>NC_136603.1:19920953-20473453 GCF_910589615.1 Taurulus bubalis | reverse complement strand
GCTGCTGCAGAGCCGTCGTGCTTTGTGCATCTTTCGCTCGCTCACATTCTATTTTAATTATTTCTTTCTTGAGAAAACCAACCGTTGGAAGAAAGGGGGAGTTTAGACGCAATATGCGAGTGGCTGATGGAGACATCCGAGGCGTTCGGAGGGTTTTGTTTGCCAGGATGGTGGCAGACATTTATTTTAATGTATTTAAACCGTATCACCCAACGCGTAACAACTATTTACAACCACACAAACATTTGTATTAAAAAACAAGCACACATATTGACAACTGAGGATAAAACACTTCCTCGCAACGTCAACCCGCTCCTTTAGCGGCATTACGGGCAGAGCAACTGGCGTAGTATAACAACAAGATAGACCTGGACGGGTCAAACAAACACAGGACTTTCACCCAGGAGACCGATGTTCTTGTCTTGTGAGAAACTAAAAGTGCAGTTGACATTTTGCAACGTATCCTCAAATCTTACGAGAAAAAGTTATTCCTCTTCTTTTTTTTTTAACAGCAACATGTGTCAATTTATTCTCGTTACACTTACAGTCTTTTCAAAATACACTCAGGAAACAACTCAGTTAGGCAACAAAAGTACTTGCTTTGGTTTCGGTAAAGATCGTGATTTGGGTTAAAGTAACTCCAGAAGTGATGTTACGTCACAAATAAATCAACGTTCTCATTTCACATGCGTGTTGAACAGGAAAGGTTGACCCATCCACCTACCCTCAACTCCCCTGTGTGACTTGTTGTAGTCCTAATACTTCCTGGTTGATGATCACGTTGATTCCATGCGATTTGCTTGTGTCTATGAATGAAAAATCATGCAGTATCTGAGAGAAAAGGAGAACAATTAGCATCCTTCAACGGCACACTGCGAGAGTTCATCTGCAGGCTGTCAATGGCGACAACTGGCTCAGACTGGAAATTAGGTTTTAATGCTACATTCCTGTTCATATTGCTCCCAACAATCATGTGTGTCCCTGACTTGAATACTGATTAAAAACAATATACACTGTATATATTTATGACAATAACAAAATTAGCAACTTTCTGTCCCTGAATGATTACACACAAACAGGTCCGACTGTAAATCTGTACAACCCACTCAGGTCCTAATTCCAGTCAGAGCTCGCATGAAAAAGTTTTTAAGAAAAAAAACTGGAGCAGCTCTCCCAGAGAGGGACCCTGAGGCGGGCCTGAGGCCTGAGCTGCCTCCTGCCTCCAGAGAACCACATCACAAACACAGAGCTCTCCTCCCTGCAGAGCGCAGTGCAGGGAGCCGAGGTGGACGACACGGCAAACAACGGCCAGACCTGCTGTCCCCCCGGCCCAGACAGAGCCGACACAGACACCCGACCACAGCGGGGTGGCCGGGCAGGACGGCAGGATGGAGCAGGAAGTCTCTGCCGAGCTCTGAACCACGAGCAACAGCTCGGAGCAAAGAACTGAACAAATAAAAACGGCTCTGCATGCAGCACAGTAACAGCTTTAAAAAATGAAAACGGAAATATTGTTGCATCTCTGTGCAGGTCAGTGTGCAGGTCATGAAAACATCGTCTTTTCTGTCGGATGTACTGACTGCAATACACTTTAGGGGAAAAAACAGAACAACTTTGACACGTTTTAGTTTTTATTTATTTCTTCTACATCCTGGACTCAGAACATATCAACCTCGAAGCATGTGTGCGTTATCATGTATCTATGGAGGAATGTCTATAATTACTACATTTTTGAGAGAAACATTGTGCTTCATGCTCAACGTTTTGTTTTGCTTTTGAAAAGTGGATTCATGTGTTTAATATATATGATCATTAATATTTTATTCAGTTATTTATTAATCTTCGTCTTCTAAAAAAATCAATAAAAAAACATGTCAAAAAAGATTTGATAAACAGATCAGATCAGTTTTTTATGTATTTGTATAGATTAAACTACCCATCAGTATAAGAAGTACATATAATATATATTTATAAGTGCAAAGACAGACAACACCAATGCGACACCTGCCCTCCTGCCACTAAATAGAAGACATTCCCGTCCTCCACGCTCCAAACATGGAGCTGTGATATTTACTGTCTGCTCCCCTCCTCCTCTCATGTCTGTGATATTTTTAATAATGGAGGGGAAGAAGCAATATATCCTCGAGCTGAGGGAGCGATAAAGGGTTAAGCATATTCTGCAGCTAATTGCGCTTTCTGGTTTTTAATAAAGAAAAAACACACACCTGCAGGCCTGTGTGTGTGTGTGTGTTTTCAAACCAGCACCATCATGAGCTAGTTGAAAAATGAAATACCTTTTGGCTTTGTGTATTTGCAGAAACTTGTACTGTGTGTGCAGAAGCGATGACAATCAGTTTCTAGCAATTAAGGAACAGTTTTCTGCTGCTCGGTGTCGGCTTAGTTCCTCTTAAATAGGGATGCCACTAACAATTGTGTTCATAATCAATCAGCCCAATTTGTATTTGTAATTGCTTCGTCTTTTTCTCTATCAAATGCTGAGAAAATTGTAAAAATAACCCGATATTATCAACCGTTTCCCCAACAAACACTCCAAAACACAAATTAATTGAATTTGCAGTGACATAAAAATGAGGAAAAATTGCAAATTCTCACAATTCAGAAGCTGGAACATTTGTAACGCCGTTCTCTTGTTTTCACTTGTTGTTGTTGTTGTTGTTGTTGTTGTTGTTGTTGTTGTTAAAGAACAAGAAATGTCTTGCTACATAGTTGTCGCGGACATTACTTTTTCATAAATACTCATTTGCCCAATCTTCATGGATGAAAAGTCACAGGGAACTTTTGGTGTAAAATGTCTCTTTCTGACCGACCCTCACCGTTTACATCGGAAAAATCGTGTTCCACAAATTCGTGTCACATGACACAAACATCAGCAGATGTAGATTATGTTGAATGAATAAGTGATTTACCTGTTACTGACAGTCACTAAATACATGAGAACACATCCAATAAGTGTACAAGCAAGATACATCAAGAATAAATATAACTAACAACTGTTTTTATGAAAAAAATATATATACATATATATAGCTAACACTTATGCTGCGTTCACACCAAACGCGGCACGATTTTACGCGCAGTGTTTACTGCGTTAGTTTACTCAAGCCAATAAAAGGGTATTCACACCAAAGGCGGCGCGAATATTGTTGCCGCGTCAAAGGGGGCGTGGCTTATCTCTGTTGCTTGTGTCCGTGAAAAGAGCTATCATTTCGACCATGGAATAAATAACCACTATTTCTGCGTTATACGTGTTGTGGAAGTCCCAAAAACGTCGGAACATGAAACGCCCTCGTGTTTGGGTTCATAACATCATCCGTAGCCGCACACAGCTCGGTGAATTTCACCGTCTCCTCCAGGAACTGCGTCTGGCTTATCTCCGTAAAACAGATACCGTTTCCTACATCCACCATGGTAATAACCACTAGTTCTGCTTTATACTTGTTGTGTAAATTCCACATACGTCGGAAACATCAAACTCCATGGTGTCTGGGTTCATAATATTTTCCGTAGTCCCACAACAGCGTCTGAATGAAGCCGCTACCAGCGCTACTTCCGCAGCAGTTTAATTCAGCAACGGCAAGACGGCGGTGGTGACGGGCGGAGCTTCTCAACGCTGATTGGCTGACGCAACTATGAGTCACGCGAGGCACAGACCTCTGTAATCACAGGAGGGATGACATCTCAGTGGAGGATTTATTTGGCCGAAGTGACCGGTCAAACATGGTCCTTTGTGCTGGCTGTCAATGTAAAATGTAATTACAAGTGGAAGTACTTTTGAGACCTATTCAATTTAGTCAAACGCGTCATTCGCGCCGCCCGGCGTAAAATTTGCGTCTGTGCATTGACTTTGCATGTAATCTACTCGCGCGAATAATCCTAACCCTAATTACTGCTAGAGGGAACGAGTCATTCAGTAGCAGAAATATAAGAGTGTTGGTCTTCATCCTCGTCTTTGAGTGGATGGCAGGGCTGTAGCTGCAAATTCCCCTAAAAGGAATCCTGAGGAACAATGAAGTTTGGAGAGGAAAAGCCATGGATGCCTGGTGGATGTTGAGGAGCCCGTGGAGACGTTGTGTTCTTTATGAAGCCGTAAAACAAAAGGCTGCTGCCTCTCCCTTCATCCCGTCACCATGACCTTCCTTTGATGACCGGCCCACGTCACCGGCCCTTTAAAGAAGGGTCCGGGAAATGGATGTTTATACAAAGCAAGAATATACCGCCACACACCACCATCATCATCATCATCATCATCATCATCCTCCTTACACTGCGCTGGCCAATAGTCTGCCTCGGGCTCCAGGGTTTTGTGATTGACATAACCGAGTAAATCTTCTCGTTTGGATACGCTGTGACAGGAATTAATTACCAGGCAATTGTGTCTAACATATTAATTTAGAGGAGATTATACAATGCATTAGCACGGCACTTATTAGGCGTGGTTATGTGCGCCTGCGTTTGTGTGTTGAAATCGCACAGGCGGAAAATTCAGTCCAATTTGCCACGCTCAGCTCACGTTAACACACTGCTGTGTCTCCGAAGTCCTTCTTCCTTCCTTCCTTCCTTCCTTCCTTCCTTCCTTCCTTCCTTCCTCACGTCCTGTTCCCTCCACTCTGTTCTAGCTCTCTTCCACCAAATTATGTAAATAATGTTCTGCTCATTTAGAATAAATCATATTACAACCACACAGTGTACACTCAGATTCAGCTAGGGCTGTCAAGGTATCACGTCTTCAACACGCAATGATCATGGCCAAAATAATCGTGATATCTATAGAAAAGTGGGGAAAAAGTGCAAGAATATTAAGTCTTAGATGCCACCTTAGGTTATATAGTTCAATGTCCAATTGTTTATTTGATGCCTTAATTGTTAATATGATCCCCTACATATCTGCTAATGAGATTACAAACATATTTACATTAGTTTAAAAGAATGAAAGATATTTTACCTGCAATTTGATGTGTTTTTTGTCAATACCGTGAGTTGTATCAACTCTTCGTGGCGGCTGGATCGCACGACTTACATGCTCACATTGCACGGCTCAACTCACACACAATGTCACAATGTGGTACTCACACAAAAAAGTACACACTCGCTGATTTGTATGTCCAACGACGATTACGTTTCTATCAAAAGGAAGGTTGACAGAAACCAGGAGAGCTAGAGACAAGCCAATGACTCCATTAATATCAGCGACGAGCTCGCTACAGTTTACAGAGGATGATGCAGAGGCGGCGACCTGTTCATCACAAGGCAACGCCACCCTGAAGCATACCCTGCTTTATGGTCTATTTTACTCCAAATGGACCATTCCATTATCCAAACCGCCTATCCTATCCAGGAGCGCGGGGGCTAAATGGACCATAATTTACTAAATGAACATCATGCTGCATTGTAGAAGACTTAAAACTAGAGATTGAGACATAAACTCATGTTTACAATGTTTACTGAGGGAATAAATCAAGAGAGAAGTAGAGTCATTTTGCCATAGACTTCTATACAATCTCGTGGAGTCAACCCTGATGGGCATGAGAAAGAATGCAAGTTTAAGACACTTCAGCTTCGGCTTCACTTTTCAGACCCGGAGGTTGAATCTGTATTATGCCTGTGTCAGGTGACTCGTTTTAAGTTTGGGAAGAGATACACTGCCATGCTGGACTGTGAGAGACAGGCGGGGAGATGTTGTCGTAAATGAACGCCCATGACCATTTTGACATTATTTCCACAACACCAGCCATTTCAAAGACAGACTTGATGAATCACATCTTGTTTTATGCATTTGAAACACACACACACACACACACACACACACACACGCATGTTAAATACTGATGTCGTTCAGTCGGGCAGCGACTGTGAGCAGCCTTTCATCAGCGCCGCGAGCTGCACATGTAATGAACCTGCTGCAAGATTACTGTTATCACACAGTGATAGCAGCCTTTAGTATTCCGGGCACATCACTGACCCAACAACCCAAAGAGTGAAGCCACGTCGTGTGATCTGCGAGGTCTGACGCTCTCCTCAAGCCGCCGCTCGGCTTGGTTTTCATGTTGACTTCAAAACAACTGACAAACAAATGAAGGTATAATTGGAGCCTCTGCTCACGCTGAGAGACGACTGCTGCATCACGGAATAGATTAGCTGTTTGCAGGCTGTTGCTATGGTGTTGTACTCTACTGGGATGTGTGTGAGGGTGTGTTTAGTGCTCGGCGTGTGTGTGTGTGTGTGTGTGTGTTGTGTGTGTGTGAGAGTTGCCTACAATGGAGCTGAATGCTTGCCGATCTGTGTGCATGTGCTCAAATTTTGGTACATTTCTGTGTGTTATCTTTTTGGGATGAATACGAGTGTGAGATTTGTCGGCCTGTGTGTGTGTGTGTGTGTGTGTGTGTGTGTGTGTGTGTGTGTGTGTGAGTCCCTGGTGTGCTGCTAGTAAAGCGTGGCGTGTTGCTCTAACAGGCTTGTCCTCCATTAGTGGCTCAGTACTGAGCTTAAAACTGGGAGGGAGGAGAGAGGAGGGAAGATAGATGGACACACACACACACACACACACAGAGATACACACACAGGCACACACACACACACATACACTTTAAATTCTACTTGGATGGAGCTTAAAAATCACGTCGGGGCAACATGGAGCTCACTGGTTGAGCTGTGCGGTTTGCTCTCCTCCGTCTGCAGGTGACTGATCAAGTGCGCTAAACAAACATGAACTATGTCCTGATAGGAAGACAAGTGGTATATTTAAGATAATGAAGCAGAGCCAAACCTTCTGTACACTTGGTATGGACAGAGTCTGCACCTTAAAACGCACTGCTGTTTTTTGTGGAGCTCACAAGACATCTTTTATGAGGATTTTAACATCATTATCTTGGGATGGATCCGAGTTACAAGTTTGCTTAGCCACAGAGGAACAAATGAGCGTTATCGCAAATCCGTAAGCTTACAAATTACGGAGAGACTGCATCTTTAATGCATTCCTTCTTTCCCCTCATAATCCTCCCTCTATCCTTTTATAGAAACCACGAAATCCCCTTTAGAACACATTACATTCCAGTGAGGAATGCTTCTCCACCTTGTTAGGAATAATTATTTGACATTACAGAGGATAGCAGAGGGCAACCCAGTCACCGGGGGAAGTGAGTCTCTGACACCAGGCTGAACACATCCTGGACCACTCTGTGCTGAGCGACCGGACCAATCTGATCCGTCTTTCCAAATGTGCCGACCCGCTCCTCTTAAATGCTTCCTCAACTGTCAAGACTCTGGCTCTCGCTGCTCTCCAATCATCCGTAGCGGTCTGTAATCCAGTCGGTCCATAATATAGGCAGCCAGAGTGTGAGGAGAGTATATAAATATATACAGTATGCTGCAGTGCCTCAGGACAGTTACTGTACTGTATCATAAATCCTGTATTTACTGACAGCGAGGAAGCTGTCAGACACACAAGGGCAGTTCATCGCACTGTGAGAGGCACACGGACATCCCCTGTGTGTGTGTGTGTGTCTGTGTGTGTGTGTGTTAGCTACAAATGAAAGTTGTGTTTCTATGGATGTACACTGAAAATGTCTTTGGAATACATTGCAGCTGTCATGAAACCAGACTGTCTATAGCTGCTGTCCTCCACCGAGGAGCGAGACCCTTCAGAGAAACCTTCAAATCCTACAAATAAAAGATAAAAAACACGCTCTGAAATATGAACACATAAAGTTCTGATTAGAAGAAACCCCTAAAGGACAGGGGGGTTTGCAGAAAAGAGGATAAAGCAGAATTTGTATTCATTTATTAAATGTATTTCTAAATAACTTGGTATACCGTAATACCACCAAGCCTAGCGTGTACTTATACTGTGAAATCTACCCTAGTGGTTCAGTCCACTCCAATGATGTACTTGTAGGGTATATAAACAGTTGTTGTGTGAGGTTTTTGTTTGGCGTAATATCTACACAGTAATGCACAAGGCATGAGCTAATCTTTACCACAGCCTCCTCCTCATCCCTATGTATAAATGCACTTAACACTTAAACATGAATACTATTAGCACACTTCACCATGAGTGATCAGAATGATGTGAAAGTCTTTATTGGGGAAAACATATAACACAAGAAAGAAAAGAGAAGAAATGTAGAAAGAGAAAAGTGCCACATAGTTTTTTTTTCATTTTTGTTTGTACTATTTGACATATAAATGCTAGACAGGTGAAAAAGGAGAGGATATGACATCAACTTCAAGGTAATTACAAAGAGAGAGAGAGAGAGAAAGAAAGAGAGAGAGAGATGAAGGAAGGAGGGAACACATTTGACCCCTTTCTCCTCTAACCCTGACACACACACACACACACACACACACACACACACACACACACACACACACACACACACACACACACACACACACACACACTTCCCACCAAAGGTTAATGTGATGCTAATGTGGCCTATATTGAGAGGGTGATCATTATTTTCAGACCTTTGCTGTGCACCTCACCGCGGAATAAAAACACAAACCGCAACGCAAAGAATACGCCACTGCAGGAGAAAAGCACGTTGAAGTTTTAGCATCAACATTTTGTTTTAAGTAGAGAGAAGAAAGAATACAAATTGTTTCTACCGTATTGACCTCTGCGTAGTGTTTCATAGTCGGTACGGGGGATGCTCAAGTCAAAAAGCAGAGAGGACTTCAATATTTAATCTTTTTCAAGTCATCAACAAATCCCATGAAAATGATCAAAGCAACATATGAATTGTGATTCATGATGTGATTGTGCCTCTGATACAGCTCCGTTCCCTGCGCTGTAGACTTCTTTGTAGTCAAAACACCTTTAAGCAACACATGAAAGAGTAACACTGCTGCAGCGGGTGACGTATGGGCGACATGTCTGAGCATGCTCAGTGAGAGCGGCTGTCCAGAGAGCGAATGATTAGTTTCAGAGGTGACGGCACCGGCCATGCTGATCACAGCATAGGGACCTTATGCAATGGTATGGCTTTATTGTGTGTTTTCATAAGTTAAATGTTTTAAATTCTGTTCATAGAACTCTTGTATGTGAACTTGCACACTAGCAGTAGACGCAACGCCTGAATTGCTTCTTGGAGTTCAAGCGACGAAGACATTTTATGTTGAATTTTTCCTGTAGTAGATAAATATGTTTTATCGTCGTGTAAAACAACAAGCCCTTGGCCAGTAAGTCACAGCAACACATTAAGAAGTGTGAACACTGTGAGTTTGACTTGGACAACCTTTGTTTTCTTATCTTTGCCTACATTGCCTAATGTAAGAGGCCATGTGCATGTGTGTGTGTTTGGATCAGTTGTGTTAATATGTTATTGGCCTTAAAAGGCGGCAGCTTAGACATCCCAGCAGCTCCTGCTTTAAAAGGTTTTCGATACAGAATTCAGAGCACATCTGTTGACTCCACATGGCTCTCAAGATGGAGACGGCTGAGCCGCGACCTAACAGCTAGCGGTGCGAAACCGCTACAACAAGGCTGACAGAGCGACCAGTGGGGATCTTCAGTTTTACGGAGGACCAGCTCTACCTCTGAGCCACAGCTGCACAGTGTATTAAAATACATGTTTGATCTAGTATAGCAGCTATTTATATATATATATATAAAATATATATATATATATATATATATATATATATATCTGTGCCTATGTCATCTACAGTGAGCACAAACTTCACGTGTGCTTCCAAAAAGTCCGCGGAGAGAAAAGATCAAAACACTGACTTCCATTGAAAAACACCCAACTTAAAAGTCTCTGCTTTTGCATCACATTAATTGACAAACTGAAAGCGAGAACGAGATGAAAGACGCCATCTTCACCCAAGGTTGTCACATTTATGCGCGTTTAGGTGAAAGCGGGACGGAAACGTTCTCCCAATTTGCCTCCAATTCGTGGCTCGGGAGTGTTCATCATCACCCTGGTTACCGGAGGAGAACAGAAAGTAAATGTTCTGGACAAAGACACTGAATTAATTTCGTAAAACTGTGTGAAAACAATTAGGTTGAATGATTGATTCATCACATCATAACTTTGGAAATCTGCCAACAATAACCTCTAAACTTTCCTCAAACTACTCTCATCGGCATTGAAAGCACAATGGAGGTAAATCCAGGACGACAGGAACAGTTCAGTGAAGAAGTAAAGTTAGATAGGCTTACAGGAAGGTTTGGCTGCTACAGGTGAGGGTTCAGGGACAGATACAGGTACGCTGCATGGTTTAGGTTCAGGTACAGATGGCTGGAAAAGCAGTGAAGGCCCAGAGAGACAATCTGGCAAGACGTGCATGGATTTGGGGGAGGAGGGAGGGACAGAGACAGAATGGGCAACATCTAAACACAACTGAGGAAGCCGTTGTGCCAGTTGTGAACATTTTGAAGTATTTCTGGCTTCCATCATTTATAATTGTTTCATTATTTATCCAATTCAGATTTCTAGTATCTTCTTAACTTCACTCAGTAGTAATATATATTTCTTAAATCACACCAAAACAGAACGTTGATACTGGACAATGTTTGCAGAACCCCATAAAAAAAAAATATATATATAAAAAAGGTATATTTTACATTGATTACAATCATATCTGCAAATAACAACTATTTAAAAGAAGAAGAAACAAAACAATAATGATTCCTCTGGCGTGGGACGTGAACCGTCAGTTGCATCAAACAAACCACATCCACACAAGTACTCTGCCACTGCTGTGCGCATTGACACTGATAATTGGCTCTGGACTGCCTACAAAGCATCGGAGTTCCCATCTCTTCTCCGTCTCCCATCACATCATAAATATATATTCAAGCGAGCTTTATACTTCATTGCATGTGCAAAGGAAAGCCTTTTCACTGTGTCACATCCTGGGAGGTATTGATTTATCCAAGCTCTAATTGCTGCGCGACTGCCAACTGCTTCAGTGCTTGAGTGTTGCACTGGGGGATAAAAAGATGGTGGCTCTCTTTTTTGTGTGCCCGTAGGCTGCGAATCTGTTGACATTTTCCTCTTAGTTAACCAGCCTTCAAAAACCCTGGTATAACCCATAACTTTCCTTTTCCATGTTAATTCCGTGTCTCTCTGGCTGGGTGAGATCTGTTAATGAGCAGGTGTGCACATAGAGCCGGTGCTGTCAGACAAATACATGGCCTGTGGGCTGTGTGTGCAGGTGTCTCTTCTTTGACTCTCATTTGAATGTGAAAATGTTGTGTGAAATTACTGTTTCAGTCTGACCTTTTTTGTATTTCTTTCTGTATTTCTTTCTTTGTATTTCTTTCTGTAAGTACTACTACAAAGTACTACAAAAAAAAGGTTCTTCCAGAAGAGGAGTCTGAATTCCTAACCATTTGGGAAAAATATAATTTGTCTGCTACATTCAGTTGTTAAAGACTATGGCGATGTTTTGCCAAAGTATGGTAGCAATATGATGCAGTGTTTTCATGATTTTCAAGAAAACGATGCAATGAAAATTCCTGCTGATGGTTTAATTCAGATTATAAATATTTAGAGCATAAATATAGCAGCAAATGCCATGTAACCGTACAGGGAATTATTGTCTACCAGAGAATTACAGCTCTGCTCTCGCCAATTGCTGTCATCTGCACCGTTAGCGCTGTTGACGATGTTAGCTGTGAGCTGCCGGCCATGTTGAGAGCCATTGAGAAGCAACATAAATGCTCCCAATCTCAAAGCTGTATTCACCCTCTGTCTGTAACGATCCGTTTTAGCGCCTGTCTCTTTAAGACCCCCTCCTAAAAGAAAGCCCAGTCTCTGCTCTGATTGGCTTGCGAGATAAATATGGTATACCTTTGCAAAGTACTCAAGCCATTGGTGGAGACATATACCCCCCCTCAGATGGGGGGTATATGCTAATGAGTGAGTTAAAAGTGAGTTTTTAATTTTATGTCAAATTTTAATGTCTTTTTTTTTCTCAAAAAAGATGTTTACAATGCATGTCTACTGTTTTACATACTTAACTGTATCTTTGTGTTTAATTTTAAAGCACTGTTAAACTGCTGTGTCATTGAATCAAAGCTTACCAATATACTTTGCCCTCTCCTGGCAGATCATTTTGCAAATCCAGATCGTTCCTAATGAACTCATCTGAGCTCCGCTGCTCATTGCGTCCTTGTTCGCTTATTATTATAATCTCTGTTTGGTGGGCATCTAATTGAATTGCTTTGATGTGTTTATGTACTTTTCAGATGGGAGGGAGGAAAGAGACCTGCAGTTATTACTGAAATGTGTTATTGTGGGAGAGGAAACTGATTGCTAACTAAGAGCCAGTTAGTGTGGGACGCTAACTGCGAAGAACAGCAGAGCTAACGGGGGAATAGCAAACTAGGTTATATCATGGCATAAATTGACTGAAGATAAATATGAGCGGAAAATGTGCATAAGGTGGTTGAAAATCTCCCTCACCCTAAAAAACAACAACATATTAACTGTACTTTCTGCTAAATTGGAGCTATATAGGTCCAATAATAGCTTCCCGTCAGAGCGGTAGATTTGAGACTCGGACATAAACTTTGGCTGATGTTAGTCATCTGTACTTGTTTTGCTTTTTCAGGCACGCCCAGAACTAGTCCGATCTATCAGAGCTTTCTGAAGAAGCTAAGTCTGAGATCCCCAATCATAAGTAAGGATTTGGATGGGAACTGGTTACATGTTGTCATTTTTTTCCATTGATTGTTTGTAAAATGCCAAGAAGCTGGGTGATAATGAGTCTTTTGTTGAGACTACTGTGACCCTGAAGTATGTTGGTTTAATTTCTGTCTGCATGTGTCAGTAAATTAACTGAAACCAACGCAGAGCTCAGTTAATGGTTGCCGATGCAAGAAGATCAACACAATGCAGACTGAACGTGACCCATGATGAACAAAAAGCTCATTGTCTGTGTTTCAGAGTTCATGCTATATACCTTGCCAACACGTCTCACTCCCAACTTATCAAATACCAACGCTTGGTCAGTGGCCCAAAGCTTCAGGCTTTGACGATCTGTAGCGCTTTGGAAGTGTCCGTTTCCACTTTTCCAATAAACCTAAACCTAAAGTTAGGTGAAAGTCCTGTGTATGCTTTACCCATCCACCTCCCCGCCCACTCGCCCTCTGTGGACTTTATACTCTGTGTATTGCTCTGGGCCTTAAATAATGACGTGGCTGGGTTAACATTGGTGTTAGTTGAAAGCGCGGTGCATCGGTATCCGGCGGCAAGGGGCACGGACCAATCATCGGTATTTGACGAGTTGGGAGTGAGACCCTGTTGAGACGCCGTGTCTTCGAAGGTGGACTACACATACCATGGCTGAATGTCAGCAGTCGGACAGGGCTACCAGTTTTTTGATCACGCGAATGATAAACAATGGTGCTTTCCTGCTACCCGGAGCACATTGGTGGCTTAAAACGTATTTACTCCTACGTCTGCTCTGTGTCCCACCCTGTGGTGAGCACTGCTGGCATCGCTGACTAAGTCCGGAGGGCCCCTGGCACGAACTGACAATGCCGTTGGATCCTCTACAGACTGTTTAATTTGGGAGGACGTGCAGGTTTAACCCTCTGACCTTCAGCCCTCTTCAAGACAGGCTGCGTCCTTCTGAGGAGGCCGGAGGAGCCTGAAAGAGGGCACAGCTGCAGACACTCTGTGTAAAAGCAGTCCTCATTATGATCTCTCTCTCTCTTTTTCTCTCTGTCTCCCTGCAGCATTGTGTCGCTGCTCAGGTTTTCGTTAGCGACGGGGAAACAGAGGCGTCCCAGTGATTCTGTCCCTTGGGCTTCCAGATGCTAATTTTGTGTCGACATGCTAGCAGGAGAATGCAGCCTCTCTAGTCCCTTCTGCAACAACCCGAAAGCTGAGCAACTCTGGGCTGTTTGTCTCATTCATCTTTGTTTTCCATGAATACATTTATAGAGCTCCTCATTTTGAGGAAAAAAAAAACCAAACTCTTGTGGTAATACCCTCCCCCCAGAAAAACCTTCACCCCATCTGACTTAGACTTCCGAAATGAGGATTCAGGACTGTCGGCACCTTGGCCGATGCTTCGCCAGGTTGGGGAAGCGTCATTAGCATTGACATTAGCAGCTGCCATCTCACAGCCTCTGAACTATAAAAACTGTCGGGGTTCAAAGACTCTGCCTCCATAAACAGATCTTTGGGAAGGAGGGGGAAGGGGTGGTGGGAGAGTTGGGAGGGAATATTTCAGAGAGATTAGGTGAAGGAGAAAAAGGGCAAAGTTGCAAACGAAAGAAGAAATCCCAGTGGTAGCGCTGGGGAGCGGCTGCTGCGCTGCTTTTGTATCTCACATCCACTCATCCTTCCTCTTCTCTGCATTTCTGCTCCATCCATTGCATTTTAAAGACGCTTTCAAATCAGACAACGCACATGCTTTTTCCATTTTTCTATTTCCCTCAAAAAATCAAGACAAGATCACAAGATCATGATCTGCTCCCGGCCTGTCCAGGGTGTTCGCCGCCTCTAGCCCAATGTTAATGGATTCAGTGTTTCTCAATCTCTGCACTGGATGCACGCAGATGAAACTGATATTGATCTTCTAATCTTGTGTCTTTGCAAACCAGCAAACAAGCGTATACTGAAAAAAATGCCGGTGTTCCTTTGAAGCGGGCAGAAAATGCAGCCCATATGCACCGCGGTAGGAACACTTGTATGTGCCTGCATGAAGCCCAAGCAGCTGTGAGAAGAAAGTGGGATTAACCAAGCTGATTTAAAAGGATTAGAGGGTCCGACGGGAAACAGAGGACCACCAGGACACCTTCTGATCCACATGGGACACACACACACACACACACACACACACACACACACACACACACACACACACACACACACACACACGTCAAGTGTTCCATAATCCTTTTCAAGTGCATTTCAAGTCCCAAATTCTTTGCCGCCATATTCATTGCGATTCCCTCCGTAAAAGCCAGTGCAATATGACAAAAGTGACAGCGGAGGAAGGAGAGGACAACGGACATGTGAAGAGATTACTGTGGAGAAAGAAAACAGGATTCAGTGTGAACTGAAATGGTGCAAGATGAACAAGTGCTGCTAATATGGGTCATGAAAATGAAGACGCTCTGCCAGGAAACTGTCGCTATACATTGCTGTCCAATCAGGGTACAACGTCTTAGGTTAGGGTTAGAAACTCAACTGTTGGTTTCTCACGGGAGACGTGAGTTGGTCCCCTGAGTCCTGAGTTTGTTAACCTGTTCACTACCGCTGCCACCTGCCCATAGTGGACTTCTCGGCTGTTAAAACCATGTTTGTTTCTCAGAGCGTCTAATAATTACGGGGATGAGTTTACAATGGACGAAAGCACATTTGTATCAGATGCCAAATGTCTGTTTCTCACTCCCTGGAACTGACTGTCAAGTACCGTAAAAGTCGGGTTACACGCCGCTACTACCTTCGGTCAGTGTTCCCGTTTGCTCCACGCTGTAGCCAACTGGCGCTCATGCTAGTTCCTCGATAACTTCCGCTAGCTTTCCGCTAACTTCCGCGAGCACTCCGCTAGCTCTCTGCTAGGTCCCCGACAACCATTGAAGGTAGCGGGACCAGCCCCGGTTCGACACCCGATTGGGCAGAGGGGACGTGGGCAGAGGGGACGTGGGCAGAGGGGACACGGGCAGAGGGGACACGGGCAGTAGCAGCAGCGGGGAGCTAGCAGCAGGAGAGGAGAGCTAGCTAGCACTGCTCCTAGCTTGCTACAGCGGGACACTGACCGGAGGTAGGAGCGGCTTGTAACCTGACTTTTACGGTAAGTAACCTGCACTTGTTACAAACTGATATCCAAACTAAAACATTCAACTTTGATTTTTGGTTTCACACGGGACAGATATGTACAGATACACAGGACATTTCCCCTGGGTGAAAGTCCTGTGTTTGTTTGACCCACCCATCCATCCACCCCGACTTCCTCTACATGCAGAGACTTGTGCAGACAATGTTTCAAAATGTATTTGTGATCCGTCAAAAAGAAATGTCACATAGGAGAAATTCTGTGTCGCTCGAGATTTCATTGACAATCAGTTTTGTTGTATGGGAACGGAATTAAGTTATGTTCACCACGCCCCTCAGTCCCAATGAAGGGACATCTTATTGCTAACAGTAGTGTGTTTCCAATTTTTTCCAATGTTTTGTATGTGTAAAAATTACAATGCCCCTTGTGCAGAAAGTCCATAAAGAAATGTTACTTTGTTGAGGAAGAACTTAATTGGCCTTAACTGACTCCTGGCCCTCAGCCCCATCCAGCACTGCTCACCATGAGTCAGGCCTCATCACCCAACATCAGTGTTGGACTTTACTAAAACTTGTGTGGCCGAACGGGAGCAAATCCCTGCAGCGAGGGTCAACATCTTGTGGATAGCCTGAGGCTGCAGACCCACGGTTTGGAAATAACGTATTCTCCAAGAACACGTGGGTGCATTGCAGCAGACTGTATTTCACTTGTGGAGTATTCTCCTCATGCTAAGCTAGGCTACACAGAGTGTGAACCCCTCTCTCTGCTGAATGCACAGAGCTACAGCTGATTCTTTCAGCTGACTCAGGAAGCAAACCAAATGTTCCCAGATTTGCTGGTGTGAGTTATTGAAAGCTCAGAAAAAGGTGTTCATATTAGGGGATTTCCTAACAACTATTGATCGGCCACCGAGGACAAATTAAAGTGTTGCGTCATATCAGAATCAGAATCAGAAACCGTTTATTGCCAGAAATGTTTGCACAAACGAGGAATTTAGTTAGGCGGAAGGTGCATACATTAGACATTAGACATTAGACGAGACAAACAACAATCAACGACAGCAACAGTGCAATGATGTCTAAATCAGATAAAGTGCTCAGACAACAGATAACATTAATGTAAGTGTATGTTAAAGTGACGTGTGTGTTTAAGTTAAAGTTAAGTATATGTGGCATGAGTGTTTAAATATGAAGTGTGCAGTGGAGTGACCGGTAGGAGGAGAGAAAGGAATAAAAATAAAAATAAATGGTCCGAGAATAGTCCTGTGATAGAGTCAGTCAGTGGGGAACCCGGGCTCTGTTGATGAGCCCGACTGCCGACGGGAAGAAACTGTTGGTGTGGCGTGAGGTCTTAGTCCTGATGGACCTCAACCTCCTGCCAGAGGGGAGGGACACGAACAGGTTGTGTCCAGGGTGAGAGGGGTCAGCTGCGATCTTTCTTGCCCGCTTCAGTGTCCTGGAAGTGGACAGGACCTGGAGGGATGGCAAATTGCAGCCAATCACCCTCTCCGCAGAGCGGATGATGCGCTGCAGCCTGGCCTTGTCCTTGGCAGTGGCTGCAGCATGCCAGACGGTGATGGAGGAGCAGAGGATGGACTCAACGATGGCAGTGTAGAACTGCACCATCATTTTCTTTGGCAGGTTGAATTTCCTCAGCTGCCTCAGGAAGAACATCCTCTGCTGGGCCTTCTTTGTGATGGAGCTGATGTTCAGCTCCCACTTGAGGTCCTGGGAAATGATGGCGCCCAGGAAGCGGAAGGACTCCACAGCGTCGACGAGGGAGTCACACAGGATGAGAGGGGCGGGTGGGGCTGCATTCTTTCTGAAGTCCACAACCATCTCCACTGTCTTCAGAGCGTTGAGCTCCAGGTTGTTCTGGCTGCATCTGATCCTGTTTGACATCTCTTTACTACAGTTTTTCATTTCAGCTGCCACTGATTCAACAGGACCTTTACAAGGCTGCAGCCAATGGGAAGACGCACACAGGAGCTTTACACCTAATTGTGCTGAGTGGCACTTAAGGTGTTCACGGCGCACACGCACATTTTGTGGATGCAAATTGACTTATGGAAGGACGAGGCACGATCAGTTTTTTGTATAAAAAAGAAAAGAAATAATGTCAAATACGTACATATCTTCATTCAAAACACTGGGCTTTTCTCTACTATCTTTGCTCTGGTTTAGACTCTGGTTGACTTCATCCTTGAGAATCAAGATGACGGTCCTGTGACACATTCAACTGTTGGCATTATCATCTGTTTAAGACTACAACCCTATCTCCTCAAATGTAAGTCGATATTGTGCAACAGAATTCTTTTGAATGAAACATATTGTCTCCTGGATGTCCATAATGATGCTCACACTGATCTGAAGTATTGTAACGACATATCTTTACGAAGTTTACGTATTAGTGATGATAATAAAATACAAAAGTGATTTGAAAATTCCGGAATGTTTTCTGAAAATTCTGGCATGGTGAGGTGGAACTCTGGTTTTGGAGAAAAAAAACATTTAAACTGTTGTTAGGAGGAAGAAAAAAAGAAAAATCAAGTGTTGGAAACTAAAGATAGATAGATGAGTTCAGTGTTCCTGGTTTACATCAAATGTACCATTATTTTTTAGTAAGAATCCCAGGATGGGCCATTTTATAGATGGAGGACCAAACTTACCTGAACCCTTTTACCTGCAGCTTAAAGCAATACCTTAAATCATTCAGAACACACACACACACACACACACACACACACACACACACACACACACACACACACACACACACGCACTCCTCATTGGCTGACTGCTGCTTGACAACCAGGGGGGGTTCCCGTGGGGGGTAAATCTTCTCATCGCCATGGCTACAGGGACCCGGGGATGACGGCATTAATTATTTTAGCATCGGGAGGGACTGAGGCTGACGCCTGGTGGGACGGCGGTGGAGGGTCAATAGTGATTAACTAGTGCCTGCTCTCTCGCGTGTCACTTCCTGTGCCCGGGGTGTGTAACGGGAGGTCGAGATGTTCTCCTGTAATTACTGCATGTTCAGCTCCTCGTCTTTGCTCTCATTACTGTGATTGCTCGACTAAAACGATCAGCAGGGAAATCGATTGAACGAGTTCAGATGTCAGTTTGTCTGGTTTGATTGGCTTTTTTTCTTTTGCTTTATCGTCTTTTCTTTATCTTTTTTTGTTTTGTTTTGCAGAGGCGCTGTTAGCTGTTAGCCGCTCGGCCTCGGGTGTGATTTCACATCACTCATGGTAATAACTTTGCGGCGCTATTCTTGTGCCAAAGCGAAATGAGTGAGCCGGGGTGCACGACACGCTTCCATCGTCATCGTTGCAGTGAGAGTGTGCATGCGGATGTTCGGCACACGCAAATAAACAAACAAACCACCTTCTAAGATCTCACAGCCAGAACCACGCTAAAAGAAACGCCTCATGCAGTCTTTGCATTTCACTTCACACATGGAACAAAAACAGATTTCGTGCCAATACAGCCCTTAATAATTTTTCCAAAAATGTTTTTGTTAGCTTAGCTTAGCATAATAAATGCACACAGGGGGAAACAGCTAGTGGCCAGTTTTGAAACTTCACCAGTGGAAAATAAATCATGTGGTGCAACTATTGAGCCCTCTTAAACAATCTGACACAATCAGGGAGTGTATCTTTAAAATTGTATGTGTTATGAGTCATGCGTGTGTGTGTGTGTGTGTGTGTGTGTGTGTGTGTGTGTGTCCGTTTGAATGAAGTCACAGTATATATTTAAATATGATGTGATATGCTGTGATGACACTAACATTGAAATCTTTGTGTGCCCAGGAGAAGAGTTTTTCCTGTAAAACGATGAGATCATTCCTCCAAGCAGAGAACTCTTGCTCTACTCCGACATGTTTTATTCAGAGATGACATCATCTTACTGGAAGACTTCGCTTCGCTCTCCAATGAAGGTCATGCGAACCAGAATCCGGGTTGGGGGAGCTTGTGAAAAATCCTCTTAACTGCAGTTTTCTAGTTTGTGCTTCTGGTGGTTTTCTCCAAATTTCTGTGATCCAGAAGCCTTATCGCACAAACTGCATCCACCCACACGCCCACGCACACACCTACACACACATTCGCACGGGTTTCCACGTGGATAGACACAACGTGAACACACATGCCCAGTTGCCCCTCTGAACGTCTCCGCTGCGCAGAAAGTTCTCAAACTGCTTTCCGCCTCCTCACCTCCTGTCTGCGCTCCATCTCCATCCCTCCTTCATCCTCCATCCCTCATCTGTCCTCGTCGTCTCTTCCACCGCTTTGTGCGTTACCGGCATGGCAGTTTTGTGGAAAGCTCCGTTGAAGAGCGTATCTGCATTTAGATGTGGACGTAAAGAGACTTTCACTGACTTCCTTCGATCTGAGGCAGAAAAGAGATTGTGTTTTAAAAATAAATACCACCATTTAAATAATATTCCACATATTTGTCAATTGTTTTCAAGAGCGAAAGAGATGAGGAGACAATAGTAGGCTTTTTAACAAAAAGCCTTTGAACATAAAAATGTCCGGCTCCCTTCAAAGGGACCTCTTATATCTCTTCTGTTTCAGTCCAGAGTTTAGTAATGGGAAACGTAAATGCACTTAAAGTTATTTGGTTCTGCCCATCATTTCACTGACTTCCCTCGATCTGCAGCGGGATAGACAGGAGGCGGAAGAGATATTGTGTTGTTTTTTTAATACCAGAATGCTACCTGTTCCACATATTTGTTAATTGTTTTAAAGAGCGAAAGAGATGAGCAGACACACACAGACAATATTTTACTCAATCTGACAATTTGACAACACAAATGTCTGGCTCCCTTTAAAGAGCGGTAATTCACCTCTTAAATCTCAAATGTTTTAGCTGTTTTATTTACTATAGATGAAGAATTAAAAATGACAATGCCTTTAATGTAAAGAAAAAATCTTTAGAGGAATACTTGAAATGACGAAGACATCTTTACAGCAAGTTACCTTGCGGTGGAATAGAAATCATTTAAAGTTAAGTTAAGGCAACAAATCTACTTGGTTTGGCAAAGAAACTAAAAAGATCAGTTTGGGTTAAAAGAACTTACGTAACTTCTCACAGAACAACTCAAAGTTGACTTGTTGTTCTGTGTAGGACACACACACACACACACACACACACACACACACACACACACACACACACACACACAGCGGTCTCTGAGATCAGTCACGCTTTCCTTTCCAGTGTAAAGGTGCTGAACACTGCCAGAGGTTCCAGTCCTCTGAACGGTCCAGCAACACACAGAGGAGTTCAGATCAGGACACCAAACAGGCTCTACATAGAGTTTCCTTATCTCCTCCCTCAGCCGCTCCTCTATCTGCTCTGCACCATCTGTCCTTCATTTGAATAAATGCCACAGGTACTTAGCTTGTATTTCTTACATCTCTGCCTGAATAACTGCCACGGGTCCTTTGGATTTTGTCTTTTTGAGGTCTGAACACTCTGAGGAAGATGCTATCGGGACATAAAACGACCATCTGCTGCTCTTCTCCAGACGCACATATGTACATCACACAAGTACGGCGGTTTATTTTTGTTCAATTCTCCTCACAAATACTAATAATCGGGACTGATACCAGCGAGTAGAAATGATGAAGCCTCTTGATGTATGAAACATCTTCAGAAGGAAAAACTTCTCTTTGACTTCCAAACGTTTTGTCTCTTGTTTCCTGGTTCAACATTAACTAGCTACTTTGTTTACATCTGTTTTGCTACTTTGAAGCTGTTGTGTGTTAAGAATTAAAGGCATATTTGGCCGTATGTCTACAGTGAGTGTAATTATATCAGATCTATAAGCTGGCAGACAGAACGTTCATCAGCCCAGAGGTGACATCTGCAGTGTTTGGTAGCCAAGGCTTCATCTATTAGGTATCTGTGTGTGCGTGCGTGCATGTGTGTGTGTCGGTTGTGATGAACCACAGGCTACAAAATCTGTCTTGTTGGAAGGATTGCTGGAGGTTAAATAAGAATCTGAAACAGGAGACAGAAAGCTCTTTAATTCCATATGAGCCGAGGCAGAAGTGGTGTTATTTTTCAGTTTTTTTTTCTTCCTTCGCTGTTGTCCCTCAGGACATCACCATTGAAATCCGTGTGTGTGTGTGTGTGTGTGTGTGTGTGTGTGTGTGTGTTTCTGTGCAGCCACCTGCTGAGAAGCGCATAGAAACCAGACTGGGATTTTTTTTTTTTTGGCGTCAATACTTCAGGGTCTGACTGATAAGCTCGGCCTTAGGGGAGAAAGCAAACCAAAATAACAACCCAGAGACGGAGAGAGCTTCGCTGTCAAGAAAGAAAAAGCATGTCGGGGAACAAAGATGACAAGACAGCACAACACTGCAAGTATACTTAGGTCCAGAAGTGTTCGGCTCATTTTGTTTATTTGTCAGGCAGAGGGGGGTAAATGACGACTGGAAATAGAATTTGGAAAATGTAATTTTACAGGCTCACGGTTTTCCTTTGACAGTGTCACATTAGCCCTCCATAACGGAAAGCAGCGCTCCCTGGGGCGGCTCCACGGCGTCAAGGCGCCACGGCGTCTTCAACATGGTTCAAACCTCCAATGAAAGTCTTCCAGAAGTCTGTTCTTCATGAGACATTTCCATTGGGATTTTAATTGATTGCTGAAATTTCATATGCAAAGTGGACATTGGGACTGCCTCAACACAGCTGGACAACAAGTCCTCCAAATGAAATGTAATAATATAATAATTGTTGCCACTTTCTTATCAGAACCCCCTAATGGCAGGAGAACATCATTTGTTAATTCCTTTATACAACTGTTCTTTAAATCGTTCTATAAACATACACTATGGTGAATGTTTGGTTAGACTAAGGCACAAAAACAACTTGCTTGGCGTTAAAATGAGTTATTTGTCAACGTAAGAGAACAATGCAGGTCAAAGGAAGCCAATTATTGTTGTTTGTCAAAATCCAATGTTTCGTTGAACGATCCATCCAACCGTCCTCTATTACCCCGGTCTACATTATTCCAGTATTTCAATCTGTAATGCATGAAATATAAAACAGGCTGCTTTTAGTTGTGGTGCATGTGAGTGGCGGAGAGGTGAGTCTTAATTTCCACCTATTCTGTGTGTGTGTGTGTGTGTGTGTGTGTGTGTGTGTGTGTGTGTGTGTGTGTGTATGTGTGTGTGTGTGTGTGTGTGTGTGTGTGTGTGTGTGTGTGTGTGTGTGTTGGCGGGAGTGGGGGGGTTGATACTGAATAATTCAACTGTTCTGCCAAAATTCTGTGGTGAAGCCAGGCAGAAAGGGGACAACATGCAGTGTGTGTGTGTGTGTGTGTGTGTGTGTGTGTGTGTGTGTGTGTGTGTGTGTGTGTGTGTGTGTGTGTGTGCGTGTGTGTGTATGTGTGCGTGCGTGTGTGTGTGTGTGTGTGTGTGTGTGAGGGCAGTGTGAGGGCAGCAGAGAAGGTCAGACATGTTGGGGGGATTTAAATGGGATTTCTTTTCCTTCAGCTTTAAAAAGGGGCAGAAGAGACACAACATTGAAACTGGGTCAAGGAAATGGGTGAAGGTGAGTGTACCCCCCACCAACACACACACACACACACACACACACACACACACAGGAGGTCTGGAGAAAGCCCACAGAGCGATGGAGAGATCACCCAGAATATGGTTGTATTTTTTTAGTAAAAAAAAAGTCCTCAGTGTATTTTTTCTGGCTCTCATTTCTAGAAAGAAAAAACCCTGAAACAACAGACAGAGAACCATCAACCATTATGAATTATATACCTAGAGAAGTGCAATAAAGCGTTTTCCCCCTGTTACCTAGCCGACAGTATCCATGGAGGCAGTTGCGAATGTCTTTGGGGCTTTCTCTTTGTGTGTCTGCTTCATGATTTCAAAAAAAATAAAAGAGACGAGACAAGCTCATGTTGAAATCACCAGGAAACTAATTAGGATTTCCAGTGTTTTGTACTAAATGTACCGCAGACAGATCAGGGCTGAGAGAACACAGAGGACGAGCGGCAGCGCCGGGACATCATGGACCCTGCAGTCAGAGCAGAGCATTACTTCATTAATATATCAGTGTGGTACTGATTAACAGGTAGCATTTGTCCATGCGACCAGCTTGAATACAACCGGATAGTCTGTCCCACTCCTTCCCTTCCGTCTCAAAATATGACGAGGAGAGAAGATTTAGCGGAATTCCTTTTATTCGTGTTTTTCGGGCAACTCGTTCTCACTCAAGTGGTCAGTGCTCATATCTGTGTCTGATACCGACGCTCCGGGGCACCGCTCTGTAATAGCAAGACAACCTGTGCAGAGCAGGTGGTAGAGGAGGTCAAACACAGGACTTGCACCCGGGAGACCATGATTCATGTCCCACGTGAACCGAAGTTCATTCTGAGCTCTTTTACCACAGTTTTGATGCGTAACTTAAGGACTTGCTAACACCAGTTATGCGAACGTACTTATTTTACGCAATAAACATCTTTTTTTAAACCGTAACATGATCGTTTCCAAAACCTAAATGACAATTCTCTGCTCGTGACATGCTTAGTGTCTTTACAAAATAAAACTGCAGCGTTCCCAGGACATGTCTTGTTACGTGCACACAGTCTCTTTTCAAAAATAAACTTCCAACGTAGGTTTACAGACACGCTGTCTCTGCCACGTCCAACACTGACGCCAGAGGGTACCTAGAGCAGCATAGTTGGGAGCGTAGGGACACTGACCAGGGGTCGGTGTTTGGCGAGTTGGGAGTGAGTTTTGGTGTGGATGGAGATCTTTAGTTGGACGTAGCTTCATTGAAGTTGCCCATAGAATCAAAGTGAAAACAGCAATGTTATGCCATAGCCGATGGAAAAACTTGTTCCTTACTTAGTGGCAGCTGCCGCTTCGAACCGTACTACAGGAAACTCCATTGTTAGGACTCGACTGATAACCAGAATTGCCATTTTAGTTCACTGACATTATTCAGTCTATTCTAAAAAGGATGTAGCTCTGAAATGTCTTAGCTCGTAATGTAGAAGCAAAATATCGGCTTTCTTTATCCCGCCAACAAAGCTCTAATTGCTTGACTGCCATTGACAATGACCCCAAGGCCAGACCTGTTTGAATAGCTGAGCAAAGCTGTTTTTTGTGTGCAGAGACCCTTTGTGTTGTTGTGTAGTTGATTGCATTTGTGTTTATTTGTATGCGTGTGCATTACTGTGTATTTTCCTGTGTGTGTGTGTGTATGTGTGTGTGTGTGTGACAGTGACAAATGGGAGCAGTTTCCAGTCCATCAGTGGAGTGGCTCCTGCTTTGTGCGGCTGATGATAGCTAACAGTAATTGCTATGAGTCTTAAAATGACTTATAATTACATTGTGCATTTCATAACCAGGTCCCGTGCTCGTTACGCGGCGAGATTTTGTTTTTGAGTCACGTTAACGCCGTCACTCCCGTGGCACTGACAAACGACCGCGTCTGCAGGAGACTCGGCACGGGCGGGCATCAGCGCGAGGTCTGATTCAATTTAGTCCAAATTTGTTCTAGCGAGCTGCTCATTAAGTTCGGCGCTTTGTTTGTCTTCAGAAAACATTAGCCGAGAGTAGATCTGTACGCGGTAATTGAACTCCTGCGAAAACCAGGCGAACACAAACTCATTTGTAATGACTTTGATCCATTTCACTGATAAGTAAAAGAGAAGACAAACAGGAGGGGACACCGGCAGATGAAGATTATTAATGTCCACCCCGCCAGGAAACGGTGTCGTGGTCAAAAAACTCACGCTGAACTGTACGTGTCATCACCTCGTGCGCGCTTCTGTCTCCTCGCCAAACAAATTAAACTAGGGAGTTAGCGAGCTATTAAAAAGGTAATCTGGGAGTTTATCTTTCTTTTCTTTCTCAGTTTTTTTACTGATGGATTACACGTCCAAGACAAGTTTTTAGGCCTCTAGAAGCTCAGCACTGATGTGAAGTTTGGAACGAAAGGAGAGCAGAAAGCACGAGCGAATACATCACACAATACACTTTACACCGTATAATAGTGTAGTATAGTTCCTGTCATTGTTGCTGAAGGGTTAAAGTAGCTCACTTCTCTATGAGGTGTATGGTTGAAGGAAGTGATGAAGTAATGCCTCAGCCTAATATCCTCATGCCATCGGTCGCGTGTGCGTCCGTGAGTGACTGTGCACCTCTGTGTCCGTCAACGGCAAAACAAACACCTTTTATTGGCTGTGTTATTTTGCCACCGACTGCCTGCTGACTCCTCGCTCACGAAGCAGCCATCGGGATTTTGAGCCAATGATCTGCATTCATGTGCCGCTTGTGTTTGAGTTGTATTTTACAGCAATGTCATTCGATTTTCTCCGACTGTTTGAGCATTTAAAGTCATTTTAAAGTTACGTGTTTCCTGTTACGTTGTTAATGTTTTACAAAATTATTTTAGGCCTGAGCTAAGCTAGGCTCAGCATAGCCCCGTTTTTGACTGCAGCGCTCGTTGCTCACAAAGTGTTTCTTACACAACAAATTTCGCAGATTCTATCTTCATAGATATTTTCGCTGTCTCACAGATGTGCTGGGAAGGATAAAACATTTGCCTGTGGCGCAAACCCTTTGAAATAATATTATGCAGCTATTGAACAGTACCGTAAAAGTTGGGTTACAAGCTGCTCCTACCTCCGGTCAGTGTCCCCGCTGTAGCAAGCTAGGAGCTAGCTCCCCGACAAACCTGGTTGTCGGGAGAGCTAGCAGAGGTTAGCGGGGAACTAGCGGAGCGCTAGCATCAGCGCTAGCTGGCTACAGCGGGCAGCAAACGGGTACACTGGCTTGTAACCCGACTTTTACGGTACATACGAAAAATGTCCAAAAGTCAATTTCTTAGTTTTTAAACATAATATTTTCTTCCTGGAAAACAGAATAAAAAGTGTGCTTATCTAACCTAGTACCAATAATAACCAATAACACCATGGCATCTATCCATGAATCGATCTTCAACTTGTACCGACAAGGGAGGTGTGTGCAGTCATGGTCCTGTAGCTCCGCCCACTAATAAGCAGTCCATTCAAATGCAATGAATCCCTCTCGTATCTGTTTTACTGTATATATAATAATATAATAATAATGTAATGTATATCTTCTGTACGTCACAGTACAGAATACATAGAGGCTCTCACTTCCGTCTCACTGGGACTTTCATTTTGACACATAGTCATATGATATATTCATATGTCCAGCTGCTGTTGAAGAAAGGGATCACATGACTTTAACAACACTGAAAATATGTACACTATGTTAACAAGCATACACACACACACACACACACACACACACACACACACACACACATACACACACACACACACACACACACACACACTAACGCCTAATTCCCCTCTTTAATTTAGGACACAATTTGCAATACAAAGTAAAGGCACCAGCTAGGTCCATTAATCCCTTCCAGTTAGACCACTTCCTCTCAGGCAGCTGTGTGTGTCTGGTTGTATTGATCTCTGCTGCTCTCTGTGTCCATTAGTGGCCCAGGAGGCAGACGCTCTGTCTGTGGAGTGTGTGCTGGTCAGTATGAAGGTTTATCAGATACTCATCAAACACTCACAATCCTGCACAGCGGAGGCCTCACATGGAAAATGTCACAGTTTTTGATCAACTTCTTCTCGAGGCGGCTTGAAGTGCGTCGTTTGGTCGATAGCAGTGCAAGTGTCATAACAGGGTTAGAATAAATGAACTGAAACCTCGGCAGATGCCATCATTCTGGGGTTGGGTATCTTTGACATTTTATCAATTCTGATTCCAATTTATATTCTAATAATCAGACATTTTGACGGAGAGAAAAGAACAGTTAAAGGCAAACAATATGAACCTTTATCTCTCGTCATGAATTAATTTAAATGTCCTGAACACAAATTAATCAAAAACTCAATCAGCAGGACAGCCAACAGCAATTTCCCCAATGTATTAATAATTTAATTAAGCAGACATTTGTATTTATCAAGCAACTGTTGTGGACTCTTTTTCTGATAAAACATTTGCCATTTGAAAATGTCCCCTCAAGCTCCTTTTTAACATATCGTGCAATGATGGAATTAATATCCAGTATATTAAATATACCATGCACATGAAGGTTCACTATATTTTTATTTTTTTATTCTGGAGTTTGACATCCTGGCATCAAGATAATGTTGCATTAGTTCTTGGATTTCCGGCAGAAATCCTGGTCGCTGCTTGGACCCTTAAGAACTGGAGCCTTTAATTATGGTGGTCAACTCCTGGAGGTGATGTCTCTGACTGAAGAGCATTGACGAAGCTTCAAAGCAATATCTCACCCACAAAATGCATATCAATTATTTACTCCATGTCAGCTGGAATTGGTGAAGAAAACATTGTTTTTATTGCATCCTTCCTTGGTGAACGAGAACAAAAAACATAGATAGGTCTTGATGAATTGAAGTGAACAACAGCAAAACTAAATCAAAACATCTGGTTACTCTCGCACAACTAGTGCAGCATATTCAGAGTCTCATTTATCCAGTTCTATGCTCAGTAATTGCCGAACACATACATCTTCGCTAAAACATTATTTTTTAAAACACTTCGTGAACTACAGATTGCAAACTACTTAGTTAGGTTTAGGAGAAGATTTCAATATGCAAAAGATCGTGAAATACTTAGTGAGGTTAAGGAAAAGATTGTGAATTACTTAGTGAGGTTAAGAAAAAGATCGTGGTTTGGGTTAACATAACTATAGAAGGGGCATTATTTAAGTACACAAGTTCCGTGACAAATAAATCAATGTTGACTTCTCGTTTCGCGTGCAGCAGGACCAGCGGACTCCTGGAGGAAGAACCGGAGCTTGTTTGACCCGACCACCGCTGGCACTGCGTCAATTACGCGGCCTAAACACTTAATGATCACGTGGGCAGTGCATTCACTTTTCCTACGAACGCTGTCTGAGAGCTGACTACAGAGCAAGAGGTGCAAGATGAGCTTGAATAGAACAAATCACACATATCAGTGGTTACGACTCCACACTCAGCATGTCCTTCCTGAAGGTTCAGGCGTATGGAGCAGTGAGGGAAACCCGTTGCTCTTCCAAATATTGATTCAAAACCCTGGATATACTTTCATCACTACCACATGAGCCATCTCTAGTTTTCTTCTCCTTGCGATTCCCGAAATAATATATTGATACTTACACTTCTTCTCTGTGTAATTCAATGACATCTAAAGATATTTCCGCTAAACAGTTTCTGCATCTTACAAGTGGCTCTTCAGCCAACAACAGGCAGACTTCCTTAAGTGGACACGACGGTGTCCCTTGACCCGATATCACTCGCATCGACTAACTTTCCTATCTTTCTGAACCGCTCCTGTCTGTGTGAGAGAGGGAGAGTTCGATGCAGCACTTAAAGCACAGCACATATTCTGAGGGGATACAATCGGCTCATTAAAATTTGATGCTCTCCCTTCTCTGCAGCTCTTATCCAAGGTAATGGAGGCTAATTAGTGCTCGCACATACACCGCATCGGTAATGGGGAGAAACGGGTTCTGATTCTGATGACTCTAAATGCTTCCTAGCCCGGGGGGTTGTGAACAGAACGTCTGAACTGTGGCCATCTTTGTATCCAGACATCAAAGGGGATTTGCGTCAAATATTATCTGTTTGGTAGACGTCTAAGCAATCTCTCGGTTTCAACCACATTTTGCCTATTAATTGATTATGTGAGATATTCTCAGCTACGATGTCCACAATACAGCTTTTGGATTAATCTGTTAATCTGATGACATCAGTGTGGATATTAATATATTGTGTGCTTTTGGGTCAATACACTCACAACTATCTGTGTCTCTCTATTAAAGAGATGGCATTTGCTTTCCTCGTGTGATCTTCTCTGCAGTTGCTTCACCTGTTTCCGTGTCTTTCAGACTCGTAACATGTAGTGAAAGCGTTCAGACAGCAGTTCCACCATTTTTCTTGTCAGCTCAGAGCAGCCAGAAACGCCGTGGTCAGGAAAATATAAATCAATGCATGTCTTGTTTGACAACCTTTTCAGGAGCACTCAACATAGCTTTTCTTCCATTATTTCGTTCTTTCTATCACTATTTTTCTCCTTCCTTAAGTGCTCTGATTTTGAGGTTTGATTTTGAGGTGCTCGCCGTCTGAGTTGAGCTTCTGTCTCTCATCTCGCTGGTTCATTCTCATTACCTGACGTCGTTTTCCGTTCCAGACCAAGCAGCAGAATAGCAAATCATTTGATATTGTTCTGTATGTATTGGTGGTATGTGCTGTATTTGGATAACGGCCCTCTTCATACCGGACGTCCCGTTAAATCTATCTTGTGGATAAGTATATCGTCAACCAGAGCTTTTTTCCAAATAAAAACATGCAACTTTGGGTGTTTCCATCTCATTATCTGTGCTTTCCCGATACATCCTGAGCTCAGAACTGAAGATCAATGAGTTGTGTTATCTGTTGCTTGAACACACCTTTACTTTAAAGCACCTTAATACCTGGGGGGTGAATACTGCACATGTTTCCAACCGTTTTGGTTGTGAGTTTCATAAAAATGTACTCTAAATCTAATATGTGTTATGCTATTAGAAAACACGTTTGTGTTCAGCTTATTTAGTAAGAATAAATAGATTTTTTAATTAACACAGTTCATTTAAATGTCAAGCCAATTTTGAAATGTCACAAATAGAAAATGTATTTTTCTTCCATCTACTCGGCATCTACAGCTTTCCTCTTCTTTTCTTCCCCCTGCAAATGTGTGTGCATCGGATGCTGACTCTTTACACCTCAACTCAATTTTTTACATTGATGTTATTTAGTTTTCCATATCGTGGACAAATGCCTTCACCAAACCAAAATGCTTTCATCCCAACGCTCCTAATATCCCCCCAATGTCCAAAGACACACAGGTCCAATGTGTGTCTCTTTGTGTTTGTAGCGGTGATGTGTTGAGACCAGCGATGAAGGAAACCTTCTCCCTACAGCACACAGGAAGAATCCCCTGTGCACCTCTCTGTCCTTCCATCTAAATAATCTCTCCCTCTCCTTCTTCCCGTCTTCTTTCCCGCCTCTCTCCTCTCTAACTTGCGACTCGGTCATGTTTCAGGACTGAGCAGGTCGAATGGGTTTGTCTCTCTCTCTTCTTTAGCTTCACTAATCCAGGATTTCTAAGCCCCCTCTCCTCCTCGGTCTCCGCGTGTGTAGTTGTTTAATTCAGCGAAGCCTTAAAACTGTGACGACCTCTACGTGAATCTGAGAAAGCGCAGCCTACCGCCAACTTATCACCATGGAAACAGTAGAGACGGTCCTGTCCCGGTACATTTGTTTCTCCTCAAATTGGACGTACAAAAGAACAGGGATATTTGTGTGTGTTGTACTTGGAATTATGTGAGCTGTAAATGGATTTCATTTATACAATGCTTTTACACCGATGTGCTTAACATATGGGCACATTCACCCATGTGATGAGCTGACTTTTCATACACTCATACACTTCATTATTTCAGGGGAGGGTTATGCAGCTGTGTGCCTTTTGCCTCAAAAGACTTAACCATAAACTCATGTTCAAAATGTTTACTGAGGGAATAAATCAAGAGAGAAGTAGAGTCATTTTCTCATAGACTTATATACAATCTGACTTATCTTTGCAACCAGAGGAGTCGCCCCCTGCTGGTCAGTAGAGATAATGCACGTGTTAAGACATTCTCTTGGCAGGTTATTATGCTGAATGCATAGCTCCTATCTCAGTAGAGTGCAGAGCCTTGTGCTACAGTATTGTAACCCTGGTTCTATACGCACAGCGGAGCCGTTTACCAAAGGGGCCCCTCACTGTTAGCCGCGTGAGCGGCCTTATACATTGTGGGGTTTCCGCACGTATTCACTGATTGGCTGGCTATGCTTATGCTCATTTTCAGTAGACCAATGCATGCTCATGATTTGGAGCGGAGTATTACCCAAAGAGTCCAGGAGAGGGCTCAGACGGTGCTCATAGAACTAGGGTTACAATATCGTAACCTCCGTTTTGTAATCTCTGTCATCAATTTGCTTCCCGTAAAATCCTCAAAGACCAAAGTGAATATAATAAGCCTTTAATAAGTTCAATTACACACACAGTGAGGGCAGAATATGACATATTCCTGAAGTGACCTGATGGCTCTGTTGGTCACACAGGGACCTAAAAGCGTGTTTGTTTTGTATCCGTCCACTGGGGACAGCGTCTGTGTCTCAGCTCTCCGACAAATAGCACGCCCACATTCCCAGTGACCTTCATGTTGATTGACTTACCATGTCCATAGCCAAATGACAAGAGACCGAGTGACTCCCCGTTACACGCTATTTACATGTGACATTTCGTCACTGAAAAGTTCAAACGTCCCTCAGTGCCTTCGTGTTTCGTCACCTCACTCATCCTCCCCTTCATCCTCCCATCCGGATCCTCTTTCTCCTCGTACACGAGTCCCCGGCGCTGTCATGGTCTATCAAAAGGTTTTGAAAGATGCCGATTATAATGTCACACGCCATCATTTCCCCATCTTCCATCATTTGCTGCGCCTTGACTCCTTCAGCAGGGATGTTTCTGGAGAGAGTAAGGTGGAAGAGAACAGTGAGAGAAAGTCAACATTGTTGTGAGTCATGTAAAGAGACAGATAGTTTAACCGGTGTGAAGCCAGACTAAGAGGCATCTAATCTTACAATGACATATTATCTTCCTGTTTTATCACAATGCTACCTCAAACACATAAACCAGCAGACTGTGTCTAAGTCTCATCACTTGGTTTGAATTGTTGATTTGATTTATTTTCCGGCTTGACTTTCTAAATGTGTCCTCAGGACAATGCAACATGTCCCATTATTCTAGTGTTATCCCGTTCAGGCTCCTGCTGGAGGTACGCTGTCATACTCAGACCATCAGGGAGTTTCATGTGAAGTAACTGGGACCATTACGTAAAAGGTGCGTGGTGTAGTGCAAATAATAGGGCAGACAATGTGACACAATATAGACACACCTGGAATAGTTTTTCGTAGCAGTCTATGAAATATTGAACCAAACTAAATGAAGCTATCAAGGACACATGTGACAGTCGGGAGGACTTATTTTGTATTTCTTATTTTAACCTTGAATTCTTTTTTCTTGTTGTTTGTCCTCTTCACTCCTCCATGCTCTGCAACTCAGTCTCTCTCCTCTCTCTCTCTCTCTCTCTCTCTCTCTTTTCATGTCCTGTACAGACCTCTCCCCTCCTCCTCCTCCTCCTCTTCCTCCTCCTCCTCCTCCTCCTCCTATCCATCCATCTCTTCCCTCAGCAGCCTGCAACGCGATTCAAGGTGACGAGTTCACATCGTCTTCCAGGGAGCCCTCCTCTCCTGACCTACTTTTACGGGCTTCTAACACTGCAGCGCACACACACACACACACACACACACACACACACACACACACACACACACACACACACACACACACACACACAAACAGTCTCGTACAGAGACAGGGACACAGAGGCACAGACTTAAATATACAAAATGATTGCATACATAATGTTAAAAGTGGTAAAAGAGATTACACACGAGCGTCGTCATGCTCTGTAACTTCACCTTTTTTTTCTCTCTCACGCAGAAACTTAAATTCAACTTGGTTTTTGTGAGCGATTGTTATGCTTATTAACCTTTTTAAAGCCCCAGATGGATTTTAAACCACAGCGCATGTGTTATGTGCTTTACATCCAGCAATCAAGCTTATGCAGTTATATGAAGTTAGAAAATCCACCCTTGAGTATACAGGAGTTTATTTAGTTTCTATATATTAAAGTACCTTTTACAGTCCACAGAACAGACGGCTACTGTGCAAAGTTATATGAATATGAGCCTGATAATGATCCTTTTATTAGGCTCTTGTCTTCTGCGGTCATTTTGTTAAGAAGTACAATGTCTTGAGAAAAAAAACAGGTGCAAAGCACAGCTTATAGTTTCAACAATTTTGGATAGAGGAAAACTAATGAGCAAAGAAACTAGACAAAGAAAACAATGTAAATGTGTTAAATTACAGTCACACACACACACACACACACACACACACACACACACCTCAACAACCATACAAAAGACGTGTGCTAAACCAAACAACAACAAAAAAGTGTCGCACGAAAAGCAAAATTGCACATCAGATTTGTAAAAAAAAAAAAGCCTGATTCCATCCCAAAACGAGCTGAGGGGTAAATGTACTCTGAAATATTCCGCCCCCTCAGCATTTCTCCGCTCCAGCAGGGAGGGGCCTGCACACATCGGGGCTCGGTGCCCGGGGGACCAGCCGGGGCAGAAGAAGAGTTTGCCGGTTGGCAACAGCGGCGGCGGAGACGCAGCGCTGCCAGTCGGCAGCAGACCGGCAGGCAGAGCCGGGCTGAACCCCCGCTGGCAGAGGGATGAGCAGGGAGACGCACTGACCTGGAATCTGGGATGTTAGACTAACACTGCTAAATGATTCATTGGCAACAATGTCGATTAGGGCGACACCTTCATCTTTATTTGATGCCGAGGCCGTGGAGGAAGGAGCGGAGGGGAGAGGGGTGGGGGGGAATAAATCCCTCAAACGTTGTGGCAAATGTGGGGTGTCTGGTAGGAAGTGAATCAGTGGATCAGCTCGTATTGTGTAGACCACATTACAGGGCGGTGGTTGAACAGAGGAGCTGCACTGACTGACAGTGAAGGCTTGTGGTTTTACTGAGAACAACGCTGTTCAAGTAAAGAAGCAACCCGGGCGGAGCTGGATGACGCTAGGCTCTGATTGGCCAGTCTGTGTTTAAGGGGTTGGACGTAGCAAACGGTCAATTGTCTTTTTTTTCTCTTTCATTTGAGTATTCTATAACATGCTGAAACGTTGTATCCCATCGCAGTTTAAGATGACAGAGGCAAGCAGAAAATTCTCATGTTCGACGAGATGGGAGTTCATGTTTTGATAAATGACTCAAACATTGAATCGGTTATCAAAACTGCAAGGTAATGATTCAGTTGATTGACATCAATGAACTGCTCCGGTCACCAGAATTATTTAGGATCATCCTCTTGGGAACAAAGCCATTATTATTATTAGAATGTTCTTTTTAATGTTCTTTAAATCATTATTTATTAGACTCACATTAGGTCTGAACACAAATGTGAGGCTGGAACATGCTTCTACTGATTTATTATGTACTTTTTTGTTTGATCGATCAATTCACTTTTTCTGCAGCACAAATGTTTGAGTGTGTCTCTCAAAGAATGTCAACCCATTGTGGTTTCTGATGAAAAACAACAACAACTATGATCTGTAGGCGAGTGCCCCTCCTGGTCGTTCTGCCCTCTGAAGGCCGGGCGAGGTGGTGATTGTGACTGCGGGTCGCAGCTGGAGACGAGCCGGCCAGGCCAGCCGCGAGTCAACCTGGCAACCAGCAACACCAGCTGGCAACTCGACCCGAACGGCATCTAAACATACACAAACAGTTCCTCACTAAAACTGTGTTTCGGGGGGGGGGTGTGCTCCATTTCTATTGTGTGTCTATCATGTTTACCCGGCCCGCTGCAGGCGATGTTTGAACCACATGCCAGAGCTGTGGACTCTGAAAGACAGACAGACAGACAGAGAGAGAGAGAGAGAGAGAGAGAGAGAGAGAGAGAGAGAGAGAGAGTGGGGGAGGGAGACGGGTGAAGGAAGGGTCAGACGAGAGGAAACCGTCTCTTCTCTCTCTTTCAGTCTCCAGGAAGAGCGGCGCTTCACTGTCTGATTTCCTCCCTTTTGTCATTCGGTGTGTTAAGCCATGCCCGCGCTAATGTGGATGAATTTTAATGTTATCTACACTGATGGAGGCTAAAAAATATCTTCAGAGTGGAAGCATCTGAAGAAAATATTGAGTTCATCTCAAACTTTCTGTTTCTGTCAATCAACATTAACAGACGTGGTTAAAAATGTGTGTTTGGCGACATTCAAAGCCAACTTCCTGTTGTCTCCAGCTCTTCCTTAAGGCTCACTTTCTAACAATTAAGACAAAGCCTGTCACACACAACATCAATAAAACATCTTACAGTTATCATTTAAAAAAATCAGCAGCAGAATCAAAAGGCGTTCTCGTTGCTGTTATATTTGGATGTAGAGGAAACTGTAAGCAACAATAAAATACTGGATGTGTATTTGTCCTGTTTTGGTTGGACGGTCACTAGAAGAGCAACCCAAACAAGCTAAATTATTTACAGGTAAAGCTAGCATGTTATCATAACTCTGATTGGTTCCTATGCATCATCATCATCATCATCATCATCATCATCATCTGTTGTTCATAGTAGGGGAGAGCTGGATCCTTTGTTTGCATCGACCTGAAATAATCTTCCATTACTCACAGACTATTTGAAAAATAATGTAAATTATTGGATCACTAAACGAATACAGGTGTCTGCGAACAATTTCGATGTTTTCGGAGCCCAAGCCGAATATGAAAGGCTCAGTTTTATGGCACAGGTTTATTAAATGTTCAAAGAGTATTTTCACCAGAGTTTCACTTCCCTGAGTCTGTTGGCTGGGAACGTTTATTCTATATTTTGTATTAGTTAAATTAGTCAAAATTGGAATACCCCACATTGACAAATGTCCCTTCTTCACATGTTTGTTTGGGAAAAAGAAAACTTTTTTTTTAAATCCTAAATTACAGTGGAATGTGGAATTTTGTTTTGTCTTCCGAGTCTTCACTTTTCACAATTATCTCCTTCACTTAGGAGAAGCCTGCGTCTTGTTTTTATCTGATTTCTGTTGATTTGTAACAAGGTGATGACTATAAACAATACTGCCCCAGCTGCCTGAAATTGTAAAATTTGAACTTCTGGCCCTCGTGAGCAAACAGGAGCAGGTGTTACAGAAACATCTGCTCACAGCCACGCGGACCAGCGTCACCGGTATTCACACAAACACACACCCAGACAGGCACTGCTCTCTGAATATGGTTATTCTTTGTACACACACACACACACACACACATAGCCCACTGAAAACACCCTGGACTCGAACACATGACAGAGCTCATTACATGAGATTTGATTTGAAGCGGTGGAGCCGCAGATTGAACAAACAAGCCGGTCTGCTCGGCTCATATCTGCCGATAATATACGGCAGCATCCACTGAGCCGCCTGTAATACCTCAGCAGACGCACACACACACGTGCACACAGACACACACATGTGTGGACACGTGTTCACACACTGGCAGATTCACAAATCTATACGTGAACACACCTAAACAGGGCAGATCCAGAATAAAGTTGTGTTTGGGAGGTGAATGTGCAGGATGAGACCTAGCAGTGCGGAAATAATTTGGCATGTGGACCTCCCCTCCTCCCCCCCGCTGTGCTTCTCTTCTTATTTCCACATGAGTCACTGAAATACCAAACCGGTGCAGGAAAAGAAAGAAAAAACATTTGGTGCTTTGACAAAAGAGCATTTTGACAGTGAAAAGTGTGTGCACCAAAAACACCAACATAGATGAATAACTAGAACGGGGCACTCAGGTGTGTCCGCTGTATTGTGAGGTTGAAGCGATACAACCCCACACTTTCTGGACACTGATGTGCTTTAGGGCGACTTCATTCAATTTAAAAAAATAAGCAGCAATCTATGCAGGAAATTGTCTCACAATGTTGCCAAAACCAAAATCCGACTCGCCAAGCTGCCGGCCTGCCCAGCATTAGTGTGGTGGCAAGCGAGCAGACTGTTATCCCGACGGCGTCCCGTGGACGAAGCCCAGCGGCGGAGCACTTTGCTGGGTGATCAACAGGGCGGCCGGCACAGAGCGGCAGGTGAGGATGGAAAACAGTGTTTTGAAAGAGTGTGAGTCTCCTAAAACCACAACGGAAAACACATTGTGCAGCAGAATGGACACAGAGGTGCACACTCAGTCACGCACACACACAAGCTAGCAAACGCATGATCCTCCTAGCAGAGATGAAACATAAAACATGGACATTATATAGTTGGAAGGGCAGTTTTGGGTTGCAAACCCATACATAGCTTTGCATGAAATCAAACATATAAAGTCTACATTTTATTTTCTGTAATAGCGACCACTGTATTCACTCACCTTTCTGCATCTTTATAATGTTAGTGGCGGAATCCGCAGCATGTAATTCAGCATCTACTTGATATGAGGAACATGCGGTGGCTTTTATTACGAGAGACCCAAAAGAAAGCGACAATGATCGTCAAAAACACAACTACAGAACAAAGGATGGACATTTTGGTCATGTCTTTGACAATGGATCAGTTTTACATTTGTCAGGAATAATGCATCCGTCAGGGTGAAGCTGCAGCGAGCTCCATCTCCTCAGCAAGCTCCCGAACTCTCTCTTTTGTTGTCCTGCTGCTGTGTGGAAAAGCTCCTCGCGCCGGGAGCATGAAATGAGATTGCTGCTGCTCGCGGCCCGACGGGTAAAAGGCCGACTATTTACCGACTGCTTTATTAAAACAACATGAGTTTGTCCGGCTGCACTGTAAACAGAAACACCAGCTGCTCCTCTGTTGTTCTCCTGACAAAAGCAGCTGCTGCGGTCAGAGTGTTTGCTTTGGTATTCGACCACACTGCCTGTTTCCACGGTAACTCTGCGTGTCGCCAAATCAAGCGGGGCTTATCTAAATCTTACGGATTATAACTTTAACGCGGGGAAGTCACACCGTGTGTTGGAGGCAGGACGATTATTGGCATTCGGTCAGATGAGATCTTTTTTTGTAAGATCTCACATGAATGGTTGAGCACAGGTCTGGTGAAGGAGGTCAGAGGTCAGCGGTGAAGGAGGTCAGAGGTCAGCGGTGAAGGAGGTCAGAGGTCAGTGGTCCACTTATGTCGCTTTCTGAGAACATACTTTCATTTCAAAATCACGTTTCAAATGATCTCACGATACACCATGAAGTTCAAAAGGTTTTATTCAGCAGATCATGTGGTGGAGACACAAACCCAAACAGGAGGCTGATGAAGATGGTTCACTGCAAACTGGAAAACAGTTTAACACAGACACACCCACACACACACACACACACACACACACACACACACACACACACACACACACACACACAGAGTCACCTCGCTTTTTTGGACGGGCTTGTAAGAGAGATTTGTCAGATTTGCTGCGTTCACACCTCCGATCAACGCGACAAAAATGTCTGTGACGAAAGTGACTCTGACTCCTGGCGCCCAGCACCTCCTCTTCCTCACCTCCTCTTCTTCCTCACCTCCTCTTCCTCACCTCACATCGTCCCACACTTCATCCCTCTCTTTTATTTCTTCCTCCTCCTTCACCACCCTCCCTTCTCCTCCCTCCATCTCACCTCCTTGTGTTCTTACACTCATTTCTTCCCCCATTTCTCTCTCCTCACCCCTTTTTCTTCTCCCCTGCCCCTCCCCCTCTTTTCTTGCACTCGTTCTCCATCCTTCTTGTCCTCCTCCGGCCTCAGTCCTCATCACCTTTCTCACTTAACACCTCACCCTCCCTCTTCTTTCTCATCTCCTCCACTGTCTGGCTCTTCTTTTTTTAGTTCCCCATCTCACTCCTCACTCTTGCCTTCTCGTTTCTCTCCTGCCCCTCCTCTTCCTCACCTCTTTTCTTACACTCCTCCTCCCTGTCTTCTTTCGTCTCCTCCTCCTTATTCTTGTCCTCCCTCCTCCTCCGCCTCCTAGTCCTCATTACCTCTTCCTAGCTTAATCCTCCACTGCGTCTGTATCCACATCTTTCTCCTCCCCCTCCTCTTCCTCACATCTAGCTCCTTCCTCTTTACTCATTTCATTCTGCATCGCTTTTCTTTTTTTCTCAACCTCGTCCTAAACTCGTCTTCTCCTCCCTTCTTTTCCAACTCTCTTTTCCCACATTTTCCTCCCAACTTCTTCTCATCGTACCTTCCTCCCTCTCCTCAATCTCTTCCTCCTCATCTGTAAGTCTTTCACCTTCTCATCCCTCCCTCGCTCACCTAACTTTCCTCCTCCCTGCTTCCCGAAACCGTTGCACGAGCCACGGCTAAATGAAGTTACATAATGCATGAACGCACCTCCTCTTCCTCCTCCTCTTCCTTCCCCTCACCTAATCAAACACAGAGCGGAAACTGTCGAACAAGCAACATTGTTAGTTTTCAGAAGCTCGACACTGGTTTGGTTACATATTACATGAAAGCACCTCCTCCCAAAATGCTTGAATATGGAAACAACTGCGTTGTGTTGTCTCCGGTGTAATGAGCTCCCCGTGTGCCGCCGCCACATCTGGGCCATTAATAAAGAATGGGGGAGGGGGGGGAGAAAAAATAGAGGACACACGAAACACAAAGCAATACAGCCGACAGCGATGCCACGCTTTGAAGCATGTGTGTGTGTGTGTGTGTGTGTGTGTGTGTGTGTGTACCCACAAATGCAGAATAAACAACAGTTTGTCACTGTCAACTGCTAAATTCACAGAGGCATTTGGCTCTTTGCAAGTAAGAGTTCCCAAAATAAGAATTCCACGCAAACACTCCCGTATGATATTGTCATTTTGAAGGATTGTTGAACCGGTTTGAACTTTTTTTTTTTTTCACTAATTCTTGAATCTTAAAAGGGACACTTCAGCATTATTTTTTTGGAAAGGTGCTCCATTGGGATCTCACTCAAGTAGCCAAACTGTCTCGTCCAACCGGTGGTCTGGGTTTCATGCCAGACTCGTGATGAATGACGTGTCGCAATCGGCCAAAGATTCGGGAGGAGACCGGCCCAAAAGCTCGCTGGAGAGATAGTCGCTAACTGGAGCTGATTCTCAGCCCAAAGAACGGCTGGTGTCCCCGAAGCCAAGGGCGAGTGTGTGAGTGTGTGTGTGTGTGTGTGTGTGTGTGTCATTTTGTCCTCTAGTGCTTTTTCATTCTACACATATCCACTGTGATCTCTGGTTACTCTGGGTAGAGCAACCAGGCGTCATAGGAAGGCGAAAAGATATTGAAACATTTTCGCCAGATGTTTTTACTCATTTTAGGCTTTTTGCGTGTTCAGGCAACTAAACCACTTAGTTTTTAGACTCATTTTAAAGCCCATGAGGGTTTTTTTCCTAAATCTAATTCATTTCACTTATCAAACAAAACTACTTTGGGACAACGCCAAACACCAGTTTCCTGGGTGCAAGTCCTGTGTTTGTCATACATTTAATGCAACGTCACGGGTTCAGAGCGCAGCATATTGAACTGAATGTGTTTTTATTGCAGTCGGTACAGACTTGGCGTACGAAGGACACGCAGAAAGCAAACCTGCTGCACACAAAATGACTTGCCAATAGGACCTTTCCACAGCGGCCATTTTGACATGTCACAGCAGGATAAACACAGCTGTAATTGATGACGTTCATTATGGCCCCATTCTGTTTAGTGTGTCATTCCAGTTAGCCAGCATGCACAATACCAGGACCACCTAAATGGAACAAGGCCATAACTAATGTAATTTATTACACATGTTTACACCCTGCTATAAAATGTCAAAACGGTGCAATGAAAAGAGCCTATTAATTATAGATAACTAAATAAAAGGTCAAATAATTGTTCTTCTTCCAATAAAATGGGACTGTGGCCCTCGGCTTGTGGTGCCTCTCGTCCATGCAGGAGGACTGAGTGTCATCCAGCACCCAAAACAATCTGGACTTATAAATAGCCTTCGGAGTTAGAAGTAAAATATGTACTTTATATTTTTTGGGGTGAACTGCCTCTTCAAAGGAATAGTTAAACATGTTGGAGAATGTGCTCAGTCGCTTGCTTTCCGAGAGCTGGATGAGAAGATCAAAAACATTATTATGTCTGCACGGTAGATATGAAGACGCAGCCGGCAGATGGTTCGCTTAGCTTAGCACACTTAGACTCTTTAGAGCTCAGTAATTACAACGTTATAACTCATTTGTTTGGACGCCGACAACAACTTTACGGTTTTATGGAGGGTTATGTGCCACACTATTTCTGGAGGTAGAGTCTCCACTGGTTAATTAGGGAGTTTTGCCAAATGCCAAGACGGGACAGCTGACAAATGAGTAGCAACCTTATTGGTTGGACGTATTGGTTTTCCCCTACAAATGGGAGTTATTTCTTTTGAGCCGTCTGTTATTTAATTATTTTTAATTACAGTTGTCCCCAAACAGCTGACTCCATCTTGTAACATGTCAAAGCAGAGAGCTCTCTCCACTCTGGAGGTGGAGGGATTCAATGCACACTGAGGCATCGGAGCCAATTTGCTGATAGCTTTGCAGAGCTTTCCTTGTCCAGCGATCTTCTGTCAGTATCCTCTAGTTCAACCTTTTGAATATGAGACGGCAGGACTCCGTGTGATTGCGTGTGGAGGTCCTTCCCAGCATGTACAGTATCCAATTAAAGCCCAGAACCCAATTTACATTCTGCTGCAGCCTCGGCCAGGTGGCCGAGGGGAACAGCGCGGGAGGGCTGAGAGGGAGATAAAGTTCTCCCTGCTAATTAAAACCGAAACATGGCTTCAGTCTGAGGGTGCGGGCCACTTCTTTTTCTCTCTCCGAAGGCTTTATCTAGGTCAGCAGGGCTGCAAAGTGACATTCAGACGCACAGCCACCGGGTGTGTGAGCGGCCAGCTCGTCTCAATTTCAAAATTAGAATTAGAATAAGACTCTCGCTGAGCACTGCACGGTTTACCTGTGCAGCAAAGACTGTAGTTCATGCAGGCATTACTTCTGCACCTCATAGCTTCTTAACAGACTCCCTCACACTGATGCTGCTGGCTGGCGGGTAAAAAGAAGCAGATGGTGCTGCAGCACAGTCGTCTCCTTGCAGGCCTGCAGCAGAGTTAGTGTGGAGGCCATGTGAGCGTTTGCTGTTTACCTTTAAGTCCAGTTTGTGGGGTTTCTTTTGCTGCTGTACAACATGATTATTACTCTCATCTGGTGGAAATACCTTTTCTTTTCGTTTCCTTTCATCATTTGTCCTGCGTCCATGAAGAAAAACATTTTCTTTTACACGATAGAGAATACCCACTTAGAGAAAAATGTTAAAGCTGCTTTAATCAATACTTTTTATTTTTATACCAAAAGCACCAAACAAGACTAAGAGCCTGCAGCCACTTTGAGGATAAATGAAGATGTGAGTTTGTTTTTTTAACCAACTCTGTAGCTTTACAGAGCGGCTTGGCCTCTTTCAGCTCATCGTTTTGGTCTTACTTTATTGTTTAGATTCAGTCTCAAGCAGGCAGCTGTTGGCAGCGATGCGGCTCTTGATAATAAAAAAGAAAGTGGAATATTTAGCTATTTCATAAAAGGATAACGTGTCAGTGTCGTGTGGCCAAAACAAAAGTTGAAGTTGATGTCTGAATTATTCATGAACTGAAAATATTCCATTCTGATTGGGTGGAGGGTGGGATTTCCCTTGTAATGGTCAGAGAGTATAACGGGACACCTATGACGCAGTTCAAAACGTCTATGTTGGAGATTTTTAATTCCTCTCTGCATTGTTTTCGCAAGCCGTCATAATGTAAGCAGATAATGCTCTCCTGTATGGAGGCAGACCTTTCTCCGCCGCCACGGCTTCCTTTACCAAACCCTTCTCACTCCCAACTTGTCCATCTGGTGCAAAGTGCCCATGGGCATCAGATACTGACGCTCATTTAGCGTTTGCATCCGACCGAACTACGCGGTTTCTTTGCCCTGTAGAAAAGGAGATGCATGTAACATGTGTGGAAACTGACACGTCCAAAACTGACGCTAGAGGGGATTCTGGAGCGTCACAATTGTATCTACGGAAGAGGACACTGTACTTTTCCTGTGAACATGGAAGTTTGTTTCGACAAGACATGCGGACACTGAAACTCCCTCCCTGACATGTCCAAAAGGGAAGCTCCAGGGTTACCTTGAGCTTCATGGCTTGAAGCTTAGGAGCACTGACCAAGCTGCATATTTAAGTTAGGAGATAGAAAATGTTGGGTTACGATTACTGCACCAACCACTCTGAGGGAATCCCTTTAAAGGATATCGGAATCAGAATCAGAAACCGTTTATTAACCAGGAATATTTACACAAAGGAGGATTTTGATGCATAACATTAGACATTAGATGTTAGACGAGACAAACAACAATCAACAATCAACGACAACAACAGTGCAATTGGTATTAAATTAAGTATAAGATAAAGTACTCAGACAAGCAGATAACGTTCATGTAGATAGATAGATAGATAGATAGATAGATAGATAGATAGATAGATAGATAGATAGATAGATAGATAGATATATACTTCATTAATCCCCAAGGGGAAAGTGAGCGTATGTTAAAGGGACGTGTGAAGGGATGTGTAGGGGATATAAACAAACCCTTTACATTGAAATGAAGTCTTCAGCACCATGGACAGCAACATCTCAAAGCCCTTAGCGGCAGAGTGCCGGGCTGCAAATGCTCTTAACTCCTTGTGTGCCCACACAGAGAAAATCTACTCGCTACACTTTCACTTTGAATCATCAAACAGCGGTGTTGAAACTTCTCCGGGGAATTCCGGTCTTGTCAGGTTGTATCATGTGTCAGGAAGCGACGTGGTCTCCCACCAGAAAGCCCTGCTGCGAGGTACCGTTTTGTTCAGTAGCCGGCTTCCTGTGTCACCGCTGCTTTTTGACATAATTAGCAAATATCTGTCAGGATGTCAGCTGGTTTTCACCCTGTGATCGGCTCTGTTTCAGTGTGTGTGTGTGTGTGTGTGTGTGTGTGTGTTTGCGTCTTAACGGCTGTGTACTCTGTTTAAAAAGCCACAGCGGCGAATTATTTATTCAGCATGGGCAGAGGTGCTGTTCACATCTCATCTCTCACTCCCCGTGTGCTGTGATTGTCTCTGCTAATTCCTGCTTGTTTAGTCAGGTGAGATGCAAATGCATTTGCTCTCATTTGCATGTTCACAAAAAAGAAAAAAGAAATGGTCGGGAAAGTCACTCATTATGTGTAGCTTGCATTTGTACCGCTCGTCTACTTTCATTTTTTTAATATGTCTTTGTATTAGCTGTAATCTATTACGAATTGCTGCGAAAAAAAACTGTTTGCCTCAGGAGTCTCGTTATCTCCCAGGTAACCAAATGTCTCCTCCAATGTGCTTTCACGCTCACTCTTTGTCTCCCACAATGTGAGCTGATGTGTGATTGTTTCACGCTGTATGTGAGGATGTTGAGCACATCTTAAGACACTTTTCTGGAATAACCCCTTTGCTCTCAGTGAGGGGTTTGTGTACCCCATAGGGTATTTCTGCCGTTGCTGGATTACCTCAACTAATTTGGGAACAAATTCAAATTCTGAATTGAGTAAAATATAATATACACATACTGTATTTGTGTTTAGAAAGAAAATAAATAAACAGAAAGAGGATTATAACTAAGCTTGAGGCTGGATTAGTGTATTCAGTGTCAGAATAGGAAACAAGCTGCGATATAGTGGCTGCGTCTGCCTACCTTGCTTTCACACCACATGCTGTGAGCCAGTGTGCAAAGACTAGTTCAAAAGCAAGCAGATAAGTCACAATACATAAAGGTGTAATGGAAAATGGATGAAAGTTCCAGCTTCTGCAACTCCAACTGGAAGCAGCATAAACGCAAACTGGGCCAAATAACACTGGAAAAAAAAGGAAAATTCCAGGATTAAATCTGTTTGATATGAAAAATATTTAATTCCTCATGTGTTAATTGTTATAAATAACATCCACTTAAAACGTATCAGTTCACGTCTACACATCTGGAACATTTCGTGGTGCTAATGAAGGAGTAGCTCATCTGAATGGGCTTCGGGGGATTGTTTGATTAAAAATGAAAAGGTTGCTTTGATCGGGGAACAGCAGTGCTGCGCTCTGGAGGACATGTTTCATTCATACCGACCGTCTCAGCAGCTGAATTCACGTTCACTCGTATTTCGTATTTCACTCGTAGTGCCGACGACCAAGACGGGATTCCATCCAGATGTGGCACAAATATTGTTTACTGACAATCTGAATTTCCAGCCACTACTCGTGTGATGAAGAGACCAGCTGACCAGGTGAAGCCATTGAGGTGGAAGAGATGTTCTGGTAGCGAAGAAGACAATCTTGTCGTAAAAAACCTAGATCATGTAGCAAGAAATGTCTACCCGCTAAAGAATGACAGTAAACCCTATTTTTTAAGATGATTTCCTTATCAAGATGCTGAATGGGTGGCCTGGAGGAAAGCCACCATTTAAAATATCTCATACACTTTATGATTTCAGGTTTTTGGTCTTTCTTTCTTCCTTTTTTTTGCTTTTAGAACAACTTTGTATATGTTGCAAGAACTAAAAGAAATGTGTGACTGGATGTATGTGCGTGTGTGTGTGTGTGTGTGTGTGTGTGTGTGTGTGTGTGTGTGTATGTGCGTCTGTGTGTGTGCGTGTTGACAAGCGAACAAATCGTCTTTGATTCTACGTGACACATTGGTCACCATGTGAAAATCCATCCAGGTGCTGAAACACATTGATGTGTTTTTACCAGGTTCCCTTCTCACTTTTCCCCTCGTCTCGGTGAGTTATGATCACAGCCTTATGAACACAACGCCACGCAGACGCCCATCTGCACACGAACACACCTCAGCCTTGGTCAAAGCCCCAGATGGTCGTAAATCGTCTTTTATGAGCAAGACTTGATGAAAGCGTTTCCCTGGACACTGGGGTTTTATTTATTTTTTTGCTCTCTGGCAGGCTGTTGGTTTATTTCTCCACACGCCACCGTCTTTATGTGCCATCTCTATCATTCGGCTCTGACAAGGACCAGATACAGGCAATGGTCCACGTCAAATGTGCATGGCTTGATGCAAAGTTTGCAAACTTTGAAATGTCACAATTGTAAACTATATCTCAGTATTATAGCTGATAATGGTGTGTGTTAATAAACTGACTCTAATAAAAGTATAAACACTTCACAATTTAAGAAGATCTTGGTCAATTCAGTGATATTTACTAATATAATACTTGTAAACACAATTTTTTTTATTGCAATACAATGTGTTCCCCAAACCAACAGTAGATTGATTCTACTATTGTGTGTGTAAACAAAGCCTGATATATTTTATTCTTCTGTGCCAGAGCTGCAAACACAGAATTCTGTCACGTGTGAAACCAAAAATCTACTTTGACCAGATAACTTGTAACTCCAAAAAATGTCTGACCTCCTACGAGAGCAAGTTCCATGTAATGCCACTTAAAGTTGGAGCTCTTAAGGCTCCTACTTTGAGGTAAATGAGGTTACGTCACACAGCAATGGAAGCGCACACTGTAAACGGTAAACCATCAACTGAAAGGCAACTGAAAGTATATTTGCCTCCATTTGATTAAAATAATACATATTATCATCGTAAAACCTGTTCTGCATGTAAATTGCTGTTAAAATATGTCGGTCTGTTATTCGGTAGATGAAAACCTTAAGCAATCTCGGAAAGTTATCTTTTATGCATAAAAGTTAATCATGAAAATGTTAAAAATGGCCCAAAATGCGCCGTCTGCACTGTTCAATTGTGTGTACCAGCATGGGTTGTGCTTACATTTGGTGTTGTGCACCTGGAATGCTTGGAGTTCGAAAATTGGATATTTAAGGTGTGAAAATTGTGACCTCTGATTTCCTGTACGTGTTACATATCTTACATAACTAACACCACTTATATAAGATATCTCCAGTTCCATCAGCTGATAACATGCACACTGGGTGGTTTATGTTGACTCATACACCATCTTGATGATTTTACTACTACTAATCACCCAGATTGGATTTATCCACCACTGAAGTGCATATGTCCTCTTATTTTTATGAGATATAATAAAACCTACAATGGCCAGCTGTTTTAGGAAATTATCGAGCCTTTTTTTAAAGATTTATTACAGATGCGCTTGAGGCCACAGACAAGGTGGTGGAACGATTTGATCATTAATCCCTGTTTTATCATTTCCAACCGAATCCCTTTTATGTCTCTCTTTTTTCACTTTTGTTCAGACAATATTACTTCCTGACATTTTATGGACCAAACAAAGGCAACACGTGTAATTGATTATCAGCCATAGTACAATTATTACCGTTCCTTGCACAGATGTTCTCGCTCATTCTGGCTGATTAGACCTTCGAGTCAGGTCGAAGATGGGCGAAGTTATTCAGATAATTTCGTCAAGTCACCCTGTCCCGCCCAACAAAGACAACAGAGTTTGAAGGCAGTAATTAAGTGTGAATCTAGCGCAGTCTGTGTGCACCCACACGGTCCCGAGAAGAGGTCTAGGCACCGTGAGAGAAAACACCTGAGCAGAAGCCTCTTGAGTGTGCAGGGCCTCTAATTACGCTGCCAAGCACCGAAATTAAACAGTGAAATGTTAAACAGCGGTGATTTGAAAGCTTGAGATATTCTATTGTTATAGTTTCTCCGGTTACCAACTGACGGCGTAACCATGCAATGCTGCTGCAATGGATGCTGTGATTTCCCTCGTCTGGTTGCCTTGAGTCGCTGCCATTTTTCATTGCCGTGACAAATGTTGATCACCTTGTGCAGCAGTGAGTGTGTCACATGGAAAACTGAGCCCCCCACTGCTCTCTCTCTCTCTCTCTCTCTCTCTCTCTCTCTCTCTGCTGATGTGACAACTCTGAGAAGAAAGACAGGAAAGAGGAGAATGCAGGAGGGAAGATGCTGATGGAGACAGAGAGGTCTGCAGTCCCCCGAGAGTTAGCTGTGCTTCAGACGAGCTTTCAGAGAGGAGACGGAGATAAATAAGGTGGGGAGAGATCGAGATGGAGGCTGATAAACGGAGAGTTCGGGGGTGTGGGAGAGGGAGTTGATTAAAAGATGGAAAAAAAGGAAGCAGTGTGGAAGAGATACACTTGGAAAAGAACAGAGAAAAGGGCCCCTAAAACATTTTTAGGGCTTCTCTTTCTTCTTTAATTTGCCAGCAGCTCTCTCTGGCACGCTGTGAAATAACGTTGCTTTGTCTCTTTCATTCCTTTTCTCTGCCTTCTACTCTAACAGACCTCTGAACAGACCTCAGAACACAATGTTTCAGATGGCCGACCTTGGCACTGCTGTTATTGACCGTAAGAATAAATTCTAAAAAGTTCTCTATTCAACACTCAAAGCATTAAAATAGCAGCCAGCGACTCGCCACTCTGCAATGCGCCCATACAGCCGATGAAGAGTCGCTCCTCAGGTAGACACTGTTAGCTGTGAGCTGCCGGCTCGGCCGCCGCCATGTTGAGAGCTGTGTAGATGCAACATGGATGTATATTAATTAAGAACTGGATACGGCACCCCGTGGCCACTCGCGGTACTACAGCAAAACATTCCCCAAATACAAAATGTTCCCATAAACCCAAATTGCACAATAATCGTCTGTAAAACTGTACAGGACAACGCAAACTGCCAACTGTGACTCGTTCTATTATGAATTGTTGAGCCATGGAGGTTTTACATGTGTAAAACTTTCCTCGACCAGAGAAAAGCGTTTCAAAGATCGCTGACGTCACCACAATGTAAAGTATGGGCAGAGAGAGAAATGGGGGCGGGGCCAGCGGAGAAACATTACTGTACATATTCATAGGGCCGCTTACCCCAAAAGTAAACCTGTATGCGTCAGGCGAGGAATTCACATTGGACTGAATAGATGCCATCTGGGACCGGTATCCAGTCCTTATAATTAAGGATGGGTATTGTTTTTTTTCCAATACTGGCACTAAAACGATACTTTTAAAACGATATCGGTGCCTGAACCGATACCTACAAATAAAAGAGGCAATATATTAACTGTTTAAAGTATACTATAAATATAAATAAATTGACGTCAAACTACAGCTTGACGTCAAACTACAGCTTTAAACTTTTTAACTTATAATACAATGTATATTTCTTTAAAGAACAGACACAAGCATCAGGGGCCTGATAGGGACCGTGTGTGACAGAACTCCCTTTTCTCTTTTAGAAGGTTGATGGCTAGCTAGCTACTGTAGTTACACACGCGGTAGGCTATCGTTAGCTGCTGCCAGGACGAAGTCATCAGAGTAGTGTAAAAAAAAGTATTTAAATCGGCTCAGGCACTGAAAGAAAGCACTGAAATCTGCGTTGCGTTTCGGTCCGGTAGGTACCCAACCCGACTTATAATACATCTATAAGAGGCAATAGACATGCTCTAAATATAGTATTGCACATTAAACCTAAGCCTTAGCTAAAGCCATTAGAATCAGTTGCAAGAGGTGATTTAAATGTACATGACGTCCCTCTTATAGACAAACATACATCATTGTCAGTAAACTGAATTTAAAGCAACGTGATGTTTAATTTTCACATCTGGACTTGCACTGCTTTGCATCACAATCCATATGTCCAATTAGTTCCGTGATACAAAAGGCTCTGGCATTGCGCTAATTGGAAAAATTCCCAACCACATTTATCATAAGTTAATGTTGAGTGACAGCATCCAAGTGTCTGCAGAAAGGATTCCTTCAGGACTGAGGGCCAGAGGGCAGCTCATCCTCCTCACAGAGACCCAAACAAATGGTGCATTCAGGTGGTCCTCTTTAGCCTGTAAAATGTAACATTTCCATGTAGGCCACCAGGAATTTGAATGGAAACCATTGGCGGTCGACAGAGGAAGAGCAGCACTGGTGTCGTCTGCATGAATCCCAGAGTTTGCAGCCCTGCGTGTGTCTGAGGAGGCGTCCACATTGGAGCAGAGCAATTTGTTTTCTGTGATGCGTGACCTGTCACAACATGAGGCAAGCAGAAAAGCCTTGGGCTGAAGTCGCAACCCAGCCCTCTCTATCCCATTCTCACAGCGCCTCCAGTCTCTAATTTCAACAAAATTATTCCTCGATGCCTATAAATCGTTTGTGTAATAGCTTTGTGGTGAAGGCCGGATGTTTTGAGCGCCGGCCCGAGGCCCAGTGGGGAGACTGGGATCCCTCTGAGTCCTCTAGCTTTTATTATTTACACCCTGCTGTGGATTTTTTCATTGGTTGGGTTGATGTGATGTTTACCAATGAGTGATGACCGCCTGGACACAAACACCTGGAAAATACAACGTGCTGTCGAGAGGCACACAAGGCACTTTTGCCTGGTAAGTGATGCACTTTTATTCTTCTATTTTGGGTAAAGGGTGGAAGTGGACTTCTGAATATGTCAACATGCAACACCTTGCCATACACAACGTGCACCAGCAATGTGTCGCGTACTACCAGGAATTGTATTGTATGTTAAGAATGACCTGATCTGTTATTTATGGTTTATTGTTCTTTCTGTTTTATGCTTCCTTCAATGGTCCTACTTTCTTTTTCAAAGGAAATATTAAAGTCCTCTATTCATGAATTCAGCTTTTGGCACTTGTTGGTGCCACTTCTTTTTGTGCACATATCAGAGTCAGGATGCTGTCGTGGTCCTGTACAAAAAGTCAATTAAACCATTTACAATATTTATATTATGGCTATGGCACATCCCTCCATACCTCATATTTAAATAAACTTGTCACTTTACTTTACACTTGTCACCTACACAACACTTACATTTCACCTTAAGTACTGCCATCTGTTGTCTGTGCACTTTATTTTCTTTTATTATTTTATGTTCTACTGTTTTAAATTTTTTTTTTTTTGATTTTAGATTTTCTTTAGAAATTTAGATTTAATTGTAAATATTCCTCCCATTATTGCACTTTTTTTATTGTTAAATGTTTATTGTAATCGCAGAACAGCATCTCGTCATGCGTGTATTTATGTATACGATATCAGACAGCAGGCTTAGGTATAAAATGCACGGCCCGCCACTGATTGTTATTGCTAAATGTTATTCACCTCCCGCAAGGACACATTCCTTGTATGTGAAAACATACAAGGCAATAAATGGTTCTGATTCTGATAAATAACCACCACCTGACGCTCACAGCCACACAACACACAACACAAATGAAAAAACAAAACTCACTTTATCTTTCCAGCTAATGTCTGGGTTTATAAAGTCAGCTCGCTATAAGCACTACAATGGAAACGGTGCACCGCTCCGCTCTGCTCTTGTTCTCCGTCTCCTGATGGAGTAGCTGTCAATCAAACACTCACAGGAACGCATGACGCCTCAAACACGTGTTCTACCCGACAGTATCTGATCTCATCTCTCGTCCTGATGTGTGTCTCTCTCTCTCCGTCGCTCTCTTGGTTTAGTGCAAACTTGGCAATGGGTCAACACGTTTTATACGGGAGGGAAACAATTCCTCTGAGTCTCTCCCTCCAGCTCCCTGTGTTTTAGCAAAGGCTAATTGGACTTCTCATTAACAGCATAGCAACCTTCAGCTGCTAATGATGTGGAACTTTTTGATTTGGCTCCAGGCCGAACAGAGGAGTTGGGGAAGTTTGTCGGTGACGTCGGGATCCAATTAGGGAGGCGTGGACGCAGCGCTGATGGAGGAAAGTGGCGTTTCCCCTCCTCATTTTGTTGTGTTTGCTGCCATTAAAGCGTCCCCAAAGGAGTCTCACAGAGATGCATTATGCAGGTTGCCCTTTAACAGAGACACTTTCCAATTCTGTACAACCTACGGCGGTCAAATGGAGGTTAAATTAGTGAAAGGAGTGCTGAACTCTGTCTTTTATTATCAGTGCAGGGGAAAGAAAAGGTGCACACGATGTGACTAATTTGTTCTATTCGAGTTTTTGTTCAATTTTATGTCTGCAGTCTCTCAGCAGAAGAACTAGTTGAGAAAAGTGTGGCTGTATTAAGGTGTCTGTGTGCCTGAAGGCTGTCCAGTTCCACAACGTATTAGGAACACGACGGGCCTCCAGCGAACGCCGTGACAAGACTTTGCTTCAGAAGATCATCTTTCATAGCAATATGGATGTGAGGATGGAAATGAAAGGAACATCTACCAACCGGCTGGACTACTTCACGCATCGGTTTCTCAACAGTTCATTGTTTTTCTTGTTTTAATCCAACTCTCAAAAGTCTCAAATATTAAAAGTCACACATCTGGTGGTTGTCTGACAACAACAACAAAAACATAAGATATGTGAATCCAAACTTCTGTTTGGTGTGTTTTGGTTTCATTGAAGCTTCCCAGCTCCATGCCTGTGAGGGTTGGCAGTCAAACACCAGCATTTCAAACAGTGTGAAAAACAGTGAAGGTGTGTATGGAAAGCCAAAATGTATTTACAGATACGTATTATAGTCTTTTATTTGTCTCAATGAAATAAAGTTCACACATCAAAACCCCTCTAACAACGACGTGATTCTTTCCTGATAGCACAGCGTGTTGTGTTTCCCAGAAGCCCTCTATTTGTGGAGCTGGACTGATGGTGATGTGAAGTCTGTTAACAGCCATCACACACTTCAGTGTGTGAGCACCCTTCAGTAAATGACTGGCTGCCCTTCTGCCCACTCACTGTCAGCTGTAATGACATTTAACCATCCAGCTGAATGGGCCTGTGTGTGAGTGTCTCCATGCGGGTGTGTGTGTGTGTGTGTGTGTGTGTGTGTGTGTGTGTGTGTGTGTGTGTGTGTGTGTGTGTGTGTGTGTGTGGCATCAGTTTGTGGATACAGTGGCAGTATTTTCAAATAGCGTCTGAATGTAAGCCCATTCTGACATCTGGGAACATACAATAAGTGGTTCTTGACCTTTTGAGGCTGTAAAAAAGAAACCAGCAGCCTATTCATGTCCTTTTTTTATTGCGTGAGGCATATTGTGTCTTTCTGCTTTCATTGTTACTTGACATTTGGCTGTTTCACTCTTCAGAGGTCAGGTCACAAGTGTGTTCACTGTGAAATGTCTGAGCCATTGAAAAGATTTTTTTCTATCCATTTCTATTCATTGAAAAATTGCGATGCAATTACGCCACAAAAACAGCCAAAGCCGGCATCCACTGTGCAGTTCAGTGTCTGTTGTAGTCTGTGTTCTTGGCCCTATTGGATAGACCGATGGAAAAGGAACTGTAGACTGTAGATATTGGAAGTCTCTGGAGGGCAAACGTGTTAAATATATACAGTTTATCATTATTATCTTCCATTAGCATTGTAAGTTAGCTGTTAGTTGTCTATCAAGTATTAAAATGAGATCACCACCTGTGCTGTAAACTTATATAATATATGTATCATGAAATTAGTCTGGTATTTCACACTTTGCTGGTTATTTGATGAAATGTTTGACTTCATAATTTGATTGCTTGTATGCACCATTAGTTTTTGAGGAGGTCCAGCCGAAGCCTAATAAAAAGCTTGATGGAACATTATGGGCCAACAACATCAACAGGAATGAGGGAGGCTGCAGTGAACCATCACGCCATGGTGTGCGTGGGGGATTCGACCCAAAATGAGGATCCTTCTGTTGACTCGGAGCGCTCAGCTGCACCCATTCACCTCCTCTGCGAGGGGGTCGTCGCCGGGGCACGTCGGCCCAGGCGGGCCAGGAAGTGGAGACGGCCGGAGGCGCGGGAGCGCTATCCTGCCGACGCTCGCTTCATCTCACTGTCGCATCGCTGCGCTTCGTCTCGGCTTTTCCTCCGAGGGCGAGAGAGCGGTGAGATGGCTGCTGAGCTGTGATTCCTCCTCCTCCAGACATCTAAAGCGCCGAGTGACAGATGAAATAGATCAGGAAGAGCTCTTCCTTGGGGACGGGAGCTCCGAGGAGATCATCCTTTTTTTCGTTCGTCAGAATCGCGGTGAGTCCCAGCCAGACGTGGCAAGAACCTACAACGGCTAGAGGAATCTCACGCCCGCGGCAATTGCAAGTCCCCGAATCGGATTGTTCGTTTGCTGGATGCTACGTGCCGCCGTGTCAGTCTGAGGCGTAGGGGGACAGTCACAACATTTCCCAGTTGAAATATTGAGTCGAGAAATGTTATCGTCTCCCAGCCACACAGCGGCGGCGGTAGAAGCTTCCTGCGACCCTGACCAGTCCGCTGACCGATGAGAGCAAGCGGGTGGGATGACCCTCGCCGAGGAAGGTACGCCTGGCAAGGTGTCTTTGTGCGTCCATGCACCCTGATCGTTCAGACCATGTGGCCTCAAAATCCTGCTGCTGGTTTCTAAAGCACTGAGCGGTTTACGGCCTAAGTACATATCTGATCTGCTGCTACCTTATGAACCATCCCGACCCCTCAGGTCGTCTGGGACGGGTCGACTTTCTGTTCCAAGAGTCAGAACTAAACATGGAGAAGCAGCGTTCAGCTTTTCTGCTCCACACATCTGGAACAAGGTCCCTGAAAGCTGCAGGTCTGCTGAGACCCTCAGCTCCTTTAAATTCAGATTGAGGACTTTTCTGTTTTGCTGTTGCCTTTAATTGAACCAGATTCAAGGATATTAATCAATTTCTGCATCTGACTACTGCATTTTGTTTCTTAAACTGCAACTTTTATTCTATTTTTGGCTTTTTGACTGTTTTTTAATGTTTTAAAATTAATGTTCTTAATTGTTTTTAAATCTGGTTGATGCTTTTAATGGTTTTATGTGAAGCACTTTGAATCAACTTGTTGCTGAAATGTGCTCTACAAATAAACTTGACTTGCCTCACGTAAATGTCCCCTTGAAGGACCAGCTGCTCCACAGACGGCCTTTGTGTGAGTGGTAGTACGGACTCCTTCGCCGGCTTCGTCCACGAGATCTGAGAACTTCTCAAAGGTTGTAGAGATATGTTTCGAATGCATCACACATCTTGAGTGATTGGGTTTCCCTGGAACTCACCAAGGAATAGAGCCGGTCTGTATTGTTTCGATGTCTTCCCATGTGTTTATTTGCATATAGAGCGGGGAAGTGAAATCCAACCTCAAGCGGCCACTCGAGACTCGTTGGGAGACTGCAGGCTTAGAGTTGTCCACTTGTGATCGGATCACCCAAGACGCATGTTAATGCGGTCGGGTCTGAATGAACGGTGACGTACTCATGATGATGAACGGTGTGGAAGTTAGCCGTGGATGGACACCTGCAGAGCTTATGACACCGTTAGCATAATGCTGGCCATTAATATGGAAGACTCCAAGAAGCGGGTAGCAAGCAATAAATCAAAAGACGACCTTGACAGGTCGAGTGGTTGAGCGTCTTTCCTTCGATGCACTTCAAAGTACTTCACAGGTTTTAGCGGGCTACTTGCAGCTTTTTTTACCTTCTGGATTTCAAACTCGTTGCACAACATCAAACTCAAAACTTCTCGCCTGATAATAATTGATGAATATCGTTCCTGTGAGGCTTGATTTCTGTGCCTGCTAGCAACAAGGCTGGAAAGGTCTTTCAGCAGTTGAATGCTTTTGGGCAGTAATTTCACATTTTTGCATTCTCAGCAATGATTTGCAATTCATTTTAGCTTTCAGATTTTCTTAAAGACCTCACATTCTATGTGAACAGGAAACTAGAGATTAGTTGTTTGAAATAAAAGCCTCAGAAAGCCACTGTATCAAGATGGGGATTTTTTTTTAATTAAAGTCCCATAGACAAGCACACTGTCTATAATGTCTTGCAAAATGTTCTAGCTTGTTTTGATGTTTAGGAGTAACTGGAATTTTAACTAAAAGGTACAATACATCCTAAGTCTATCTTTTGTTCACCCCTACACATTTAAACAAAAAGACCAATGCTGTAGCTTTAATCTGGGGTATTTTAGGGACATATAGTCAGGTGGAAGTTGACACTTGGATGTACACATGGACAAACATGCGGTACACACATCTGTTTTTGTTGCTCATTTGTATCAGCAGAAGGAGTCTTTTTTCCATGTTTTTACCAGGTTTGTGGATCAAACTCTCTGAGCTGTTCAATGTCACAGGACCATCTGGCAGGAACTACAATTGATAAAGACGAATCCAAGAATCCATCTGATTATTCGATTCATGCGGATCTTTAGTAATTTGACCTTGTAAAATAGTTTAAAACCCTCTGAAGCAGAGGCCGCCAGTTAAACAAAAGAACTTAGAGCTTTGGCATGAGACCACATTTCCAAATTCAGTGTATTTCCTTTTACCACTGCAATTTGCAGTTTCTCATTCCCTGTAGATTTTTAACATTTCCCCCTGACCTTTACAAAATGACCAGGAAATGGGAGGTGCATCCATTTCCCTTCTCTCATTGTTGCTTCTTCCTCCAAATTAGCATTTGACCTTCACCGCTGTCCGATTTTCTCGCCAAAGCTCAGAATGGATGTCCGGGTGCAGTCGGTACACGTAAGGTTGGAAGACTGGAGTCTACAGTAGATATTTACTCCAAAAATATTTAAAACCACTCTGGTGAGTTCTGTAAATGCACAGAGTGTATGGACGGAGCAAGAAGCAACCGTGAAACGGCAAAACAAACAGGATTATCGGTCTGGGTGTGGTTGCTCTTTAAATCCTCAACAAACACAATTGTCAACGGACAGTTTCCACATTGTAAATGCATCACACGGCTAGAGCTCCATATCCTGAATGGGTCTTGTTGCATCAATGAAACAAAGAAGAAAAACACGAGTCATCCAGGGGACAGTAGACTGGTCAAGCCAGGATGCTATGATGGTCATAGGCAAACACAAATCAGATAAATAAGTTCATTTTTATATATTTTTCAAACATTTTAAATAATCGCATTTGTGATCCCATGTTTGCAGGAACAGGTATTGCAGCTTATTTATACTGACTTTAGACTTCACACAAACGTCCATAAAATTGGCAAGACACTTTAAAGGGGACATTAAAACCCTCAGGCCAAACAAGAGTCTGGTTAAAGTGCCCTGCGTAAAATATACATTATACTTTAATGTGCCGTAAAAGCCAGGTTACAAGCCGCTACTACCTTCGCTGGTTGTCCCCGCTGTAGCAAGCTAGCGCTGCTGCTAGCTCCCCGATGCTGCTGCTACTGCCCGCGTCCCCTCTGCCCGAGTCGGGCGTCGAGCCGGGGTTGGTCCCGCTACCTTCGGTGGTTGTCGGGAAACTACCGAGAGCTAGGGGAAGTTAGCGGAGAGCTAGCGGAAGTTAGCAGGGAACTAGCAGCAGCGCTAGCTGGCTACAGCGGGGAACTAGCGGGGACACCCACCGAACATAGAAGCGGCTTGTAACCCGACTTTTACGGTAGTTGTTTTTAATACTACATGTTTGATTGTCGATGTGTCTTTGAGCAAGACACTTAACCCTGAATTTCTCCCCGTTGCTGTGTCTACGGTATATAGAGAACAAAACAATTTAGGTCGCTTTGGATAAAAGCGTCTGCTAAATTAATGTAATGTAATGATTAGACCACCCTAGTTTATTTGTGTAAAATCTCTCTCTTAAAGATGGTATTCACTGTGAAAAAGGGTGAGATTTTAATAAGGGACAGTTGATTGACTATGGTTTGGGCTTTAATTGGAAATATTGTCCTCTGCTGACATTTTATAATTGTGGTTCCTTTATACCCTTAATCGTTATCCCACAATGTAGATTTGAGTCCTGAAATAGCCGTCGCTGTTGAGGCAGAGCCGTCCGGGGGATTTGACTTGGACTTGAGAGTCAAAGCTTGCCCACGGTTCACAGTCGTGATAAGAATTTGCTCCCGTGAATGTGTTGATGCCCTCTGCGACCAACCGCTCCCCCACCAGTGAGACCCACATCTCCCATTCCAGAAACACCACTGGCACTGCTGCGCACAAAACAAGCGCCCACATGCAAGCAGCGGGCACGCATCTCCCCGGCAACTGTCTGGGGCTGCTCTCCCATAATATATATGCAGCCTGTTGTGTCTGCACCCACAGGAATCATGTAATAACAGCTTGTCAAGGCTTTTTGTGCCGGGAAAACATTTGCATATTCAAATGCGTCGAGGAGTGAAGCTTGCCATGGCTGATTCTCTAATGTGCATATTCACACAGCGGGGTTTGTGTTCACGTTCCGCACAGCTAATGGACGCATCAGGCTCATTGTTTTCTGAATTTTTTTCTTCGGAGTGCTTGCCTGAATTGGTTGTTCCTCACCTGCATATTTATGCTGGTGTTTTGTGCACGTCTGAATTCCCTCATACCCGTGGACAAACACATTTCTGATTTACAGCCTGTTTATTCCCTGCCAAGAGACGCTATCAGCCTACAAATAAAAGATAATGGAGGCCAAGTACACACTGAGACCATTCCAACTCGGCAGCTTTATCACTTCTACACACGCACAAACACACGCACACACACACACACACACACACAGAGGGTCAAGAGTCAGAACTAAACATGGAGAAGCAGCGTTCAGCTTTTCTGCTCCTCAGCTCCTTTAAGTCCACATTGAAGACTTTTCTGTTTGCTGTTGCCTTTAATTGAACTTGATTCAATTACTGCATCTCACTACTGCATTTTATTTCTTAAACTGCACTGCAACTTTTATTCAACTTTTATTTTTTATGTTGCTTTTTCTACTTTTATTTTTTTATTTTAGTTTTCTTAACTGTTTTAAAATCTGCATTATGTTTTGATGCTTTTAATGGTTTTATGTGAAGCACTTTGAATCGCCTTGTTGTTGAAATGTGCTACACAAATAAACTTGCCTTGCCTGCCTTGCCTTGCCTTCTCAAATCATGCCAAAAGCATATTTTCCTCCACACAGCCAGCGGTTTCCAGTCATGCTTTCAGTTATATTTGGTTTAGGTTTTCCAGATAACCGTCTCTGAGACTCCTGCCGCTTCTCCGATAAAATGGAGCCAAATGGAAAGAAATTCAACTCACTCAAAATGGCATTTAAAACTCAACAGCGAAAGTCTCCGTTGAGAAACAATGTCCCAGTCACTCAGAGTAATCCGCAGACCTCGCTGAATAACTTTATCACTTCTGGAATCGCGAGATGCTGTTGAGTTTTTCAAACACGACTTGCTTAAGCACCACATACTGACTTGCATTTACTCCATTGTGTGGTGTTGGCAGCAGATAGGACGAAACCTCGGCAAGTAAAACCCACATGAAGCTCTGGCGTAAGTTCAGTCAGGAAGATACACTTGTGCATGCTAATGCCTGTATTTTCCTCGCTGTCAATCAGCCGTTCTAATCAGCCGGTCTCTTCCTTCCGATGTTACAGCGACACGCCTACACTGTCGCATCGTTCCCTATCATGTTTGCAGCTGTGTCCTTTTCAGTGTGATTGTCTCTCAGCCTGCGTTCATTTTGCCGTTACACCCCCCCCCCCCCCCCCACCTGCCCGTCAGCTTCATCAGCCTCATCAGCATCATCAGCCGGCACCACCCTTGTCTGGACTCATGGAGGGATTGAGGATAGACGCCCCGCCTCGATTACAAACCTCCCAGTAGAGTCTCCAAGCAGGTTCAGGCTTGGTGACTGGGGGGGGGGGGGGGGGGCGGGTTTATGAACTGCAGGGCTCGTGAGGGAGAAGTGGAGACGGGTGAGCAGCTGCCTCCTGAATTCACTTAATGGTCAATCGACTCATTGGAGAAAACGTGACTACAGGTTGTTTTGGCTCTTTAAGCCCTAACCCTATTTATTTTTTTAGTTGTGTTTAGAGGTTGAACATGAGGAGTATATATTATTGTAGCCCTGATCTTTATGTTTAATTTTTTCTACCATGTTTTTTTTTTGATTATACCATGTGACCTGATATAAAAGGGTCCCCAATTCAGGGCTCAATACCATTGTGGTTCTGCCGTCCAGATACTTGAGTATTTTTGGCTGTTTTTCATGGTTTTTAGTCAAAGTTCCTTAAGAAAAATCCTAAAGCATCAGCATACAATTACACATAATGTGCTTCTCCAGGTTGGTGTTCTTCGGCGATGCGGCAGGGTGTGAAAATGGTCCTAAGGGTTATAGGTTATAGGGTTGACCGAGGGGAAGTGGATACAGGTGAGCAGGTTGAGTCAGGTAAGTCTGAAGGCGTCAGGTAGAGAATGGCAATGAACGGGTTTGAGGAAATGGATTTAGAGGGGAGAGAAATTGTTTTCGTGGCCGAATGGGATCAAATCCCTGCAGCCAGGATCCAGAATCCAGAATCTGAGATTCTTGCATGAAGCAGAAGCATGTTAATGGCCATTATTTTGGAAGGAGGCCTTGTAGTGTACCGAGGGGTGGACGGTGCAGACTGCACGGTCTCACTGGGTCTATTTTAGCCAAAAAGGATAACCAGGACCAGGAGAGTGTCAGTGTATCCGCAGTGGGCCGGTTGCTTCAGATAATTAGTTATGGCCTGTCAGTTCTTTGGAAGCTGCTTTTAATGAACTTGTCAATGAGAAAACACATAAACATTTATATTGCTTAAGGCTGAAATATGGAAAGCAATGAGCCTTTCATAAACCCAATTGCTCTCCGAGTGTTGAGTCATCACACACATTAATGACAATTTCAATACCATCGTTAGCACACATACACACACACACACACACACACACACACACACACACACACACACACACACACACACACACACATAACGAGAACATGCGCATTAGCAGCAGTTCTAATATTTCTACCCTAATTGTAATGGGTGATGTGACTCGTGGCTGTTTAGAGCTATTGACTGGAGCAAAAGACACACAGTTTGTTTAAGTCATCATTAACACAGCCTTCAATAAGGGTCACTGGCAGCAAGTGTAACACTGATTAGTGTGTGTATGTGTGTGTAGAGTATGCTTGAGTAACATAGTATGAAAGACAGCAAAATGACTGCTTCTGTTTGTGTAAAAGCACTTGAAGCACTTGGGTTTGTCTGTCTGTTGGTGTATCAAAGACCCGCCTGTAATAGAGTTTTTTGTAAGCTTGCTTTCTAAAAGGTCTGACACACCAAAACGTCTGGAAAACAATTGAAACTCGGCTCCTTTATCGCTTACTATCCTATAAAGGGAGGATTCCAAGCATCGTTGCGACTGACGTGATCGGATACCTTTGATCGCCATCAGCAGGTCGGCCCTCTGTCATTCCATGTTAAAGCATCGAGGGGCAATGAGCGCTGGATGGGTTGAAGTTAGAACATTACATGCATACGCATACTGCATTAAAATGGGATAATACCCAGTATGGATATGATGGATGAGTTGCAGCGTATTGGATTACATAAATGGGGGCTGATGTAAAACTGATCGATACTTGAGTGTTTTTTACATGGAAGACCTTGACCTGAATTGATCCACCGGCATTTTCATCATGTTCCACTCCCAATGCATTAATGTTTTATCATTGCCCAAATCTCCAGGTGACACTCAGAATTTAGAAAATGGTCAAAGTACATTTAATTCTAGCAGCGTCCATCATAAAAACAGATCCCGAAAGCTTCGAGAAATCCAAATAATGTTTGTATTTTGTGTTTTTGACACAATATGCTCACAAAAAGTGCTGATTTTCAAGAGGTCTGTGCAGGCAGCTATTGGCAGGAGCCGCTCCTACCGACCTGCTACCTCTGAGCCACTACCCACATTCTTAAACAATTCTAAAATGTCTGGCGTCCTCCTCATCTTTGAGCAATCAGACTTTTGCTGGCAGGATTCAGAAGGTAAAGCTGAACCCAGCGACCACATCTCGCTGACTGAAGTTGGCAAAGTGGCTGCTTCTAAACGCAGCAACCATTACACATCGCCATTATGCTGTAGCACGTCCAGAAAGCCTCTTCATTCCGTTATTGGGGGCAAAACACAGTGCTTCAGTTCGGACTGTTCTCCTTCAACGCTCACAGCTATACTTATGAAAAACGAATGTCCTGTAATTCGTAGATACTCCGCAAAATCAATTTGTATAATCAATGTGATAATGAACCAGGACGTTCTGACTTTTAGCTTTACATTTTATTTTTCTAACTTTTTCTAACACAGTTGTCCATCTTTTGTACTGATGATTCAACCAAGAGTCAGATGTTCAGCTGTCAGTGCTCCAACACGTCTTTGTAGAAAATTAATGGAACTTCCGGACACCTGAAATAACTCCCAGTCAGCGTTCTGTGCTCTGACCTCAGGGTTCTCTGACCTCAGGGTTCTCTGACCTCAGGGTTCTATACTCAGATCTTAAGGTTCTATGTTCTGTGCTCTGACCTCAGGGTTCTCTGACCTCAGGGTTCTCTGACCTCAGGGTTCTCTGACCTCAGGGTTCTCTGACCTCAGGGTTCTCTGACCTCAGAGTTCTATGCTCTGACCTCAAGGTGCTATGCTTTAAACTCAAGGTTCTTGAGTGTAGAGCACACACACAGACACACTGCTCCCTCGTAGTATGTTACATCATCTAAAAGGTTCCTGTGTTCTCTCTCTGGCTGTGCGCTGTCTTCCGCCCTGTAACTCCTCCACCCGGATCTTTCTTTCGGCCTCTTTGCTTCCTCCACCATCGCTCTTCTCCCTCTGCATGTCCCAGTTCTCTCCCCGTTGCTCTGCTCCCCATCTCCCTCCTTCCCTCCCTCCCTCCCTCCCTTTGTCGCCTCAGGAAGAATTCAGCTCCAACTGACAGTCTGATTTAGTTCCAATACCAACCTCCCATCTCTCTTTCTCTCTCTCTGTCTCTCCCTCTCCAGTCCTCTCTGGAGAGAGGGTGTCGCACATAAATCTCCGCTGTAGCCATCTATTACCTTCTACATTCCAGTCCTGACCTAATTCCTCCCCGTCTCCAATGTGTCAGTAGGTCCAGGATATAGTGGCTCCAATGTAGTCTGTCTCCCTCTCTCTCTAATCCAGACCAAGTCTTTGTTTTATGGTTAATAATAAAAGAAAAACACTATCTCATATTATCTCGCAATAAGACAAATGGCCCTTATATATATATATAGTTCACTTTATTTCCCTAATCGCCTCTCCTTTCTCCTCTGCGGAGGTGTTCAGGAGCAGAGTGTGAGTGGGCCTGTCGAAGAAGATGACAAAATATATATATCTCTCCGTCACTCTTGTTGGAAATGATTGCGCCGGAGCTGCAGTTTAGCAGCATGATAAAAGGGGACAGCTTCAGCCATTTTTAAGAGGTCATTACCATTCCTCACCAAATGGGAGATTTATTTCCATGTCTCGCTCCAAAACTTCACCGCCCTCCTTAGGGTCCCAAACCAAATTCACCCCCAGTGTTAGTCACCGATAATAATCTATTTCCATCACACTCATGGACCGGTATACTGAGGCAGGGGTATTGTTAGAGCCCCAGGTCTCCTCCCCTCTCCCCCACAGAAACAGCTCACTCGGGGCCGAGCAGCGGTAAATATTGGCCCCCGAAGGTCCGGAGGTGGATGTGGGCCTTTTCTCCCCGACCCCCACACACTACCCCCGCCTTGAGGATCTGATGAAGTTGAGCTGGTAATAGTTGTGTTCTCGTGCGATTGCTTTTATCACACTTCTGAGGGACCGCGAGTGCGATTCTAGTTAATTAGACGATTCATTTTAATTAAAGAGTAATCATGAGTTAATCAGAGGAGCTCGGTGGTTTGCATCGTACCATCGCAGCATGATGACATGCGGGTCAGCTGATGTGGAAAGTCACTTTTCTTTATTAAACTTTATTGGGGAAAAAATAATGAATGTGACAAAAAGGATGAAAAACATACAGTTGAACAGCATAAAAGGTACATATCATTATATAATTATGCATAACAAAATGCGGGAGGACATGCAATATAAATGAATAGATATATAAATACATATACATTAAACAAATACATATGGCTTCAGGCCGATTCCAATCCATACACTTCCATGTAGTACACTGTGTGTACACTTTGTGCATGTTATCTCTCCTTCTCCTCCTCCTTTTCCTCCTCCTCCTCCTCCTCCTCCTCCTCCTCCTCCTCCTTCTCCTTCTTCTTCTTCTTCTTCTTCTCTGACCACAATTGTCGCCCGCCTAAAATATCAGCTGGCATTGTTAGCTCTCTTGACAGTTGTATTAAAACTGAACATAATTAACTTTCTCTTCTACTCGCTCGTGTGCGTTCACTCCACAACTAAATGTGGCCAAGGTGGCGGCCGTTGAGGGCTGAAAGCGTCCAGCATTCCACTCTCAACGCTTTTTGACCCAACACCATCCAGGTGTACTCGTAGTGGGAGCCCGCATACCTGCTATGTGAGGAACACCGAGACGCAGCATCAGTCCGCATGTGGACGGATACGTTTGTTCTGTCGACCTCCATTTATCCTCTCAAACGTCCTCCTTGCAGATGGGTGATTATTTCCAAAATGCCCTTCAAGAGGATTTCCATCAGACGTGGAAAGCCAGAAGGGACTCAAGAAGAAATGGAGTGATCCGTCTCATGCTGCAGTCCAAGCATGTTGCCATGTGCTGGAGAGCAAACTGTTTGGTCAGCAATAAACGGTTTGGCCCAAAGGGTCTTTGACGCATGTGGGGCCAATAAAAGTTAATCGCACACGGCGGCGTTCATTGTTTGCAGTGAGAGAGCAACAGTCAACTAGACCTGCAGTGAGGTGCATTCAAATAACACACAGAGGTAAATGTAGAGCTCAGGTTTTTATTCCGGTCTCAATGAGCATTTGGAATAATATTACTCAATAGCGTCCCTTCCTGTGTTAAATATGGTGTGAAAAAAATAATTTAATTTTAATTTTCAAAGCTTGCTGCTTCAATTCTACACTCGTTAACACCCTGAACATGCAGAGAGGTGAACTGTGGATGTGTTCAAGCTTCTTCTTTTGAGAAGACCAACATGTTTCGATGATATTTCAAACATCAGTCCGCCCGGGGAACAAGGTCTGGCCCGCCGCTCTCTTATTTTCGGCGGGCGGAGGAGAGCAGAAGCTGTTTCTGGACTGGGGAGGTGGGTTTAGAGGTGGTTTGAAGGGTGGCGGATTAGAGGAGAAGGAAATAGGTTGACGGGGACAGAGGGACAGGTGGATAGGAAAAGAGATGGAGGAAGACGAGGAAAAAGATTTAGTTTGGCTGAGGGAGAAGTAGATGGATTCGGGGGGAAATGGGGAGGAGGGAGAATCAACTCAGCATGGAGGTTAATGGAGAACAGGGCAAAAACAGCTGGTATTTAACTTCTGTCTCATTCATTTCTCTTTCTCTCTCTCTCTCTCTCTCAGTGTGTGTGTGTGTGTGTGTGTGTGTGTGTGTGTGTGTGTGTGTGTGTGTGTGTGTGTGTGTGAGGACCAGCTTGACTTTTATGCCTTAACATAAGGACACTGTTCAGAAAGTGAGAACATTCTGTCCTCTCCTCACTTCTTTAATCGGCTGCTCGAGGGTTAAGACTTAGTTTTAGGATTAAGGTGTCACTTATGTCTCTTCTACTCTCTCGCTCCTTGCCTTCTCCTTTTTTTAATTTCCTCACTCTTCCATAACTTGTTTCTTCTCTTCTCTCCACTCAATATTGTCACTCATATTTTCTTAATGCGTCCTCTTGTTCTAGTCTTCACTCTGCTCTTTGTTTCATCCCTCCATCATTCTATCTCCTCTTCCATCCTTGTTTCCTCTCTTTTATACATGTTTTTTTATTCTGTTTGCTTCTTTACCGTATTTCCTATTCTTTTTCCCTTCTCTTCTCTCCATTCAATGATTTATCTCCTTTTATTTTAAGTTTTTACTCTTATCCTCCCTTCTTCACTCTTCTCTTTGCTTCCTCTCTCCCTTTCCCTCTCCTCTCCTCTCCTCTCCTCTCCTCTCTTCGTCTTGTTTGACCTCCTGTATTCTTCTTAGCCTTGATTTCCTCCCCTTCTTGCTTCAAATTCTCTTCTTCACTATAGTTACCCTTTTTCTCCTCTCCTCTCCTCTCATTTCCTCTCCTCTCCCCTCCTCTCCTCTCCTCTCCTCTCCTCTCCTCTGTCCCCAGCAGGATTATTGATGGCTTCCTATTCTCTGTGGCCGGGCAGACAGGAAACAGAGACCCCTGCAAAGACTGAAACAGCATCACAACCCCTCAGGCAGGTGACCAGGTGAATGACTGTGTGTGTGTGCGTGTGTGTGTGTGTGTGTGCGTGTGTGTGTGTGTGTGTGTGTGTGTATGTGTGTGTACGTGATAGGATTTGTGCCCAGGTTGGATTTATTGTGGCTGCGCTGACTGAAGCAAAAAGGTAAAAGGGGAGAAAAAAGAGAAAAAGGAGGAAAAGAATTCATTTCATTCAATAGGATGAGAGGTTTATGTGTGTGTGTGTGTGTATCTGTGTCTGTCTGTTTGTGTGTGTGTCTGTGTGTATGTGTGTGTGTATGTGTGGAGTAACAGTGGACTCCTGCTACCTCCAGCCCCACAGGCCTCTTAGGATAAATGGATTTTCTTTTTCTATTCTAGGACGCGCTGGACCTTATTTCCTTCTCATTCTCCTTTCTCTTTCAATCTCTGACTCCATCTCGGTTCTCCCCGAGCTAAAGAACACGCTCACAGATGTTTTAACCCTGACCCTCAGCTCTATTATCTCATGGAGTACAGTTAATAGACTTTAAATTAATTTGATAATACTCCATTACAGTGGACTATAAAAAGGAGCTGAACTAATCAAAGCAAGGGAAAATAATCCCACTCGTGCTGGAAAACGAAGCCTATATGTGGAAGTTCTCAATCGGGGGTTCATTTTTATAATAACTCAAAATGTCCTACTGACGGTCAATAGTGGTTTCTTTTAAAGGTATAATATGTAACGTTTACTTTTCTGCATTAAAAAAAGAGCTTTGTTATATTTTAATTCAGTTGTCGATGTACATTATCCATGAAAATGTTTCCAACAGTTTTCAAACCTTTAAATCGATCATTATAATCCAGGTAGCGGTGTGTTTCCTGTGGTCGTCTGTCAAACATCCTCTTGTTTGTCTGCATCAAGTTGCCGTGAATTTACTTTTCGTCCAGTTTTAAGCCACATTTTTAGAATACACTTTATAGATTTTGACAGGTTTTAAGTTCATATTTCGACTCGGCTCGTTGACGTTCAACCGGTTTTAACAGTAGTCACTGCGACCAAACCAAGATGTGCATCTAACCAAGTAGTCATTTCAACCTAAACCATAGCATCTGGACATTACGGTGCTCTTACAACAGTTGCATTATGGCTACAAAAGGAGGAGGACTCAAAGATAAATCTGCTCAAGGCGATGCCGAGGAACAGGTGTACAGGTCTACAGGTCTACAGGTTTAGGTTTACAGGTGTACAGGTCTACAGGTCTACAGGTTTAGGTTTACAGGTCTGCAACAGGACGGACGGCACAGGAACAGAAGAGCAGGAACAGACCGGGTTCAGGCTCAGAAGACTCGAAAGAAAAAGACATGAGCGACAGTGACAACGGAAAGGAAAGTGTGGAAACAGACCGGTTATATACTGCAGGGCAGAGGAGAGGAAAGAGGAAACAAGTGAGCAGGAGGATGAGAGAGGCAGGTCACTGACAGCTGGAGAACTCCAGGGCACCTGGTGATGGATGGATGATGGATGATGGATGATGGATGATGGATGGATGGATCGATGGATAGGTGGATGGATGGATGGATGGATGGACAGATGGATGGACATATGGATGGATGAGTGAGTGGATGGATGGATTGTTTGATTGCTGCATGGATGATGGATGAATTGTTGGATGATGGATGGATGGATGGATGGATGGATGGATAGATGGAAAATACTGCTGAGTTGCATTTTCAGACCGTACCACTGGTGAATAAATGGCTGATTCCTTTGAGCTCATTAAAGAAAACACATTTCATAGTGAAGTTAAAACCAGAATGAAAAACAGGATTCTCATTTTGTCATTAAAACTGCAACAAGAAAGGAATCTAAGGGAACATCCTAAAGCTTTAAATCTCACCCGAAAGCAACATGAATGCACAAAGAAGCCCAGTCACGTCTTATCCAGAAAGAAAGCACTTTTTTTTCCTTAATTTTTTTTTAACATATCAAAGTCCTGGAGGTTGCTTACATTAGCCGAGCCGGATTAGCTTTGCTGTGTTTTGTGTTCATTACTGCTCTCTGCTGTTTGTTCTGCTGGGAGTGAAGTCTCCACAATTGATAAGCTTAAGTCACTACCTGCCTCCAGCTTTGGGGTTTAATTAATATGAAAAAGGGTTGGGACATTGCAGCTGTGCTCTTTCTTGTTTGAATAATGCTCCTCTCTCTATTAAAAGCGCTCTTTTGGTAACGCAAAGCTCCTGAGCCGGTGTTTTTTATGTAAGCTTTGTCATTTAGCATTCACACTGTTTCTCACGAGACACACAATCCTGCCCTTGGATTTGACTTTTCATATTCTAGTGGAGGCGCTTAAGAGTCGTCTATCTGCTTCGGCTCTCAAGTCTGGAATCAAATCTACAGAGAGAGAGAGAGAGAGAGAGAGAGAGAGAGAGAGAGAGAGAGAGAGAGAGGCTTGACATTGTCCAGAGAGGGTCCGCCTCTGAGTGATCACCATGGTGATAAGTGCATTATGTCACATCTTACAGCGGCGAGGAGAGCTGTGAACAGAGGAGGAAGAGCTCCAGTTTCATCTCAACATGAGATGCGAGTAAAGTAAAAACAGGAATTGCCTTGTATGTTGAATATATCATGTTGAATTTTATCTATAAAGCTTAATATCACAATCTGTAAACCCTCACATTTAAATGTGTCAGTATTGATTAATGAGAAGTTATTCCCTGCAAACAAATGTTTGACCAGACGATGACCAGAGAATCACAGGGTCATGTGTCACAGGGAAATCCATCAGGTCCAATCAGCGTCCTGGGAGGAGCTGCTGGCCGCTACGTGGCTTTGGCACGTGTGTGTGTGTGTGTGTGTGTGTGTGTGTGAGACGTCAGTTCGTTCAGAGCAACAATGGCGGCTCATGAAGCCGTGTGCGTAGCTGTAATCGCACCAGTCATATCAGAACTGGAAAGTTATTTCTTCACTGGAAAAATAGCGAAGAATTGGCAATGAAAGTCTTTTCTCGATCGTAAAAGATCGATCGACCCGCCTCCCGACCGGCTTCGGTTAGAGTTTGATTGGCGGACGTTACTGAACCAGAGAGACTAAACTCACAACAAGGTAGATGACGAAGTGAATTCAACCCACCGGCTCAGACACGAGCGCTGAACTCCTCTAGAGCTCGGACGTTCTCCGAAGATCCTCGTTGTTCCACAAAGAATCACGCCCACTTTGATTGTTTGCCTTGAGCCCGCCGAGGAGCGGCAGATGGGAGCCGGGATAACCGAATTCATGAACCTTCATGTTGCCTTGAGAGAATTCAAGCCCAACAAGAAAGAAAGAAAATGTGTTCTACCCGCTGTGCACGTGGATGAGGTGAGAGTCTCAGCAGTGGAAGTCCCACCAGTGCAGCGTTTAATTCATGGTGAAGGGCGAGGCGTGTTCTCCGTGTTCGGAGAAGGAAAGAACAAGGGAACAGGTGCAAAATGGGCCTTTTGTTTCAGAAGAGTACTGTCAAGAGAAGATACCTCCAACGTGTGAAAAGGAAAGCGTTCTGTCTGAAGCCGCCATCTTTACACCGCGCGCTGGTCAGAGGTGAAAGGCTTTGTGACATGAACATGGTGAAACGCACAACATCGGAAAAGAGCACAGCAACCGTGGTCGTCAGAGTCTCATCCACTCCCCTTTGGACCCAATCCCTTTGCTCACCTCTATTATGTATCCTCAGCGCTGTCATGAGTCACGCTTATGACTCACACATAAGACGGTAACTTACAGGGCGGCGAGAGAATCATTTATATCGACGTGAGCTTTTCTTCCACAGAGGAGCGCATCGAGCTCACGAGGAAATAAAAGGACGAGAGAACCGCTCGGTACTTCCTGGTTTTCCTGTCCTGTCTAATTGGTCGTGTTCCGACAACAAATGAAGTTAATGGAAAGACGATTATTTTTGCACACATGCACACACACATGCACACACATGCACGCACACACACACACACACTCACACACGCACACACACACAAGCACACACACACGCACACACACACAATCGCACACACACACATGCACACACATGCACGCACACACACACACACATGCACACACACACACACACACACATGCACGCACACACACACACGCACTCACACACGCACACACACACGCACACACACACAATCGCACACACACACAATCTCACGCACACACACACAAGCACACACACACACATGCGCACACGTACACACACATGCACACACACACACACATGCACGCACTCACACACGCACACACACACAATCGCACACACACACAATCGCACACACACAATCGCACGCACACACACACAAGCACACACACACATGCGCACACGTACACACACACAATCGCACACACACATACACACACGCACACACACACAATCACACACAGTCGCACACACACACACAATCGTACGCACGCACACACAGGCACACACACACACGCACGCACACAATCACACACACACAATCACACACACACACACGCACTCACACACGCACACACACACACGCACACACACACAATCGCACACACACACAATCTCACGCACACACACACGCACACACACACACACATGCGCACACGTACACACACACACAATCGCACACACACATACACACACGCACACACACACAATCACACACAATCACACACACACACATGCACGCACTCACACACGCACACACACACAATCGCACACACACAATCGCACGCACACACACACAAGCACACACACACACATGCGCACACGTACACACACACAATCGCACACACACATACACACACGCACACACACACAATCACACACAGTCGCACACACACACACGCAATCGTACGCACGCACACACAGGCACACACACACACACGCACGCACACAATCACACACACACAATCACACACACATACACGCACACACAATCGTACGCACGCACACTCACACAGGCACACACACACACACGCACACACACACACACACAGGCACACGCACGCACACACACACACATGCACACACGTTTCTGTAAATCAGCTTTGTCAATATTCCCTGGAGAAATAAAAAGGTAAAAAAAGCATCCTCCTTCTCATCCTCCTCTTCCTCAGGGAGCAGACAGGTGATCATCGCCTGACGCCATCTTTCACTGACCTACAAACCAGACGGGGTCTTTTTTTCTTTTTTTCTAATCGAGTCAATTTTCTTACTCTGAGCAGAAATTAATCACTTCTTAGTGTGTACGCCCACTACGTGCTTCTGTGTGTGTGTGTGTGTGTGTGTGTGTGTGTGTGTGTGTGTGCGTGCGTGTGTGTGTGTGTGTGTGTGTGTGCTGGATGAGTTAATATTCAGGTTGTGGAACGAATGCTAATTTAATCAATATGCTGTAAATCCGACTGGGTGCTTACTCATGCTGGTCTGAGCGTCCCAGCAGGGGACATGAAGCAGTGTGTTCAGCGAGGAGCGCACACACACACACACACACACAGACACACACACACACACACACACACACACACACACACACACACACACACACACACACACACAGTTGAACACCTGATCTATATATAGGTCTTCCCATCTTCTATATGTGTTGTCTCTCTAGTTCGGGGTTGTCACTGTGTGTGTGTGTGTGTGTGTGTGTGTGTGTGTGTGTGTGTGTGTGTGTGTGTGTGTGTGTGTGTGTGTGTGTGTGTTCTCGCCTCGTCCCAGTAGGGATTAAAACAATTGAAAAAGCGATAAAAAGAAAAAATGCGACAAAGACTGTATGACATAGACGAAACATGGCTTGAACATAAATAATAAGGAAGCATTTCCACACGTAAGCGTACATGAGGAGACGGAAACCTTCCTCGGCTGAATAGATGAATACTTCCACCACGTTCACCACATGGTTTTCCTCTATTTGAGCTCTGACATGCTCTTTTCGTTACGTCATCCCCCTCTTCTTCTGTAACAATTTAAACTAATCAATTTAAATGCATTATCCTCTCAAATGGGATTGGAGACAGGCTCGCCCCTCTCAAGGTTAAAAGCACACATGAGCCTGTTAGTTTGCTTGAGCATCGTAGGGATGCAGCTGGTTCAGGGGCAGCCGGCTGGAGAACTACGCCAACAACTGATTATTTCAAGGCTCCCGGCTCTTAATATTCACACAACAGTAATGGGTAGAAACGTGCACTCATTTGCATCTTTTTGTACTGAATTTGTTTTTGGGGAAATTCGCTTAGAATTCGCGCCACGAAGAGGATGGAAACCTCATCTCTCACAGGAACGTTTCCTGCAGATCCACAACACATTTGAACTTTTCTCTCACGTCCATTTAAAAATGAATGACCCACAAAGCTGCACAGACAAGAATACATGTGGTTATATTATATATATCTATATATGTGTGAGCGTTATACTGCAGTGGAAACCTCTCGACCCGTCTGTTGGCGTCACAATGACCACGATGAGCGACCGATGACTAAAACTGAATTTAAACGGACAGCTTTGCCATTCACTACATTTTAATGACTGTTTCAACAAACAGCAGCGCGGCTTCGCCCGCAGGCGTTCTCCCCGTCTGCTTTCTGTCTCTATTTTTTATTATTTATGTGTTTATTTTGCAGGGACAATGCACACTAATCAACAGTAAAACTTAGCCAGAGAGGCCTATTTTCATCTGCTGTGCCTGGCCAGATGTTTTTATGGCAGCCTGAAATTACGAAATGTCCAATAACATAATGCAACTAAGATTTGTCGATAGTCAGACAGTAACGTGTAGACAAAACTAATTCACACTAATATCCACGACTGCCTCCCTTCGTTTGAATAGAGGGCACAAGGCCGTCTGATGAAACGCCAGGTTTCACTTTTGTATTAATATGTGCGCCGCTGCAGGTATCAGAATAACGTGAGTGTGTGTTTTTGAGTTACATATCATTTCAGTACATATTAGTGTTTTTGTTGATGGCGAATCTGGTGCACTTGTTTTTCTTCAGGCCCAAAATGTGATATTGTCTATTGTCAGTCAAAATTGTGAAACGTTGGTATTAACATGCGCTTTAATAATAAAACCTAATTGAAATAAACCATTTCCAGCCGGAGATAAACTGCGTATAGCGGCTCCACGGTGCTTCCTGGCCTGTGTAACCTTTTGCTGCCGGTCCCGACTGGCCCTTATAGGTCTGGTGTCGGTGACACAACCCGGATCACGACCAGCGTTCTCGTTTCCATTCTACAAGTCAACAAAAGCCGTGAAACAACTCCCCGGCTTCTTCCTGTCCCGACTCGCAGAATGAATCCACAGCCGAGCCGCTCCGTCCTGCGGCAGCGATATAAACGAGGTCAAGGCGGACGTTGCACTTCCTGTCATGGAGCCGTCTCGCTGAACAGAGAGCATTCTTCACAGATATGGCAAAAAAGGACGCATTAACCTGAAGAGGGTCGGTGACCCGCGTCTGACTGTGTGACAGTTATTAGAGGCTCGTTAAAATCATATTTGTGTAAGAATTAATGGGAATGTGTTGAACTGCATCAGCGTGGAGCAGCAGCTCAGCCGTACGGTTTGTAATTAAATACTCCCAACTGCTGCGACCCCTCCCAACTGCAAACACACACACACACACACACACACACACACATTCACACCTGGACACACAGATGCAGGCTGTAGGGTCAGGGGTAATGGTGTCACCTCTATGTGTGTGTGTGTGTGTGTGTGTGTGTGTGTGTGTGTGTGTGTCCAGGTGAGGTGTTAAAAGTGTGTGTTGGTGGAACCTGCTGTCACCTCATTACAGGACACTGCCGGCCACAGCTCACGCTGACATCCAGCGGCCGTGTTTCACAGAGTGTTTTTTATTTCACCACCAGGAGTTCCTCTAAATGGCACCGAAAAGTTCTGAGCTAAGAGATTTTCCTCTCAAGACCCATTCCCGGAGCTGCTGGGAGCAACTTTTACTGAGGAATGGAGAGAACTATTAAAGAGAGTGCAATAACAAAAAGGATTCTACGTTCTTATCCTCTCTCAAATGTGTCTAAGAAGCCTTCTTGAGATTTAAAAGTCTATATTTTCACTTTCTGAAGAAATGTATGTGCTGCACTCATTTGCATATGCAGAGCATGAACAAGCTAAACATCTGTGAATTGAGTAATGTTGGTGTGTGTGGATGATCTAAGCAGCACAAAGCACCAACGGAGACCATGCAGGAGCTGAGTGCCAGAGGGAGGATGAGCTTTTAGAGGCCAGGTGAACCTCCTCTCTCTGATGAAGCAGGAGGCCTCGTCTCAATCTTCAGTCTGATTAGGTCAGGTAGCATCCAGTCTGGATACGCGTTCACTTATTGATCACACAGCCGCCAGGTCCCTTTCAGATCAAGTTCAAACTTGTATTCCTCCACTGACCAGCAGGGGGCGACTCCTCTGGTTGTATAGAAGTATATGAGAAACTTACTCTACTTCTCTCTTGATGTATTCCCTCAGTAAACATTGTAAACATGAGTTCATGGTCTCAATCTCTAGTGTCAAGTCTTCTTCAATACAGCATGATGTTGTTGGGGTGATGGGCGGGGCTACTGTGATTGACAGGTTGCCACCGCTACCAGACCCATGTACGGCGTCGCTAAGTCACTCCTCTGCATCCCAAATATGGTAACTTCTGTTCATCGGGTGCAAAAAAAGAAGCCTGCTCTGCTCTCCTGGTGAACACGTCTGGCTCCTCGGCTGCTGAACGCTAAACTCCCTTCAACAACGTTGTGAGCGTCTTCTTTTATTTTGATGAAAACAACGTCCTGATGCTGCAACAGGAAAAGGTCGATGAGAGGGATGATGTGTTATTCAATTAAAGTCACACCTTTTTTTCCACTACTCACAGTCTTTTGATTCCATGTTTATATCAAAATATAGATTTTCTTTTGGAGCACAAAACATTAAAAAACAATTCTCATCAAAACCTGATTTAGATCCGGCTGCATCTGGCTCAGCCGGCTGTTGATTGTCCGTACGTGTTCCTACATGCAAACATGTGTACGTGTGTGTGACCGAAAGTTTAGGTTAGCATGTTAATGACACAGAGGCTTGTGTTACCGGGCAGGATACACAGAGATTCCATTATCATTGATTAGGTGACAGAGTGTGCGTGCCAAAACGCATGTTGGTGTGACACACACTGTAAAGGGATTACAAGTATGGGAGCCAAGAAAAGTGTGTGTGTGTGTCTGTGTGTGTTAGTGTGAGTGTGTGTGTGAAAGAGAGAGTGTGTGTGTGTGTGTGGTGACAGAACATTAGTCAGAGTGCTTGTGCTATCAAATGGGGCATTACTGTACTCACCATGGAGGTCAATGGAACGATGAGTCTGTGTGTGTTAGAAAGAGAATAAGTGCCTCGCTGTCATCTTTGCCACTCATGTGATGATCTACTCGTATTAAAGGTGCAGCAACATCTAATGGAAGCTGTAAGCTCGCTACGCCGGCACTGACATATTTCTACATCGGGGTTTGGGGATTGGAAAACCGTTGATGTTCTCACTCAGTCATTAGGTAATCAATTCATTTTTTTTTTTTATCTATCTAGAGTACTTTGGCGTAACGGCTCATCCATTAAGTCTGATTCCCTGAACAGTGACTCGCTGTCTTTTAAGTTTTGGGTTCTCCGAACTTTGTATTAAATTTGCATTTATTTGGAGTTGTATTTAAGATTATATTCCCTCTCTCCTTTGAGCTGTTTTTGGTCTCCACCAATTTATGAAGGAAACATTTACATATTTTTAGAAGCTAAATGCTCCATTGTGTTCGCCAGCAAGTTGTGATATGTTCATTAGTGATTATATAGAAAAGTTCAGAGAGCATTTTTGTATGGATTTTTTTTTTTAAATCCAGGTCCAATCTGTATATTTATATTTCTCCACACAAAGTTCAGGCATAATTTATATGACTTCAGAGTTTGAAATGTAAAATCTGCTTTTTTGTGCATATAAGCTGTTTTTATTTGAAAATTGTTTTACGTATAAACACATCTTTGCTATTAAAGACCATTACACATTAATTGTGATGTTTCGAGGTGTAAAAATGTACAATTCAAGACCTGCCAGTCAAATTGTGTTCTGATTGGTCCGACCCCATTGGTCATTACAACACATATGAGGTTTGACTTTGTTTGAAATGTTTTATTGACAGCTTGATACAATTCTGAAAATAATAAATAAAATAAAAACACACATGCACACACACACACATCAAACCAAAAGGATACAAAGAGAGCGACAGCAGCCAGTCCTCTGGACTCGGAGCTGAAGCCACACTGCCCCCTGCTGGTTGAGAGGGGAACAGTATTTAGATTCTTCAGACTGTAATTGCACTCATTATTTCAGTGTTAAACAATGTGGTAACCCAGAGGCAGTATGATGTTGGAGCTGAATCTAACTGCTTCTTTCTACCGTTTGGTACTTCAAAATAAACTCTGAGCTCATTCAGCACTTATTTTACTTGCTAAATCTTTTAAGTAAAAATACAGCTCTTAGAATAATCTTTTTTTGCATAATTGCTATATCAAATGTCACATCCACCAGCATAGAGTTTCTTAGAAAAGAAAGCCACACAAGTAGAAGAACACTGGTGTGTAAAATATAATAGTTTCTCTGGTATTAAGAAGTACCTTCCCTTGAAGACATGTTTGGACAGAGAGACAGAAGAAGAAGAAGAAGCCACATCCAGTCCGGATGGCTGAGTCATGCCGGCTCCATCTCGACTGGTATTGATTATTCATTTCTCATTGACGGTGCACACGTGGGAGAGCGAAACTGCAGAGGAAGGAAGGAAGGAATGGAGAGAGGAAGCCATTAGCCGATAACATCCGAACTCTGGTCACGACGCCAGTCAATGAAAGCAGGGATTTCGACAAAGTGAGCGTGCGTGTATCCATTTGTACCGTTTGTGGTCGACGGGCCATTAAGAGTACGAGCATCTTACCGAGAGAAACACTAAATTGAGTTAGTCGTACTGGCTCAGCTAATTCCCTTAACAACCTACAGTTAGCGCTGTCAGCGGCAGCTAACAAGTCAGTAGCGTGCGTGTTAGATCACAAGACTTTTCCCTTAAAACCATAAACGTGGACCTCATGGTGGCGCATGAGGAACGGTCAGGAGATCACTCGGGTTCACCCTCTGGGGAACATGATTCACTGTCCCAAATCTCATCCAACAGTTGAGATATTTCAGTCCGGATCAAAAGGTGGACCGTGGAGTCCCGCTGCTGCAGGCGGGCTAAACAGACTCGAACCCTCGGTCCCAGACCCAGCGAGCGCTAAAGGAGCTCAGGCTTCTCCACTGATGTAAAGCTGAAATATAGTTTGACTCTGTGGCCTCGTCTGTAACCGAGTGAAGATTCATTTGGGAGGAAGAGGAGGAGATAGAGAGTTTGTTTTCGAGACAGTAAGGAAACACTTCTGAGGCTGCTGCTTGAGTGTGTATTGTGGGCCCCAGAGGGTGAAGTGGAAATGACTTTGTCTTTGACAGCAAAGTGCTGTTGAACAGCCTGAGGCTTCTTCCTCTTCCTGTCCATCTCCGCGCTGCTCCTCTCTCTCTCTGCTCGGTTGTGTTGCACATCAGGAGACAAGAAAACAGCATGTTTAAAAAAAAAAAAAAAACTGGCAGAGGAATAAACAGGAAGGGATGCACATATATAAATAAAATACTTAACTGCTTTCAGATCAAAAGTCTTTTAAAGGGGACATGATGCTCATTTTCATGTTCGTGCTTTGTGTTTCTCCTAGAACATGTTTTCATGCTTCAATGTTCACAAAACACATTTCTCACATTTTGTCTGAATATCCTCAGACTGAAAAACTGTTTTTGCACCCGTCAAAGATTTAAGGAAATTTGTAATTTTGGACTTTACAAAATAAATGCAATTGAAAAATGAAAAAAAAAATAAAAAATGAGATGTTTCTGGCTTCCCACAACAAACTTCCTACTGGGTTGGTAGGGAACTTCAGGTTCACACATTTATTATCACGCGCACTTAAAGTGATGTTTCATACATTTAGTTTGATTCCAGTCTGTGGACAGCGCAAAAAACAAAAACTGACATTCCTTTTTGTATTAAAATGCAATGGAAATAATACCGTGAGTCACTTAAATGACAATATTTAAATGTGAAGTAGGTCCTTATGTGTCCAAATATTGTGGTTAGAAAGCTGTTGATTATATGAATGTTTTAAGAGCTTGACCCATTTCTCACACACACACACACGTCTGTGAACCTTTACGGGTTTTAACTTTACCGTCACACATTGGGAACACTGGGAGCCAAAACCCTCTCTGGTCCTCTCCTCGTTCACACCCCAAACTCTCCCTCCTCCCACTAATTACTACAACCTGTCAGCCTCTCCCGGTTGCCGGGGGGACCGGCCGTCGTCACGGCAACCCCAGTGGTCCGTCTGGCTCGGCGGGGGTGTTATCAGGCGGGGAGGTGAGATAAGAGTTAATTTCTGCTTTAGTTGATAAAAGAGGAGCCGGTCTCCACAGGGAGACGGGCAGCGACACGTAGAGGCTCAGGCCGACTCTCCAACAAGCAGAGGCCGTGATGTTCCAGAACATAAAGGCGGCATGTTCACCGTATGGAGGATTCGGTTATCAAAACGGTACTTTTATTATTTTGAAGTAACTACTTCCTGAAGCAGCATCGTTGCACTAAACATGCAGCGCAGCAGGACTTTGGGGAGGAGGAGAGACGAGTTCCTACATCTCGTGGTTCTGGATTACCAACACTTCAGTTTCTACATTTTGATGGGGGAAGATTACTGAAAGTATAAGGCAATCTTTGAGACCAAATTGAACTTGTTGAAAGAAAACTCTGTATTATGTTCCACCAAGCCTTAGAGGGCCCCAGAGGAGGGGAACACCTGGTCAGGGAGCAGATCCCTTTAACTGAACTGCTCTTTAACATTTAAAAATGTCCTCCAGTGTGGCTTTATTACAATTTTTATTAACATCAGCAGTCGTATAAAAATATGCGTCTACATCTTTGGGAGAACAAACTAATACAAAATGTTAAATTCTTTAAAAACATTGACTGTAAAAGAACATTGCACACTTAAATCCAAACAGTATTAAGTCACATTAACGGCAGCAACGCCCGACCCTCACCGGCAGCCGCACTCGTCCACCACCATGTCCTGGTAATGCCGCAGCACCACGTTGTCGTTGTTGTCGTAGTACAGCATGGAGATCGGGGAGAGGCGGACGGGCACGCAGCAGGGCTGCGGCGTGCCGTGCGGGTCCAGCGAGTGCACCAGCGTCTGCAGGATGGCGTGGTTGGTGCCGTTCAGGCTCTCGCTGAGCGGGAACGGGCACTCGCCGTGGCAGTAGTTGGCCAAGTAGCCCGGCGGAGCGATGATCCAGTCCTGCCAGCCCACGTCCTTGAAGTCGATGTAGAGGCGGCGGGCCTTGCATACGTTGCTGAGCGTCACGGGCGTGTGGACGGCGCTCCGCCGCCGCCTGGAGCGACACTGGTGGGGGTTGAGGGACACGGCCACCAGCGAGGCCCGGACCAGCGGCAGGGCGGAGGCCGGCTCCAGCGGGAGGGAGTTCCCGGGGTGGAAGGGGAGCAGCTCCTCCGGCTCCGCGTCCAGAGGCAGCAGCTCCAGGAGGAGGCCGTAGTTGCGCCCCGGTTTGCGCCAGCCCTCCGCCAGCGCCGTCAGGTCCAAGGCGACGGAGGTGGTGTCGGGCTGCAGCTGGACCGACTGGGACAGCAGGAGTCTGCGGCCGGCCTGCGGGTCGGCGCCCCTCAGCGTGGCCCGGATCACTTTGTACAGGGACACGCTGAGGGCCCGGGGCCCCTGCAGGAGCTTCCAGTGGAACTTGATCTCCAGCTGAGCCAGAGACAGCAGCTCCACAGGCTGCAGGACGGACATGTTGAAGTAAAGCTGCTTCTCCAGACAGGCCTGACAGCTGCTGCTCCAGCCAGAGACCAGCCGGCCTGCAACAACAACACAGAGCAGCGGGGAGGAGAGGTGGCTTTTTACTCCAAGAGGAACTGGAGTCATGAAGAATTAAGCAGTAGGCTACAACCAAGACATTATGATTTATTGCAAACACCTTAAAATAACAAGTCTTTTGTCAAATTAAAATAAAAACACTTTGATCAATAACCAATAGTGCGTATTCTCTCACACAGTATTTTGGCCACTGTAGGGCCGGTTGCCCCTTTTACACTATGAATCTTATCACTGTGCAACCAGCTCATTAAATGAATACACAAGTATGAGCATTACAACCAATACTCCACAAGCATCGTCAACATAAGTGACAATCCTGGTTGATTTTGAGAACAAAAAGGAATTGTGCTTAGGTTTTTTTTTTCCTCTCTTCTTTTAGGGAAAGTCACCACAGATACAAATACAATACTTGCATAAGAGTGTCATTGGCTCAATTCACCTTTGTGTTACCTTTAGCAAGAGTGGTTTAACAGATGTATTTAAATTTCTACAGTGGATTGGCAAACCTGCCTGTATCCATCTCAATGAAGATGCCTACATCCATTCGTTAAAGATGAAGTATCTTAAAATAACAATAATGCAAAACGTGTATTTAAAAACAAAGCAAATTGAGCGGTGACCACACGTGACCACCTACCTTGGTCTTGCACGTAGCGGATGATGTTGCCGCGGACCCCGTACTCGGACACCGTGCAGGGGTCGCTCTCCCGGGCCTGCTCGCCCTCTGACCTGCGGAACATCCTCCAGAGCGCGGAGGGGACGTGGCGCCGCTGCTGCGGGCTGCCGGCGGGCCGGGGCCGCCCGGAGAGCCCCAGGGAGCCGAGGAGGAGCTGCTCCGGGCTGCGCGGCTCCTCCTCGTGAGAGAGCGCGCACGAGCCGAGGAGGAGGAGGAGACACGCCGCCAGAGGAGTCCCGTGCGGCCTCATGGTTGTCTGTGGTCGTCGGCTCTGTTGGCTCCTCACCTGTACACTCAGAGGGGGCGGGGCGTTTGTTTCATCCTCCCGCTGTGCAGCGGCTGATGCTGATTATGTTAATGAGGAGCGGGCAGACATGCAGGTGAGAAGGGGGAGGGGCAGACTGCTCTCAGGTCAGACAGGGCTCTTCTTACGGTCATGGCATTTTAAAATGGTTATTTCCAGGCCTGGAAAAGTCCTTGAAAAAAATAAAATCCCAAAAGTTATGGAAAAGTCATGTAAATGTGTTATATTCATGTGTTCATGACGTTCATTTACACTGAGTTTTAAATAATTAATATGCTTTTAAAAGAAAGACGCTCAAAATATAAGCAGGCATATATACAGGCATCTATATAAATGTTTATTATTTTAATCAAACTATTGTCTCATTCATTTGTGTCATTTAAGGTTTACTGTATGCTTTGTATTCTCATTGTTAGTTTAAATACTACATTTACTCACTTTTTCATGTTTACACCCAGATTTCATGGAAATTTGGTTTAAAGTCATGGAAAAGTCATGGAAATCCATTGGTCAGAATGTGTATGAACCCTGACAGGTCTTCAGATATCAGCAAAGAAAAAACTGCATGCCATTTTAACATTGTTGAATACATTTTGTGTAAACATTTATTTTGATGTCACCCAAAGTTCCTCATCCTTGGAGGCCAAATCTCTATATTTTGTAAAAAAAATATATATTTAAAATTAGCATCCATTCAAAAATCCTTTAAAAATATTTATTCAATAAATATTCAATAAAATATAAGTGTAAGTTCATAAACTGAATTGTATATGTTCTATATTAGATGGCATAGCGCTGTGTTTGTGCTGGTTAAGTTATTTCACAGTGGGTGCAGATTGAGAATCACTGCTCTAGAGCAGGGGTGTCAAACATACGGCCCGCCAGGGGGTCCAGCCCGGCCCGCGGGATAATTGTTAAAATTGCAGAAAAAAGAAAGAAAGCTGAGCTAGGGCTCGAACCACTGATCCACTGATTGAAAAACAGGCACGCTATCCATTGACCGAGAGTCACAATTGATTACAGCACTGACATTACTAAAGATATTGCTCAACTGCGAGGGAATCTGCAGAGGAGAGCCCAGGCAGGTAAACAGTGGGCTGATGTCTGCATTTTTGGTCTTTATGTTTCTAGTTTATTGTAGAAATACCTTAAAAAAGGGTTTATCATCCAAAAACCTTCACCAATGATTTAAACATAGAGAAAGATTGTCATTATGTATGCATTAATATGCTGTGATTTTACTGGTTCGGCCCACTTGAGATCAAAATATGCAGCATGCGGCTACACACGGTCCACACTTGGCACGCACGAGAAGTTCCAGATGATTGCATCCTGCGACCTCGCCACTAGATGGCGCCGAGTCGCACACAATGCACCTTTTAACGGGTCACCCTGCACCCACATTAGGAATTATTTAAACTTAATTAATACAATTGAGGCCAGTGCAGTGAGCATTCTGTTGTGCGACTTCATTGTAAACGGTTTCTTTCTCTCCTCTCTTTCACTTGCGTTATATTTCTGAATGAATTTGTTTTCAACTTGAAGTCACCCTTTGTCTCAGCCTTCTAAACCATCACACATTTAAATACATACATTTAAATAACGGTTTAGGATATATATAATTAAGAAAAAGTAAATAGGAAGAGGAGACTCTGGCTCCCCCAAGTGGCAGTATGAATAATGACACTTTTGCAGACAACACATAAAAAAAAAGTGTGTGTGTTTGACAAACACACACACACACACTTTTCTTTTCACTTTAGGCACCTCCTTATTGTAATCCTACAAACTGAAAGCGGCCCAGGTGTGTCCCTCCCCTGCCACGGATCACTCAGTCAGGTGACAACATGTCCGTCTGTCTGCTGACTGATACGCAGGCTGAGCTCAACATGAAGGCCGAGGTCCAAGCTGTCCCAGCAACGACTGGAATATTATCTTTATCAAGAAAAAAACCTGATGCTCTTGTTCATAAAACACCACACATCAAGTCAGTTCCAATGATTTTTTTTAATATAGTTGGCAATCAAAGATGATTTGGATTTGAATCACTATTTACAAATCAGTATGTACAGTAGATCAAAGAAGAGCAAGAGGCTGTAGTTACACTGTGTGTGTGTGTGTGTGTGTGTGTGTGTGTGTGTGTGTGTGTGTGTGTGTGTGTGTGTGTGTGTGTGTGTGTGTGTGTGTGTGTGTCAGGGGAGGGCAGAATTAGCTGACATTTATCCTCTCAAAGAAATGAAAAAATAAATCTAATAATGACTCATTTCATCCATCCATCCAACACCCGGAGCTCGGAAACCACACACACACACACAGAATAAATATACACACACACTGCATATGAACAATCCACTGATAAGTGTAAGACAATAGATAGACAATAATGTGCACTGGCTGATCTCACTCACTCACACACACACACACACACACACACACACACACACACACACACACACACACACACACACACACACACACACACACACACACACACACACACACCCCGCTAGACTCTCATGTCATCAGTGGTTTTACATTTCAGAATGTTTGCATTTCAGTCAGAGGACACACTTTGGTTCCAAACACACATTAATCTTTGCTGTAAAGCTCGTTATTAAACTGATGTTCAGAATGCAGCGTGTCGTATTAGTCACGTACATTTCTCTTTTCTTTAGGTGTTCCAATGCGTCTACATAAATAAAAACTTGTGATAGGAAATTTCTTATTAATGTTTCAAGGAATTTCTAGAATTAAATCAGAAAAAAAGAAGAAAAACTGCAGTTATTATTGACAGAGGCAAATCAATCTTGTAGTTGATGAATTAATTAAAACGTTGCAGTAATGTTTCGGCATATTCAGAACAAAATGATGCCAGAGGCAACCCAGCTTCACAAGAAGTAGGTTCTAACTGTCAGAAGGCTGATGGTACGTAGCAGGAGGCCAGAATGAATATTCTACTTCAACACACACCGGAGTGAGAGTATAACTAATATATATATATATATATATATATATATATATATATATATATATATATATATATATATATTTTCTATCTGCAGCCCAGAAGAGCCAATGAGGATTATGGATCCATCTGCAAAGAAGCATTACAGTTTGGTAACCTGACTTGTTTTACTTTCTTTTTAAACTTCTGTAATATTTCAGCAACGTGAATGTGATTCGTAGAAGGCAAAACATCTGAAATGTAAAAGCGGCGACACGCGAGCGGCGCGGGAACAGAACTCCAGTCAAAGGTACGAGCGCTCCAGTAGCCCAGCGAGGGCGGACACACATCTAGGGCTTTGGTGCATCGTGGGACAATCAGGACTGGTATTCTTCAGTTTGATGGAGCGCGACAGGCACCCGATCTGATTGATCAGTCCATATATATATATTTATATATATATTTATTTATTTATAACTATAAATCCATCCAATGAGCTATGTACAAAGTATGGCAAAGAAGAAATCTTTATTTAAATGTGATCAGCGGATCTTCACCGTGTCCAGTCCGTAATGTCTCCAGTGACGTGAGCGTTTCATGCTTAGAGTCTTCGCCGTGGACTCGTGGACCCGATCCGCCCCGGAGCAGAAGCTCAGCTGAGTCCCCCCCGGGGCCCGGGTTCGGTTCTATGAGAAGGGGGCGGGGTCTCTCGCCACCGGGGTCATGTGGCGTTGACCTCCATGATGTGGTCGTCGGTGGCGGGCAGCACCAGGACCTGCTGCGTGTGGCTGTGGTTGAACACCTGGCCGGCGGCGAAGGGCTCCAGGCGCGGCATGGCCACGCCCTTCTGCTGCTGCTGGTCGCCGCTGCCCACCGAGTGCACGCTGCCCCGGCTGCGGATGCTCGCCGTGTCGCCCTGGTCGTCCAGCACCTTGTCCAGCAGGGAGAGGCTGTCGTTCTCCACGCAGCTGTCTGAGGATGGCGACAAACGGGACACGTTATGAAGAAAAGACGCTTCAACAAGTCGGCAGGAGTTTCACATCCTGGTTCTCAAGGTTGTGGCGGACCCGTGTGGCGGTGGTTTAACATGTTGTTAATTTAATGCTTGGTGTCTTACCGGGGTCTGGTTGAATGGCCACTGCCGCGGTGTGAGGCAGGTACTTCAGCACTTTGATCTTGGGGAAGGGCAGGTGTCCCGCGAACAGAGGCATCACCTCGATCTGCACCTTGTGGGTGGCGTCGGCCGCCATGGGCATGGACACCATCCCCGAACTCTTCCCACACACCGCCCAGTTACTGCTGCTGTCGGCCACTGTGACACACACACACACACACACACACACACACACACACACACACACACACACACACACACACACACACACACACACACACACACACACACACACACAGATGTTTTTGTTCTCTTTTTTTCGACTCCATATTGTTTACGTATGTGGTTCTTCTTCTGTTATAAGAATATTTTACGCTAATCGTGTGTCGCAAATAATGAACATTTTAATTACATTTGTAGTTAATCATATAGTAATTTGGTCTGTATTGTCTCACGCAATAACGAGAGCTTAAATTTGATGTTTATATTCACATTTGAGTCGCTGTAAATATGCGTCACTGGATTAAAGTCTTATTATTTGTAATTACAATTTTTTCAATGCCGCTCCCTCTGCTGTTACTCATTTCTGCTTCTGTTTATGCATCTTTTTTTGTTGGTAGCAAAGCCCAGATGACCACGCCCTTCTCCTGCCGACATACCTTCATACATGAGTTTGGTGGTTTTGAGGCCGTCGGTGTCGGTCTTGCTGTCCTCGGCCGCCTCGCCCTCGGCGGGCTCGGTCAGCCGCGTGATGGACACCTCGAGGCCGCACAGGAAACCGGAGCGGCAGTGCTGCTCGCCGGCGGGCGGCAAGATCTCGGCTCTCACGCTGTACAACGTCTGTTTCAAAGAAACCATCGAGACATTTCAGCAACCGACGACACAATAAAACCTCTCGGGGGGGTGAAGGAACATTGAGAATGTTTCGAAGCGGACTCACGGCGACTCTCTCCAGCTGGAACTGGTAGTGGAAGGGTTTGAAGACGGGGACGTCTTGCTTGGGCGGAGAGAAGTTGGCGGAGAAGACGCACTGGAGGCAGGAGGGCAGGTCGTCCTTCCACCTCACCTCCCACAAGCAGAACACGCTGTGCTTGCTGCACAAAAGCTACACACACACACACAATATGATGATTTTTTGAGAACATGGCCTGAGAACCATCTTTCTAATTTCCTTTAATTCCCCATAATTACTTGTAAGTTTCTGTATTTTGTTTTTGCTAACTCCTCACCTGTTGACTTTTAGTGTTGAGGGACTGCAGCTCCAGCGACGCGTGCTGCTTCTCCGCCAGCTTCAGCTCTGCCAGCGTGAAGTTCACATCCGACATGTTCTGCACACACACCTGGATGTACATCCTGCGGGGTCGGGGAGAAAAGGTTGCATGCGCATGAGTGATGAGGGAGGCGAACGCTGTTAATATTAAATAAGTAAATTATAGGTTTCCTGTCAGTTGAGGATTTTAACGTAGAAGAGCACATTTCCCAAAGGCTCCCGGGGACACAGGTTGTGACACATACAGGTAATTCAATGGGGATGGAGGCTCACCGGTCACCAGCAGACAGCAGAGAGTGTTTGGTCTTGAAGGGGATGTAGAAGGTGAGGGCGAGCAGCGTGGAGTAGATGGACCACGGACAGTCGATGGACATCTGTGGACGGACACCAGCAAAACCTTTCCATTAAATCTCCTCAAGTACCGTGACCAAAACAGCTGACTAGCCCAATTATAATCACTAGTTTTGATTAAAAAATACTTTTTCTCAAATAAGCGATTCATTGTTTATTCCATGAAACGGAGATAAACGCCTGTTAGTTTCACGTTTCAGCCAAAGAAAAATGTTTTGATTTGTCCAACCAACAGTCCCCAACCCAAACATATTCACTTTACTATAAAATAAGATAAAGCAAGCAGCAAATCATGACATTTAAGAATCTGAAAATATCAATGTTTTGGTCATTTTTGCTTGAACAATAACTTCAACAATTAATGGATTATCAAAATAGTTGCCGGTTAAATCCATGAATCCATAATTCTTAAAGCTCTACTGTTTAGACAATCATAGTTGCCCACACAATGGGTTGATCAACAGATCACCAGTTGCCCCCCACATCCGTTGTAGCGGATCTCACCCTCTGGTCGACGGCGGTCATGGGCGTGTCAGGGTGACTGTAGCTGCGCGGCCGGTGCCGGACCTCCCCGTTGGTCAGCCGCTCGTTGGCGGGCCGGTCGCCGCCGTGCGGGATGACGCACAGGACCTCCAGGTGGAACTCCAGGGTGTGGTAAGGAGGCGTGGCGGGCAGGCTGATGCTGGTCACCTTCTCCGACGACTGGATGGACAGGACGCTTTCACCCACCAACTCTGCACACAGCGGCGGGACGTAAAGAGAACTATTAAAAAGACGCGCTTGTGTCGGTCGGAGCGTTGTAAGATAACAATGGTTCACAAAAGTAGGATTCACGCCGAAGAAACATCTCATCAAATCCTTTCCCAAAGTGCACTGACCGGCTGCGGGGCTGGTGATGCGGGCGCTGCAGCTGGCGGAGGGCAGGATGGGCATGGTGTCGGTGTTGCTGAGCTGCAGAGCGTCGCCTTTCTTCACGGCGTAGTGACCCGTCAGCAGAGTGAACTTCACCAGCTGGGGCAGGCCGGCCAACAGGGGCTCTGAAAGCACAAACACAGGTACGGTGAGCACCGCTCACACACACACACACACACACACACACACACACACAAAACTGAACTGAACTTCCTCCAACACTAAAGTTCATTCATGACAAAGGAAGTAGGAACTGCAGTCACGAGGGTTTTATTCTCCGGTTCTATGGCTTGTTGCAGCTTCTGTCCGAAACACGTTTTCATCCTATTAGACACAAGTGTGAAATTGTCATAATTAGCAGTTATGGGAGGTCACAGTGACCTTTGACCACCAAATTCTAAAATCAGTTTGCTTGAGTCCAGGCAGACGTTGGTGCCAAATTGAAGAAACGCTCTCAAGGTGTTCCCAACTAGAAAAACACCACACACATTTACAGCTGATGCAGATGTAGTCCTGCACAAATACAAGGTAGCCACCTTAAATATGATGCACACTTCATATACTTACACATACACACTTTGCATTTTTGCACTTCTCTATTGTTTAAGTTTAATTAAATTGTTTTATTCAATAGGAGAAATATATTTAGTGCAGCTTCTAAAGTAAATAATTGAGCTTGAGCAAAAAAATGTAATAATGACAAGAAAAACCAATACCTCTGATTAATCAGATCGTTCATATCATATATATATTTATATGAAATACATTTAAAAAACTCTGACTGACCTGAGAGAGGCTCCACAGTGAGCTGGGGCTCCTGAGAATAGACTTCATACTGGACCGATGGGTAGATGTGAGGCAGCACAAACTGCACCTGACCCACGGTGGCGTACAGCTGGCGCAGCGTGTAAGTACCCGGTTGTCCACTCTGCAGAGAAGCCAGAGGGACCGATTAAAGGTGGGGAGTAAGAAGACAACACGTTTTATCAGAGAGAACAGCAAAGATTTGAGCGAGAGCGAGAGCGAGACTCCTACCGGTGCTGTGAATACGATGTTGTTATTCCCGGGCTCTAACGTCACATCCTGCACTTTCAGCATCTGCCCGCCGTCCTTCACGGTAACGGCGGGGGGGCTGACGCAGTTGGGCGCGTCCGCTGGCGAGCCGGTGTCGGGGCGCCGCATGACCAGGTGAGTGTTTTTGCACACCACTCCCGTGGAGTTGAGGGAATTGTCCGTCGGGCTCCGGTCCTGGATCTCGTCCAGCTCCAGCGGGGGGCCGGCGGCCGAGGACGACGCGGGACCCGCCGCCGTGTGGGCCTGGCTGAAGTCCACCGTTCCCGGGTTCGCTTGCCTCGGCGCTCCCTTGGAGCGTCCGTTGGTGCCCGCCCGCTCCAGTTCGAAGTGAATGCTGACAGCCAGCTGCTGGATGTGCACTGACACGGGCATCAGGCAGCGCAGGGTGAGCTCCGCCTGCAGGACGGCCCCGGAGTGCACCGACGCGGTGGCCGGGCGGAACTGCAGCCGCGTGAGCTGGGAGAAGACGGCCATGCTGAGGGTCACTTTGGGGGCTGGGGAGGAAGAAAAGAGGAGCAGCTGTTGATGAGGCACGCTGTGACAACAAGGGGAATACTGTGGGTGTTTTTAAACAGCGGTTACGTTACATTCACCACTGGAGCATGAAGCATATGCAGGTTTTGTGCGGTTCTGAACGTGATCGCTTACACTGATCCTCAGACTTGTCGGCAAACGTCAGAATCTCTTGACAGAAGTGCTTCCTCTCCTCCGTGGTCAGGTTCACGTCACCAGCCAGCAAGGCGCTGGTTTGCAAGTAGCTGCGGTGGCTTGTGAAGGAAAAGCAAACGCTACGTACAGCTTTGGCTAATTGATCATCATCATGAGTCACGAAAATAAAAGGTGGCATAAATGTGGCTGTTGTTGTTGGCAACACCAGCTCTTACTATTACTCTTTGTTTGGAAGGATACTCTTCAGTTCTGCTCAGCAGCTTCTGACACTCGGCGATCTGCTTCCTGGTGTGAGTGACAGGGAGGCTCCATCCCTCCGATGTGTACGACTTCAGGGCTTCCTGTAAGAAGGTTTCTGCCCGCTCAGGGTCCCCCTTCCTCCTAATAAACACACACACACACACATTTTTCTAATGATACATCTACAGAAAAATGCAGAAATGAATGATGTAGTGCATGCTCCTCTATAAACCTGTTCAATGCTACTTACAAGTGAAATCAACTCTAAATCAAACACAACAGATATTATCTATATCATTTATGTATTTACAGTAGGAGACTGTACAGTCACAATCCTTTTTAATTGTATGGTAGAGGTATTAAAGAGGTATTAAATTGCTACTCTTAAATTTAATTAATGTTCTGTTCATTTGTTTTGCTTGCTCCTTTGTAAAGCGTCTTTGAGTATTCAGAAAAGCTCTATATAAAATGAAAGTAAAATATATGTCAAGGCTGACGTCTACTGTGAACGCAGGGTGATGAACCATCCATCTGCTATTGGTTGGTGTTTGGCATACGTTGATGTTACGATCTGTATTTAGAAACAATGACATCATCGCGCGGCAGCAGAGAAGCCGTTCACTCGGTTTGTTTAGCTGGAGGAGCTCGCGCACGTTGGGGTTAAAGGGCCCAGTGCGTTGGCGGATCTGGCGGCATCTAGTGGTGAGGTTTAGGCTTGCAACCAATTTAAACTTCAGTCCCGAGCGGGTAGAACGGTGGCTGACGTGAAAACATGTCCTTGGTATGTCCTTCCTGGGCTACAGTAGAATCACGGCAGCATAGCGGACTCTGAAGAGGACCCGCTCCGTGTGTGGATAGAAAACACAACTATCCTGTGACATAGTTCCTGATATTATTACACTGCTCTGATGTGAGGCTCCGATTACTCTTTGAAGCCACTTCAATCTGCAGCTTGAACAAACACCCGTAAAGATGCGTTTGAAACGTTGCATTGAACTGCACATTAGGCCTTCACATCTATTTTAAATCTCCTTCACGCCCATCGCACCACATTTTCATTTATCCTGCCTGATTGGACCTCTTCAACCGGAGTGCGTGGGTGTTTACCAGCGGCGGCTGATTGACAGTTCTGGAGAAGAGGCCTAATCAGCCACAAGAACGGGAAACACCCGCGTGGGGGAGCGTCTGAGGTCGCTCTGAGAGCCGTGTGCATTTCCTTACATGTAGAACTCGGCGAGGCTCTTCCCCACCAGTCGGGCGGACCGCAGCCGGCCGATGGCCCTGTACATCTCCATGGCAGCATGAGAGAGTTCCTGATGCAAGAGGCGGCCAACGAGGCGGAGGAGGGAGAGAGGGAAGAGGAGAGGAAAGAGATAAACAACCGTTTCCACTGAGGTTTCTAGGAGATTACATCATCATTTATTTTCATTGCTTGAAGTTTTGAAACAGGAATTCGGAGGAATTTATGGCAACTTCCTGCTTTGCCGACGGCTGAAATACAACACCCAGCTGTGGCAAGTAAATGGACTTACCAGGTAGTGTCTTTCAAACGCTTCCACAGACGACAAGGCTTCCTTCAGCTTTTTGTAAGGGCTCTGCAAACTGCTGACTGTGGATGAAGACGATAGGAAATTAAAAAACGAGGCCCGGACAGATTATTTATTGTCTTTCAGATGAGAGTCCTCATTACGTCATAATCAACACCTACGACCGAACGAGCTCACGCTTCGTGTCAGCGAGAGGGAAATCCCAACCCACAGGGCCCGACACACACAGCTGACAGAAAAAGGACTTAAGACGCTTCATGGCTGATGCTCAAAGCTGCGCTTGAACCACAGTCTGTTTATAAGAAGTGGACGTAGTCAGCGTGAAGTCATCCACTGGCTGGTGGAGTTTGGTTTGGAAGCCTTGAGTTTCTCATTTCTCTTATCTTGGTTTTCATCCGTCCTCGTCCGTCCTTGACTTTAAATGGAGCATAATTCACTAAATGAACATCATGCTGTATTGAAGAAGACTTGAAACTAGAGATTGAGACATAAACTCATGTTTACAATGTTTACTGAGGGAATAAATCAAGAGAGAAGTAGAGTCACCTTCTTATAGATTTTTATACAAACAGACTTCTTTTTTTGTGCAAAAGGATGATAGTAAAGTTTGAACTGGAGTCGTTTTGCTTTTCTGGCGTTTTCAGCCAAGAAGAAAAGGCAAACGACAACAACAAACTGCACTAAATGGGTGAAACCACAGATCCATCAGGCTCAACCAGCTGACCGGCTCCTCACGAGGGCCGATCACATTACCAGAGCTCCTGGCAACAGACGACCACAAGCGGCTCAAAGGTGCCAGACTGTTAGCTCGGTGTGTCGGGGCCATGAATCGCAATCCATGTGTTGATGTCATCGATGGGAGGGCTTGTTTTTTAAAATAAAGTCTGGAGACTCACCAGTCTCGGGCCTCTCGTCCCCGAGTCCGGCCAGCAGATCCACAGTCCTGTTCAGGTCCTCGGATGTGGGTCCCTTCTCCGACACCAGGCCACACAGCTCCCCCAGGGACTTCAGCTGAGGAGGCAGAGAGGAAAAAGGATTATATCCGAAAAACCCTTATATTCTCTGTCTCCATACATCCCCATCGTCCTATCAAAGCCAGAGTGTTTAGTTACCTTGTCAGTCGCGTAGGCCCACAGCCCGACGGTCTGGGAGCAGTTTGCAGCCAACTGGGCCGGATCACAGCAGCCCTCGATCCTGTGCAGGACCTCCAAGCAGCTGAGGAACACCCAGCAGTCCAGCGCCCCCTCCAGCACCGACACCTGCCCGACATGAACAGTATTACGATCAGTCCGTTTGGGCCTTCAGTGTAGCGTTGCTGTCCATCCATCACAGACTTGTCTAGCGAGATCTAAACCTTCCTGTGTTTACCTCCAGCAGCTGCAGCTCCTGCACACAGTTGTGCAGCAGCTCCAGGGCCCGCTGGGTGACCTCCCAGGGCCTCAGGAGGAAGATGAGCAAGGTGCACTGGCGGGAGAACAGGTAGCTCCGTAGATCCAGCAGGCTGGCCTCCCCGCGCTGGATCCCGTCCCTCTTCTCCATGTCGATGGGCCGCCGGAGCAGCAAGCCGGTCCAGCTGCGCACCGGGGCGCAGAACGAGCCGAGCCAGTTGGCCGTGTCTGTGGACGCAGAGGAGACTCGTCAGACCCAAAATAAACACCAAAACTAGAATGGACCCCTGATCCCGGAAACAGTGGTGGTGGAAACTCACCTCCAGCTCCGAAGTTAAGCACGTATTGGGTAAAAAGAGCGTCTAGCTCATCGTACTGGACCAAGGCATCTTCAAACTGCTGCAGCATCTCGAAAACAAAGGCCAGCTCCTCCTGCACACACACACACACATACATAAACACACACACATTTGATTGCGTTGTGTGGGTCACTTATTCATTTTGTGTGTATACTGGCGGTTCCTCTAGACAAAAAATAAAAAAGGAAGCGTTTCCTAGCACCAGACTCCCTTTAAAAAAAAAAACTAGGGTTCTGACAGTGTGCTACCTGCAGTCCTGGTTCTGGTTCTCCTGCAACTCTCTAGTCTCCAGCAATACGGCCTGGGTCTAGACAGCAGTGTGGTGGAGGTAATAGCCCCACTGAGCGCTCCGATGCTGCTTTAACGTAATTATCTGCATCTAAATATGCACGAACAGCTAATTAATTTTCCTCTCCTTTCTATGCACCTGGACCATGAAGTATTCACAGAAGCTCCAGCCGGGCTGCGTGCGCTTCTCTCGGAGCGTGCGCATGTCGTCTTCGAAGCGGCCCAGGTTCTTAGTGAAGGACATGAGGAGGAGGGTCCGCAGCTTGAGCAGCAGGGAATTCCAGGATTCCTGAGAGCGAGACGAGTCCTTCAGAGGATCCGACAGCACCACGCACCTGTGTCCAAAAAAGGGCAATAGCCGTTACATACTCATAATCAACACATTTCTTATATTCACAGGGTATTGATCCTGCTGCCTGCTGTGAGAACACATGAAGGGCAGCGGTAGGTCAGTCTGTTGTTGTTTACAGGGGAGCAATGTCCTCACCTGTCGTTCTGCTTGTTGCAAAAATCGCTGCGGATTTTGTCCACGATGGACGACCGCGGCAGGATGTTGGTCTTGTTCTTCTTCTTGGTATCGTTTGTCTCCACGACGATGATGACCCAGTCCACGGAGCCGTGAGTCCGCAGGCTGCTCTGCCAGCGCGTCATGTCCTCCTTCACCGTGCTCTTGTACGCCTCCGTGTCCTAGGATGGAGCCGAACACGATAAGCGAGAGGATGGCACAAACACCAGAATATCACTCTGCAGATGCACGGCGCGTAAAAACTGATTGAACGGCAGGAAGAAAAGAGGAAAAGGTTACTTCTCCTTTAAGTGAACCTGCATGCCGCACACAACGAGGATGTTTGCACATCAGAGGACGGAGGCGACAAAAAGAATGCTGGCCAGCAAGTTCACGTTTCATAACGGCTGAATTTATGAGCTACTGAACGGCGGTGACGGGGATTCACTCGGTGGCTGACTGCTACTTCAGGGCGCCGCTTGCTTTTTATTTGTCCAAATATTTTCACAATGCAAGAGAACATGCAGAGCATACAGAGCACACTACATTAGACTACAGAAAATGACATAACAAGTTAGGAAAAAGAAGAAAAATACACAAGTAGATGAAATAAGAGGGCGCCGCTTGTTTAAAAATGGTTGGGACGGATTAGAGGAGAGACGAGTTGTTATTTGACAGCGTGCGTCCAGCGGCAGGGAAGAAGAACTGAAGCAAAAAACGATCTGTCGCACTCACTGTCACTTGTTTTGTGAACGTGTAGTTACAGTTTGTAGGATCACTTTTAGGGAAGTGTTTTCTTTTTTGTATTGTTGTTTGAGTGAAAAGCTCCTACGTTACATTTCAAACCTTTCAAAACAAGAGTTGTTTCAGTCTTAAAAATAAAGCTGCTACTGCAGGTCTCGTCTATACACAAACAGGCTCACTCGACTCCCACACTAGAGGCATAGTCCTGAGGAAATGTCATGAGTCACGCACCGATAACAACACTGCCTTAAACTAACCAGCTGCTCAGTCAGCAGCAGCAGCTTCCTGTTTGCCTTCCTGTTCTTCTCTCATCTGCTTTTCCTGAAGAGTTTAGTCGAGCTGGTGCAGTTTCGAGCTGCAGGCTTCTGCAAACGAGTGCACATCATTTGAAAAGAGGTTTGCAGATAGAAAATCTTTTTTCTTTTTCCAACAAGAGCATCCTTATATTCATTTTTAATTGTCGAAAAAAAACAGTTGGGATATAAGTCGCGATTGGATGTGTGTGAACATTTTACAACCACCAGCCTGTGCTTTAAAAACGATGCAAGCATGAGGATGGCTGCAGAGCCGTCGCTAAGAGGCACCGCGAGCACTAAAACAGGCAACGTTGTCAAAGTAACCGGCCTACTGTCCCTCCCTTGGCTGGCTGTCTGGCTGCACATCCTTGTGGAATGCCCTGTGTGTGCATGTGCACGTGCACCTTTTACAGACATGGAGTTATGCCAAAATTATCTTCATCCGAGTTACCTCGCATATTTAAAAATCCTCACTCTGTGACTTTGCATATTTGCGCACGGAGCTGTCTGTGACCTATTTAAATATTGTTTTTTTTGCCCGGCGAGGACACCGGAAGGTACTCGTCTATTCTCAGAGAGCAGGCGAGGACACGCTCCCGATCCTCCGGGAGAGCGACGAAACTCCACCGAGAAGCCGCGGGAGCTTTCTGTGACCGCGGCATTAAAAAGCAGCCCCAGCTGTCACTGAACGCGCGATAAAAGTGTTCTCATTGATGCGTCTTCACCGTCGTGTCAGACGATGATGTCAGCGACGACGACGACCGCAACACGGCCGCCTGATCCGAACTCTCACAGGAGCCGCATATTGCTCGTTAGCCTTTTGGTTGACAGCTTGTCGAACTGACCCGAGGACCTCGTCTGCGCTGCGTGTCCCGAGTGTTGGAGTGAATAGATATTAATAGAACAGTCCGTTACTGTCTCACTGGAACATGGCGTTCCCAGTCATGTTAAATAAATTACAGCGAATGATGATGAGCGAATGATCGAGGTAGTGTGTGTGTGTGTGTGTGTGTGTGTGTGTGTGTGAGTGTGTAAAGCTACTCACACAGCAGTCGGTCCAGTAGATGTGGAGGAAGGGGAAGGTGAGCAGAGCCTTGTTGCCCTCCTTGGGGAGGAGCTCCTCTTTAAACTGGACGAAGTTAGCCTCAAGGTGGATCATTTTTGGTGCGCGGCCGTACGTCCTGCGTGGAACAGAGCAGAGTTTAAAGGGTCAACTATACGCTGCTTGCGATGATGAATATTATGTTGTACTGGCCCTGTGACCAACATATGTATACGGCCCACGTCAGATAAAGTGAACCTGACTCAGAAACTCATCTTAAAAGTGTTGAAAAGAAAAGCCCAGTGTAAGAATATGATTTCCTTACCAATATAAATAATAATAATTACATAAATACTTCCTACATCTTCTATACCAATTCATTTCATTATTGTATTATTATTATTATTATAATATGAGACTGCTTTGTTCCTGAGCAATGAGGACAATGATAATAACAACAACAATAAAGCCAGGACGTGGAGTATCCATATTTTCCCTCCTTCCCTTTAACCTTCACAACAGGAAGCCCTGGTGTCGTTCATCCATCCATCCATGCATCCATCCATTATCAGCCGCTTATCCGAGGTGACCATAGGTGAGTGTTGGAACGTAGACCGACTAGTAAATGGAGAGCTTTGCCTTCCGGCTCCGCTCCCTCTTCACCTCTTCCCTCTTCTTTAAGAGGGAGCATTTCGATCTCCTCTCAACATGTCGACGGTGAGCTGGCCAACAGTGCAAACTACAGCGCTGACAGGAGCGTGAACCTCCTGTCTGTCGGTCGGGACGCCGTCTATCAGCCGTTACCTCCGTATGGGCGCGGTGCAGAGCGGCGGCCGTGAGCCAACCAGTGGGGAGCGCTCGCATGCACTAAAAGCAACAACGGCTGGCTATGTCAATAAAGCAAGGGGAAGCTCGGAGAACAACACACACACGAGCAACTTCATGTGGCTTAAAACTCAAGGTGAGGCAAGTTCCCTTGCTCAGCCATCAGAGGAAGCATTCTGACGTCGTACACAGCAGCGTCTGGATCGAGCATCGTGCTTTAAACACGTTGCCAATAAGTCGTTCAAAATCTTAAGCACTCCCGGTTACGTGTCTCTATCATAAAGTACAGAGGTAGTAAAGGGAGTGAGCCTCTGACCCGGCGCACCACCACTTTGACTCAAACTCTAACCTCTCCTTCTCCAAACAGTTGATCAACTACTATTCATGCACATGTCGCACTCAATGCTTTATGTGTGCTTCTTGTCTGTTACTGTGAATGTGTAATGCATGTTTTTTGTTTTGTTTGCTGTGATGACGTTAAATGCTGGACTCATTGTACCAAAAAAACACAACAAAACTCAAATGCAAGCTGAAAAATCCTCCAAAACAAACCCAAAAAACTAAAGCTTGACAATGATATGGACTTCTTGTGTTTTTCCCAGCATGCATTCAGCAAGGACAGCACTCACCTCCTCCACTCCATTGGCTCCCTGGGAAGTTGCTGGGCCAATGAGGTGTAGAGCGACGTGAACAAGCCCTGGTCTCCAGCACCTGTGACAAAGAAAATGTAAAAGTTTGGTCGAAATGAAGAAGTCAAAAAGCACACAAATCAAAATCCAACATCTGCACATTCTCACGTCCACTATAAAAACAACAAGAGGGACAAAACAGGAGGATATCTTGTGCAAAATATGTTTTGCATGTAATTGGATGCAATCATACCTGAAAAGCAGGTGTACAACTTGAAAAGGGCACGTTCCCTTAATGAATACTTGACTCAGTGACATTTTTTTAACATTGAGGAACCAAATGACAAAGACAGTGCACCTGGAAGTTACTAGGGGAAAGAACCGTGTCAGGGAGAGCATCTGTGTCACAGCTCACTGGACAGTTAGTCCACAAACAGCTGATGCAGTGGAGCTCAAAGCCTTTCAACCACTCGATTCCAGAAAAACCTCCAATACTCTTCTTCCAAGAAATATAAACACACAGATGAACACATCCAACAAGATGTCCTGCGTATTTTCTCGTATTTGAATAAACAATTAGTCTATATAACTTCAACAAATGCTACATATTGTGTACTCCTGTGTGAATTAAATACTTGACAAACGAGAAGCACTGAGGGCTTTTCAGTTAGTTAAGATGCAAAATGAGGGTAACCTGTTTCAAGTGAAATTATAGAAGAAGAAAAGAAGAACTTCTCAGCTACTAACCGACTGTTTACATGCATTCAACCAGAGGAATCACATTAAGACAGAAGCTTTATTTAACTACACTGGGGCATTCCCATGAAAATAATTCTTATCAATTCAGATTTTTTGCTGAGAAATTTTAGTAATATATAAAGTAAGTAATATGGTCGTCAATATCAATTCAGACGTAATTGTGTCATGATATACTATGACTTCATCAAGACGACGAACTATCAAATATAATTATGGTCCGGCTTTAACTTCTCTCCTGTGTTTCTTCAACTGTCTTGTGAGTAACTTTGTAATATTAAAATGTAGATTTACTTGTTTTGTCATTTACGACAGAATAAAGGCGTCAGCAACACGATTTATATATTTATTTATATATATATAATCTTACTGTGTAACTGATTATTTACTCACTTCTAAAACTGTAATTTCTCCTTTCTGACAATGTAATGCCCCAAAAAGCGTTGAATGTCAGTTCTGTATTGCACATTTCTTGCTCTCTGCTGTAATTGTGCTTTGGGGCACTTCATGTTGTAAATGTGTGGCTGAACTTTCATCACAGGGCGCAGAGGCTGAGCCCGTCCTCCGTGGAGTCCTCGCAACAACATGAAGCGCATCGGCCGGTCCGATTGGAAAGACAAGACTGGTCTTTTTTAACAGAAATAGCAAGTGCTTTTAAAGGGGACACGTTATGCTCATGTTCAGGTTCAAGCTGTTGTTTTGGGTTTACGTTTACGTGCTTCAATGTTCACAAAATATATCCATTTTCTCATCCTGCCTTTCGGAATATATCTGTATTTACCATCTGTCTGAAATGCTGTTTTAGTGCCTGTCTCTTTAAGACCCCTAACAAAATTCCAATGTGCATACATGTGACATAGGAAAGAGAGCCAATGACTGAGATGGAGCTGCTGCCGTTGAGCTTTATTTGATATCTTATCTACCCTCCAAATCCTAAACCAAGTCTGTGGACCAGAACCCTCACCAGCGGGAGAATCCCCAGCTCAACAACAAAGTGACTTCAATGCCACATCCACTGCCCCATTTAATAAAAACCCAGGTAGCGGTGTGCGTTTTGATAAACAGTGACACGTGAGGCAATTGTTCCAAAAAAAAAGCTCTTTTAATAACAACCCCACTAGTAAAAAACACAAGACTACTAGTCTCTCATTCACCCTGCGTGAGTAACTGCAGCACTTAGGCTGGATCTCATGCGATCAATCCAGAATCCCCTTGATCCCGACTGTTTTTAACACAAAACACAACTGCGTGTGTGGAGTTTTGCTGCGTGGCAAACGTCAAATCTATTGCGTCACATGCCACAAGTCATTACACAGTTTTCATGAGTCATTTGCACGAGCAGTCGTACCGTGGCCATTTTTTCCTAAAAGTCATTTCAGCGTGATCCAGTGAGGGAGTCATTTAGCTAACGCGTCTGTGGATAAAATCTTTCCAGTGTGTTAAAGCTTGCAGCGTCGTTTCCAAACAGAGCTGACCTTTGAATGTTCACAGAGGCTATCAAAAACCTCTTATCAGATGCAGGCCTGTAACGCAAACACCAGGCCAACCCCTGTGACCACGGGGCGAGTCGATCTGGGCACAAAGCGTCAAGTAGTGGGGAGAGTACAAACACTGCTCATCTCACAAGTTACACATTTAAAAACTTAGATGCAGGCCTTTTTTTATTCATAAGTCTATAAATCGGGGTTTTGGGACATGCACATTTGTTGGAGGGGGGGATCTGAGTGACACATACAGTCGGAAGGCGATTCAAATCAACTACTAGTGAGAACATAACACATGTCTTAGAATATTCTGACATGCAAGTGTCCAGTGTTTATCCACTTTGCAGAAATTCTTTCAATTCAATTACCAGGGACTCTCAGGGTCAGGCCACCTGTATTGTTTTACACATCTTACTTTGCATTACTGTATGTCAGTGAACTTTAAAAAAGGACTCTTCTCCAAAACAAGATTCCCCTCCACGATAGGGCAACTTCCCCATTCGTTGAGCAAACAAATTGGGCAACTGGAGAGGACAACTCCCCAGAAACGGCTTAAATCTGCATCATTGTACACCCTGGTTATACAACTTGCAGGTGCAAGTCAATATGGGATAAATTGCTCATTCCTTAATCTAAATCAGCGATGAAGAAAGAAAAAAAGAAGGATAAAAGCATGCACCTGCGTGAGGACACTCTCAGAGCCTCGGGCTGCAGGTTGGTACCTGGACCGCCTTGTGCTAAAAATGGCAGCAGCCTGCGGTGCAAAGATAAGCCCGGCTCCCACCACCAGTCCTAAAATAACCCCTCCATGAAGCCTCCATGAAGATTTATGAATGGCAAGCTGACCCCGCGGCCCACGCGTCATGTGGCGGGCTGCTGTCAGAGCTGCTAGCGGGGACACGGAGGCTGTCCGTCAGGGAGCGAGGTGAGATCCTTCCCCCAAACTGCAGCAAACTAGCCGTGACGTTACATCGTTAGCCGGGCCTGTTTAATCAGTGTAGCTGCGAGCTAGCCGAGAGAGAGAGCTGCCGTTTCCCCAAGTGGACATTCATGGCAGACTGTGTTGTGGTTATGGAAGTATGAAACTATTAAAGCCCCGACAAGGAGACATTAAACCTCCCTTCGTCTCCCAGCTGGTTCCTGTGGGTAGCGGCTAGCTTAGCTGCAGCGAGCTACTGGATGTAGCTAGCTAGCTAGCTAACTGTCAAGACCAGAAAGAAAATAAGACTGAACGTCTCCTTTTGTTTAATAAACACTCACATGTCACAATCGGCTTGTTTTCCATAGTATAGATGATCGGCTTTTCCTCTTGACACTCCATGTGTGTTAGCGGTAGGACTCCATGGAAATTATATACAAACCGAGCTTTATTATTAGTAAATGCTTATGTGTGCAGTTGTGTTGAATCGATGGGGCCTGTGTCCCCGCTGCACTTCCGGGAAGTGCGTAAACTCTGCGTCATTAAAGGAGCGACCCGTGCTTTTTCATGACAGGTGTTTCGATAGGGAGAGCTAGAATACCACAATACAGGGGTTATGCTGGTGTACACGTATTACCAGTAAAATGTACTCTACAAAAGTAGAAAATAACAACATCCATCATACACTTTATTTATTCAGCACGTATGACCAGGATTATAACATATCTGACAGCAATAGGGAAAATACAATAAGATACAATACAATAAGATAATTAAAGTAATGTAATACATACATATATGAATAAATAATATGAATTGTATACATGAGATTTGAATGAGATAAAAACAGTAACAATAATGTTAGACATGGAAAAGAAGGTTGTTTTAAGTTAAGTTAAAGCCTCAGATCAGGTAAAATTAGTCATAATATATGGATGGACAAGAATAGATCCCAATGGTTATATAATTCTATTCTGTAATATCGGATTGTTACTGTGACTGTAGGTTCCTTTTTGTTGTTGGTGTGGTGGGCCTACCTTTTGGATCCTAGATTGTTCCTTTTAGTTAAAGAGACACTATTTCAATGTTGACTATAATCCATCAATGTATTTGTATGCAACATAATTAAAACAGAAGTCTGAGAAAAATAACCCTGCATGGAATATTATCATGGGAATCAAATTATGAAAACATAATTTTCGTTTTCTTTGCACTGTGAACCCTTTTTCCTGAAAATAATTTACAGCTATAACCTAAAAGGTGCCTGCAATTTGAATACATTAATTCAGTAATTTTCAGAGATAAGTTTAGTACTCCAAGATGGTCTAATATTTCGTTCCTCCATTGAATTATGAAGAAAATGTGTTAAAAAAAGAAAAAAGAAATGAATGAAATCAAATCTACGATGTAGTTTCAACAGTTTGGATAGCATCCACATCTGTGGGGATACAATGCTGCCATCTAGGGGTAAAAAGCTGTATTGCACAGTGTTTTAATGACATGTTAAGATCTTCAATATTTTTATTAGATAAAACAAACAAATACCCACAGAAAAAAAACATCAGTCTTTTTTCGATTTATTTAGTTTTTCATTCATTCTTTTTTCTGTCCTTCGTCTTTCTGCTCCATCTCCACATGTTCTGAGTCTCCTTCAACCTTTTCTCTCCCTTCTTCAGATTCTCTCTCTCCACTTTCCTCTTCTTTCTCATCTTCGTGTGCAATCTCAGCCCCGTCTCCTTTCCCGGGTCTGTCACCTCCTTTCTCTCTGTGTTTCTCTCCATCCTCTTCTCTTTTCTTTTCCCGGTCACCCGGGTCGCTCAGCTCACATTTATCTCCCTCCATGTCCTCTTTTGTACTTTTAGTGCTCTCTCCGTCTCCCTCTTTGCTCACATCAGCATCCTCTCCCTGTCCCTGTTTTTTCTCCTCTGCATCCGAACCCTCATCTGCCTCCCCCTCTGCCTCCTCCCGCTCCCATCCGACCTGACCTCCAACCTCCCCTCCCACTCCTTCACTTCTCCCCTTTTCTCGTTCTCCTTCCCCATCTTCTGGCAGCTGGGGGTCCATGGCCGCCAGCTCCCACTCCAGCAGCTCCACCCTGGCCTGCATCTTGCGGTGGCTCGTCTCTAATTCCGACATAAGCCGAGCTAGTTTGGTTTGCAGGATTTCCAGTTTTCTCTCCAGTCTTCCTATCTTGGTTTCGATTTTCTCCGCCTCCTCCTCCTCTTGCTCCCCGCTCTCCTCCAACATGCCCATCTTGGTGAGGATCTGTCGGCCTTTCTCCTCCAGGTGACGTTTGGCTGCGGGGAACTCGGACAACACGTCCGTCAAGTCTTCTTTGGACAAGCTGAACAAGTCAGAGTAGCCGATGCTGCGGATGTTGGCAGTGCGCCGATTGCCTGACTTGTTACCTAAAAAGGAAACACGTGGTGTCTTTAGAACTTCAGTGAGATTCTTTTTGTGTATTAAAACAAGCGATTATCTAAAGGAGGCCTATCTCAGAGTTCAAAGGAACATAAGGGAAACTATTGTGTTGCTTCTTTAAATGAGAAAGTCACTAATATGTTTACAGGTGTGTCTCTCAAGTCTGTGCTTTCCATTCTCACACCACGTTCCTTTCATCTGGATCACCCCATTGACTGACCTTTCAATTTAGTTTTCACTTAATTATCTTCCAAATTGTCCAGTCCTGACCAATCTTAACACATCAGAGCTTCATTCGTGCATCCTTCACTTCATAAGAACAAATGCAAAGTCCTCTCTTGGCACCATATCATTATGTAATGCTTAAAGTGTAAAGTATAGCATTCTGTTTGCATTGTTTACTCAACTAAACTCTCTATTCTGTGCCTTTTTCTTTTTTTCAGAAGTGCTTTGTATTGTGCCAAGAATTGTCCCATCCCCCCTCACTTACATGTAATATTAAATGCCGCATCACCTTGCGCAAAATACTTGACGCTTGACTTACCTTTGATATTGAGGATGCTAATTTCCCCAAAGAAATTGGATTCACTCAGCACAGCATACTCTGTGACCCCGTCATCTGCTACGACTGCAAGTTTTCCCTCCCTGATGATGTACATTTCATGGCCCACGTCTCCCTTCCTGCAGACGTACTCTCCCGGGCTGAACACCTGCGAGACAAAAGGCATGAGAAGTCTCTTAATCCTTGAACAAATCTTCTCTGGAGGCATTTCCGATGCATTCGATGAACCCGGGAGTAGCAGGACCCCCCTCTGACCTGTGGCGTTAGTTTAAGCACCAGCTCCTCCAGCAGACTTTTCTCACAGCTCTGGAAGATGGTGACTTTGGAGAGCGTTGGCAGGTGGACGCTAACGGCGATCTCTGTCCTCAGGTGGACGGGCAGCTGCTGCAGGATTTCATTCTCTCGCATGATCTTTTTGTTGATGTGGAGATGCTGGTACCAGCTGTCGATGCGCTGACGAAGCTCCTTGCTAATGTGATGGCTACGCAGGTACGCCTTCACCTGAGAGAGGAGACAAAGCCTTGTTTTCTACACAGCAAATGACATTAGCTTCTAGCCAAAGAATGCAATTAAGCGTGATGCAATCTTCCACTCCTTTTCATACCATACATACCATATCTCTGTGAACAGATTGTGCATTCACATAAAATCTTTCGGTAACTAGATTTTGCAGCATATTCTCACTCTCAACTCATCAAATTACACAGCTTGAGCAGTGGCCCAAAGCTTCAAAACACGACGCTCTATAGGTACGCTCTATAGGTACGCTCTATAGGTACGCTCTATAGGTACGATCTACAGGTACGCTCTATAGGTACGCTCTATAGGTACGCTCTATAGGTACGCTCTATAGGTACGATCTATAGGTACGCTCTATTGGTACGCTCTATAGGTACGCTCTATAGGTACCCCTCTAGCATCAGTTCTGGACGTGTCAGGGACGCCGTGTTAGTTTCCACTAAATAAATGCACAGTGTCTTTTAAAAATAAACTTCTGTCTTCACTGGAATTTAGGTTTAAGGCAACACACCCACTTAGTTAGGTTTAGGAGTGCGGCGTTGACTTGACTGACTCATTACAGAGTGACTAACACCTTGGATGACAAAAGAAAAGTTTACTTTTAGTTTCATATGGGACATGAACTGCGGTCCTTTATACAAAAATGTTCCTCCCACCCGTCACCCTGTATGGACTAGCGCTCTCCTTTGCTCTGAGCGTCTCATCATGATGCCGGTGAGTTTAACGTGGTGTTAGTTGAACGTGCGGCGCATCGGTATCGACCGCAGAGGGGCATTGACTAAACCGGCTTTGATGAAATGCAGATTAACAGTTTGTGTGAAGAGCAAAGGTGCACATTGGCTCACCTCCAACAGTCTCCATCGCAAGTTGCTAATCGGACTGTAAACAACAAGCAACCCACTGAAAATTAAGTCTTGGCCCATAAAACTAGCTACACCGGATCCACAGAAATACAGCCTCTTTCTCTCAGAGGCTTATCAATCGTAAGACCAATGGGTTCCAAGATAATGTCAGGAAGAAGATTGTTTTGCTACGGCTATTTTGTCTGTGCCGTGCCCATTTTGTCCATTTTGCCTGCCTTTGCTTCTGTTTTGCATGCTCTTATCCGTGATAACTTTGTTCTGCATGTTTGGGCTTTTAGTGTTGTTGATTATTTTTACTTTATTCCTTTAATAAACTTCTGGTTGATTTCATAAAACACGTCTCTGGCCAAATATCAGTAATAAATCTGTGTCCTTAAATTCTAAAACTATCTTAGGGTTGTTAACTTATATTTTTGGGGTGTAAGTCTCCAGGTGGCGTTGTTGGTTCCCTTTCATTCCCCCTTCCCTTAAGATTCCATCACATTATTACAGAAAATGTCAGGAAGAAGATTCATTTCAGAAACCGAGGTCTTCCAACTTACCAGCTCATGGTTAGGGAAGAAGACATTATCACGGTCCCTGAGGCTTGTGATGACATTGCCAACATTGCCAACAATCGATGCGAACACCAGCACGGCAATGAGCAGGTCTGCAATCATAAACAAGTACTCTTCTTCCCTTTTTGGCAGCGGGGTGTCTCCCACTGTGGTGAAAATCTGGGCTGAGAACCAGAAGCAGTAAAAGTACTGACGGCGCATGGAGGCAAACGGCGGGTTGGTCATGTTGGGGTACACCCAACGATCACTTCCAAAGCCGATGTAGCTGGACAGTGCAAAGTAGAGGCAGGCATTCCAGTGGATCAACACAAAGATGTAGATCATGAGCTTGGAGATGCGGAAGGTGTTGGGGTAGGAGGTTCTTGTCTCCATGCGATCAAGGGCCTCGTTGAGTCGTGGAATTCGGAGAAGTCGGTTGATCCTCACCAGCGGAGCTTGGATGCCGAAGACGAAGTAGAGCAGGTCGGTCGGCAGTAGGGAAACCAGGTCCCTGAAGAACGTTTTAGAGTGCAGGTAGCGCTTCCTCAGCTGAGCGACGTCCTTGATCAGGATGCCCTGATCCAAGTAACCTGGAGAGGGAAGAACAAGGTTTAACAAAGCCCAGAGTACACTTCATACATACTTATCGAGATTTCAATCCATCTGACTTGAAATAGTTAGTTGCTTTCACATCATGAATGGGAGGTACAGATAGGAAAGATTCCCATATTTATGACTTTTGAGCTTTCTCATCATCTAACCTCTTAGGATGATTGTCTGGCTGCAGAGTTGCTCATATACGATACTAATACTTTGGAAATATTGTCCTTGTAAATTGTTTGCCATTAAAGCATATTGAATTGACTACTGTCAACCATTGATACCATTGTGTACCATTGATTGCTATCAAAGTTACTATGTGGAACTCAAATTTTTGGAGGGTTATGGAAGTCTCTGCGGAGTGTTTGCGATCATCGGAGACTCTTTAGAAAACCGTCTCATTTTACTGCAGCCGGGTGTGACGGGCTGTCTCTCTCAGTCCTGGTTCTATTACTCCCGTCTCTCCCTTCCCTCATGCGGGCCCAGCAATGCAACCTGTGCCTCCAGCAGCGTGGTGTTGGCTCCCAGCAGGCGGTCGAGCTCTCGGCCAGGTGTGGAGCAGTCCTCCTCCCGCCGGAGCTCCATCTGCAGGTCGAAGGCGGCTGGTAAACCAGATTAGGGTCTTTCCGCGGTGGACTGGATGTATGATTTTGTGCGGAATCCAACCCAGTGGCACTGATGACGTGCATGAAGAATAACTGTATAGATATATTCTAGCTATTCTTCTCGCTGATAGTCTTGTTTACTTATGAAGGTCAAATAGAGGCATCAGTATTAACGTGAGAAGGTTTCATAGTTAAAAGTTCCTTGGGGTATAATTTTAAGCACGCTGAACAATGGAGTAGGGCCATGCCTGTTTTCTTTTTCAGGTACGCGAGTGTTATTTAGCACCAAATTAGATACATTGAAGGATCTAGGATCTAGAAAAATCACAGTAGGTTGTAACTCCCATTTAACACAAATACAGCATCAACCAATTAATGCTGTGAATGATGACTGATAAATAAATACAAATATTTCAGTTCATTACAACTAGGCTGAAACTTCTTGTGACAAATAAAGGCTGAATTTGAAGAGTTATATTCTATTTTAAAGTCTGAGTCAAAAGCAACAAAATAACAATAAAGAACATTTACCAGTGTGGACAGTGATGATCATGTCTGCCAAATACATGAGGTCTGCCAGGTAGTCCAGTGTAAGCCACACAGGCAGGTAGCTCAGTGCAATTGTCGTGAAGCATGTCCTGAGAAAACATATCCATTAAGACAATGGATGTCACATGATTGCAGGTTATCCTTTGATGAGGGATTCATATCTGATATTTTCCATGGTCCATGTTATACCTTAAAATGATGATCACCCAGTTGTAGACGACAGGAAAGATCATGACCTGGAGCCAGATGTAATAAAACTGTTCTGCCGGATCAACCACCCACTCATTCCAGCTGATGGGGAAATGATGAGGAGGAGAAACGAGGATGATCAGTCATGACGATGTTGGTGTGACATGAGGAGAATTGTTACATAGAATTTTTTTGTTTTTTTGTTTCTCCTATCTACATAAACAACAACCTTAATATTTCCCAAGTCTGTCACAGCATGACTTCTTAAAGTGAGGTGCTATGGCCATGAACTGCATTTTGAGATTAGGGGCGTTTTTGAGAGAGGAATAATGGTACGTGTTCATCACCTATCTAATGGGATGAGCATAATTGTAACTTTTTATGAAATGCTTTCATAGTATAATAACACATCTATAGGATTCTGTGGAAATAATTAGATTTTGTCTTCCCCAAATTGTTGGTAAATTATTAAACATGATTAGGTATGCTTTTTAAAATACCCAATCAAATGCAAAACCAAGAAAATACAACTGTAAAAAATGCTCTTATTATTAATAAAAAAGGCTTTCTATCAGATACATCATCTGGCTTATAGGACATTCATTCTCCCAGCAAGAGGCGAGTTAGTTCTTCACCAATGCAAAAGTGATGAAGTCTGAAGAAATGAAGAAATGTCCTCACACTAATTGTAATTACCAATGAATATGATCCATTAATTACATACTTAATGTTCCACTTCAGATCCAGATTGGCGTTGCGTTTCTCTTCATCCTTGACTCCATCTTTTCCTTCCTCCGTCACTTTCTTCCCCCGTTGCCACCTGAGCAGTCTCTGCCATTGGTTACCTCCAATGCTAACATCGGCTGTTTTATCCATTCTCCAAAGAGTAGCCTGAGACTAACACATTTCATTCAGGGAGCATGACCTCTGCTCTCGTTTCCTCCTGCACGAGCGTTGCCCTTTCTCGGACAATACGTCGAACAACCTCGATGACCTGCATCGGGCAGAGCGACGTGGTTCACCTAACAACAAACCAGGTGATGCAGGTCTCCATGGAAGAAAACCACAACAGATGTCATGTGTCCTCCGGGAATTCTTGCTTCCCCTAGAAAACCAGAGAGGTCTTCCTTTGCACATCCCAGAGGCCGTTAGAGACAACAAACAATGACGGGAGCTAGAGCCCAATAAACAGGGGAGGTGTCACTGTCAATAAACACACAGAGTGCACTACAGATGCTATATGTATGCCATTAAAAGAGGGAATTTAAAATGAAAAGAGACAACATTAAATTATATATATATATTTTTAAATATTAGTTTTTAACTATGGATCATCTGGCCCAAATGCAATGTTTACAATACATACAAATGTTGATGTTTGAATGACAATTTAAAGAAACAAAAAAGCAAAATTGAAATAAAAAATGTGAAAGGGGACATCAGAAAGCACATTAAGTCTACATGTGAGAGTTGCATCTTTTATTACATTTTCTGCCTTCCATTTTGCATTTTTCTCTTTTTAACATTTGGTTTGATGGTTCATGATTATGAATTGTTAATTATTAGTAACACTAAATCAACTAGTTACCATTTTGCTCTTGCTTGATTTCATAGCTACATCATTATTATTTTTAAACTTCTGTTTTGCTGATAATACTTTTTAGTCCGTAATAAGTAATTTAAATGTTGCATTTGGATCGGTCTGACTGCCCAGACAAGAGAAAGACTGACATACAGCATGAAGAAACCGTCAACAGCATTTTGACAAAAAACATCTCAACTCAAAGTCCACTTGCTTGATTATTTTAAAGTTAAAGAATGTATTTTAATGTTTAACTTTTGAAAGGTCACTTCAGCCATGAAGTAAATCTAATTGTCAGGACGGAGAAGGCCCACTACTCAACCTGCGTGAGGTGAACAATAACCAAGATGGATTATCTCAGTTTGGGTTTGAGATTCAAACAATCTTTGGTGTTTTTATCCCTGCTTTGGCCTGGGTTTTGCTGTTTCAAAAATTATATCTGTAAAGCCCAAACTTGTTGTTTATTCTATTCTGCTGCTGTCATTCAATGCTGAAATTAAAAGGTTTAAAAACATACATACATGCTGGGTTTTATATGTCGTAATAGATAGATAGATAGATAGATAGATACGTTACATAGTAAACATACAAATATCAATATGGGAAATACTCAATTTAAACAATACAATAAAATAGCAGAGCAGAAATATTAATTTAAGAAAATTAAATGATAAAGAAGATGCAAGTATATACAGTGAAAGCGGTGCTAGGCTTATTGATGATTCAATTGAGGGAGGATCTGGCCAGAGGTGATTTATTATAAAGTCTTATAGCAGTAATCATCCAAGTTAAGGCAATTCTTTAGATGGGTTTAATAAAAGACGTTACTGAGGAGTGTGAGGGGAAATGTAGGCGAGTGTGGAGTTTTGACCCATATTGACTTTTAATGTCAGGGTATTATGACCTCTGCTGCTTTCGTTTGGATCATTCTGTTCCCTGTACACCTTACTACAAGTGACTCAGACAACACATATCTGCAATTTCCCCACTGCGGGACTAATAAAGGAGTATCTTATCTTGTCTTACATGGCATGATGTGATTTCATCAGCGAGAAAGGCCACAACAGAACCGTCAGCAGTACAAAAATGCACATTTTGTCAAGTGTTCATGTGGAACTGGGTCACAGATACCTCCTTAATTATGACACCTGACACCCTTCACACACACACACACACACACACACACACACACACACACACACACACACACACACACACACACACACACGCACAGAGGAGGACACGGAGAGGAGCAGCGTCGCCGTGGGTGTGAGTCAGAAGTCGTGTGGGAGGAGTCAAAGTAAGATGGCTGCGGGAAAGGGGAGAGTGTCTGAGGAATCATCAGATGGGATGTTTATCTGTCTCTAACAGGATGCCCGGCAGCCCGAGCGAAGGAGTGGTCAACGTGTTAGCTCGCCCGGCTCAATATGGTCTAGCTCGCCAGTTGTCTCCCGGTTTCTTGCGCGCCGGTCGCCCGTCCACGGCTCTGACATTGTGGAATTCATTAGCAGCTAGTCGTTAGCAACCCAACAGCGCTAACCCACATAGCGAACCGGCTACGTTAGCGGGTATCCGGAGGAAAAAAGCAGGCGCTCGCGACGACCGTTGAGGCTCTTGCGAACACCGAAGGTGAGTAACCGTTTAATAACGGCCGTTATAGCGCGCCGACGGTTGAACTGGACGCGTCCAGCACATACGTGGCTGGCACGTTAGTGAGCTCGTTATCGCGGGCAGTAACTTAACGTTACCGACTGGCTGACATCACTTGAGGTTTTGACTGTTGTTTTCCACCGTAAGCGAGATTTGGCGCAGGATGATGATGACTACGAGATCAGGTGTAGAGCCCCAGCAAACATGTCCTTATGAGGTAATTAAGCAATTAGTTTGAAGGCGAGCTCGTTTTATTTGGTGGTTCGATGCCGAGGTGCGCCAAACGTCAGGAGCCTGTCAAGACTGAGGAGGGGACACACGACCACCCCCCAAAAACACTGCAGTGATTGGTGTGTGTGTGTGTGTGTGTGTGTGTGTGTGTGTGTGTGTGTGCGCGTGTGTGTGTGTGTGTGTGTGTGTGTGTGTGTGTGCGTGTGTGTGTGTGTGTGTGTGTGTGTGTCCTGGATTCAAGGGATGTTGTTCTCCCTGGGACTCAGTCACGGGGAGTGATCTTTACCCCTTGTCAGCTGAGGCAAAACCACTCAGTCCTTCAGTGATCTTCATCTTAATTCATCTAAAAGGCGAATAGCTGAAGTTACACTCTGTACTTTTAACAGATTATATTGTTGTCTGTATTTGCTCAAGTTGTAGTTTGTTTTTGGGTACCAATACTTTTTCTTTGAAAAACGTTGAAAGTGTGGAAAGCAACAAACGCTCGATCAGACTCCTGAACTTAACTCAAGGTCCTCTTACTGACTTTTTTCAGATCTTCAAAATGCATATGAAGTTGTTCATTAGCATGGTCAAGCGTTATGAATAATGTAGCTGATAATAGACTGCAATAGTCGGTCGACAGAAATGTAATCTGTAACAAATGGGACAATGCAAGCAACAATGGCAATTTATTAACAGATTTCATCTTCATAAATGTGAATATTTGCTGGATTTTCTTTTTGTATTTTGGCGAAGCTCAGAGATCTCCCTCGCATTATGACAAATTGGCAAATGGATGCGTTGGAAGTGTGTTCTTCACTGACCTCTCCAGAGAAGTCCTGAAAAGAGACCCACCTAATATATTTATTCATGTCTTGTGTTGTACCTGATCAGTTAACTTTCAAGGCTGAAATCTGCTCTCTTGGAATACATTTGGGATTTGCGCGCCATGCACTTTATTTTTCATGGAAACGGCCTTTGAAGGAGCGTTGGGGAAGCAGGTTGTCGTCGTCAGCGCTGGCGGTTACGGAGAGGACGTGTTTGTTGGCACAAGAGATCAGTAAACAGGCTACAGGAAATGAATGATTGCATTACAGGTAGCAAATGGGTAGCAACGTTTTGTGGCGTTTGTGTTTCGGATCAGCCGACACTGACCTAAAAAAAACACGAGCATCAGGGGAAGTGAGAGTCTGCTCGTGTCTCTAAAGCTGCAAACACAAAAGTGATCTCTGAAATCCCAGTAAAAACAGACCTGGGGACAAAAAGTAGAAACGTGAGGAATGTGAAGGGGCAGAGTTAGCAGAGACCTTGGAGTCCGGGTCCAAAGTCTCTGCCTTGGACCTATTGTATTTTGTTCTCGTGTGCACACCTGGACAATTCCTGCAGAAAGTGGGCGTGTCAGCTTGCCCGTTGTGGGAAGTGACAGCTAACCTTTGACAAACCCGCTTGTCTTAATGATGGCAGCCTCCCTTTGGTGGAATCTGGAGTCGAACTTTGAACTCGTGCTATGGGTGTCTTTTATGGTGCTTTGTGAGTCAGTGAGAGTTATGGAAAGAAAACCCATATGTAGAGTTTCCGCGTGTCGATCAGAACGTTTTGTCCTAACGTCTGTCAAATTGCTGTAGATGTCATTCCTCTATCATATCTGGGTCCGAATTAATTTGGTAGATTTAAAATAAATGCGTAGTATTTTCTCTGAGCAACATGACTGTAACTAACTTTGACTCCAGGGCTGGTGAATCATTAGAGGAGGCATAGACGCTACATTCCACCTGCCCCTCTTTTCAGTGCCAGTCGTGTATACTCACACAGCTGCGTATCATAAACCCCATAAAGAAAAGCATGGGTCTTTTTATTGATTTAGGGGAGTCATGACCTGGGACTTGTGTCTGACCTAAGTCCAAGTCACGTGACTTTAGTCCACATCTTGTGACCATGAATACAACATAATGTTGTATCCACACTTTGTCAATAGCATTGAACTCATCAACCTATTGGTCTTTGCTGCAACCAGAGGGGGTCTGAGACATTATGTTTTATTCAAACATCTCAAGCTCCACTAACCATCTTGTAACATCAACTTTGAACAACATGTATTACAGGGAAAATCCAGGTTCCCCAGCAGAAAATGTCAACTTTTCATAAGCTTCTCTTGATGTTTATTCCAAAGGACATCTATTTTTTATTTTGTTTGAGCCTGTTGGCCTCAGATGTTGGGTCAGCAAAAAAAAAAAGACATCAAAGCCACTCCTGCAGTCTAATCCACATCTCCTCTGGCGACCCATCTGTTCTTTCCAAATAATCCTCACAATAAATGACTAGATACTTCCGGCAGATATTATTTTTGGAGCTTTTAGAATGTGATATTACATATAAGTGTATTTAGCGGCATTATGGGAAAGTGTTGTTCAACCAGGTTGAGAGTAGTTGATACTCAGAAGAGATTTCTGACCGCCATGTTTTCGTAATCCCTCGCCCCCGAAAGAAACCAGCGTTGGTTCAACCCTCGCAGTTTTTTTTTTTTTTCAAACGGCCGAGTTTCCGTCTCTTCACTATGACTGCGAACTGCACACCCTTCCATCGGCTCACTGTTCCTCTTATCTTTCATAATTTGTTAGCAAAAACATGCAAATCATGCAACCAGATGTTTCATCATTCTTTGCATAAAACTCTCGTATTCTCAAGTAAAAGCTACCGTACTTTATATCAACACTTTGTCAGCTACAACCCGGCAATATTTTTTTGAGTCAAATACTGAATTCACTTCGCTTGTTGGAGCAAAAAAAAAATGATTGGAGGAAAGCATGCATTTTAGTATTTTCATAATCCTCAATCTGTCATTAACCTTGACGCAAAGGAAAAAGCAGACGTTCCTCCCACGTTCCTCCCACGCATGAATAAATACGGACGCTCATTCGCACAAATGATATAACTGACATTAAACCCACTGGTAGCCCAAACAGAAACTGGTTATCATCTGGTTATTTCTGTGTATAGAAAAGCTGTGTCCACTGTTGATGTATATCACACACACATAAAGAATATATCATAACATTTTGAGAGCCGAATTATTGGATACACAGACAGACATTCAAGTAATATACACTTGGAGAGAGAAATAAAAATCAACACTATAATTTGGGAGCTTTCGAAGGTTTGAAATGTTGTAAACAAGCCGATGTGTTCTGTGATTGTTTTCCGCAGCGCAGAGTGGCCGCCCTGACTGGCTATGGAGTGGTGTTGGCTCCAGACCGGATGACGGGGTCTACAGGGCGGACCGGGTCACACGGACTCTGAAGCAGCAGCAGCAGCAGCGGGCTCGTCCTAGATGTACACTGACTGGCAGTGACAGCGCGTTTTGCTGCATACCTCCTTCCCCCTCCTCCTTCTCCTCTTCCTCCTCCTCTCTGTGTGACTATACTTTCCCTCTCACACCTCCCCCTCCCTTTTCTCCCTCTCCTCCTTTTCTCCCTCCCCCGGTTTCTTTCTGTCGCTCGTCGCTGACTTCCTCGTGACGTCCGACCCGCCTCTCGCCGGGTACCAGCGATGAGCTGGCTGAGCAGGCTGAACCCGCGGGGTCCCGGGAGTCGGACCGACCGGAGCGCCGCCCCCTCCGGCCCTTGCACCGCCGACCCGGAGACCTGCCTCATGGTGTTTGAGAACCACTGGAGACAGGTGAGACGCCGCAACACTTTTATTCTTTTAGATTCTTCATAAAATGGCATGTTTTGTGGACTTTATTTATCACGTCATTCTCATTCTGGTCTCCGTCTCTCATTCGCCATAAAGTGCAGCCGCACGGGCCGGTGTCCACAAAGTGTTTTTTTGGGTGAGAAATAATGACCAAACGGATGAAATCAGGACTACATAATAAGAAAGCAGAGTGTCCATCTCATCCAGAGGTCTTCAAACTGTGAGGCGTACCTCCCCTGGGGGTGTTGCTCACTTCTCACTCCTCTCAATTCTGAGTCACATCTGAACACACACACACACACACACACACACACACACACACTTACTTACTTACTTACTTACTTACTTACTTTAGATTCAGCGTGACTTGCACTTTGGGAGGACATCCTCATATCTGATGTTATGGCAAATAAACGTCCACGAATCCACTCGGAAATCATAGAAAAACTCAAAACATTGCTTTTTCTCTCTCTTCTATTTAAAAAAAAAAAAAATGTTTTCTTCAGTATTAACTTCTTAAATCTAGAACACATAAACCAGTGTTTAGTGTTTTATCCTCATAAATGACTTCATTTTCTGTTGAAAAAAATAAATAAAGGTTCCTCATTTCAGCTCGAGCTGTGTCACACCCATGCACCGTCATTATTCATTCACAGTGGTTGAGAAACATTTGCATGTTTGCTCAAATATTCTCTCTTTGTTTCAATGACTGATTATCGTCCCTGACCCCGAGTGAGCACGTTCACACGTTCAGCTGGCTGAGAACGGTCGGGCTACTTTAACAAGATGACTGGCTCGCGTCCCACCGCTGGCTGGATCTTTTATAGGTTCCACAGCGTAGAATTTCCTCGGGGGCAATATCAGACTTCTTGTTTTGTTGTGTGTGGCGTGGAGAGGGGGGTGGGCATGAATGTTGCCTAAGCTTTGCAAATGTGCTCTTTCCAGGCCAGAGGTTTTTGCATTCCGCCTTTTATTAATGTGCTCAAGCAGAAAGCCGTCGCAGGAGAAGCTGAAAGCCGTCTTCATAATGGGTGGATAAGTGGCAGCTGAATTGCCACATATCCACGAGATGTTTAAGTACTCCCACATGTCTCCACATGACTTCTAGTGCCGCACCTAACGTGCACTTGTTTTGGGGAAACGGGCGCACCCTGTCTTTTTATTGAAATATCTATGATCCCATGTTTTTATGATCTGTTAGTGGAGGGTCAGATTACAAACTCGTGTTGTGCAACATTCCCCCCACTTTTAACACCACTGTGTTGCTCCTCGAGCGCTTCACAGCAGACCACCGCTCCTAAAATGCTAAGGCTGGGTTAAATCCAATTATCTCGGTAAAATGACAAACTTTACAAAGTTTAAGTTTTATGTTGAATATTTTGCACAAGTTGAATACCTATTTTTTAATATATCTTCTGGTTTTGAATCCGCTGGTGGTTTCATTCAATCTAATCTGATTTATTATGTTTAATTGTTTCATTGTATTAAATTATGTTTCATTGCCTTTTATGCACCTCTTGAGGTCTCTGACTTTGTCTTTGACTGCATAACTCATCCGCCTCCACTGGAGAACCCTCTGGTTCAAGTCCTGGAAAAAAAACTGACTTGACTTAATAGTTAACTCTATAATGAGCAGTAAACTGAGACTTCGAACACTTATAAATCATCAGCACTGACTACTGTAGTTTAGCACTACTGTAATATATCTATATCATGGACAAGACTTTTTTTCCTTCCTCTGAGCAGCCGAGTATAGATTTCACACTCAGACACTCGAGTACATTGGCAGATAGTAAATATAGTGATTTTGGACACAGCCGCTTGACAATAAGACGATACAGAGAAACTGAAGCAGCTAAATGTCATTCAGACAATCTCAATGTAATGACTTACACCTGTGCTTTTCATGCTTTGACACGTCAAAAATGTCCAGCTGGATGAATGCAACCAGTCGAGCAACCTGACTGTCTTTTTGAATTCTGGATTTACAAACTTGTTCAGAACTGAATTGAAATACCAGTTGAAATGTCCCTGTTTTTTTCCTTTTTTAGCTCCTCCTTACACTAAAACGATGCTTCTTTTTCTTTTGCTCAGGTCTCGTGGGTGTTGGAGCAGCAGGAGCCCTCGTCCTCCAGCGACGACCTGACGGCGGTGAGGAATCACACCGACCAGATGCTGTGTCTGCTGGCGGAGGAGCGGCCCGCTGAGAGCGCGGAGGGCGGCGCGGCCATGGGCCCCATCCTGGAGCTGGTGGTCACCGAGAACATCCTGGAGCGCCTGGTCCAGTGGCACCTCCGCCGCGGCCTGGACCCCGACAGCCAGGGGGCGCTGCTCAAGCTGTTCGAGATGCTCATCGGCCAGTCGCAGCAGCAGCCGCTGCTGCAGCACACGGCCGTCCTCCACCCGCTGCTGAGGCTGCTGGGAGCGTGCGCCGACCCAGACCTCGGCTGTCCTCCGGCCCTGGAAAACAGCCTGGTGCTGCTGCTCAACCAGGTGGGTTAGACTAGATACCCCACATGTGACTGTTTTGGTCAACGTTTTCGACATGTTTTTTGTCCTGACTAGAGCATAAGTTGATGTTGTGTTGCTAGGCAGCTCCAGAAACTCCAGTTGACCACTTTAGGGCGAAGTTTGCACTTTACCTTTCTAATTCTGCTGCAATATGCAGGCAAAAGGAAATAACGTTAAATTTGGATGAAATGGCGGATCGACTCCGCACTAAAACCTCAAACTGAATTATAGAATAATGCTTATGAGCACGTCACTCCCCCAGAAGTTTGGAATTGGGCAGATTTACCTGTCGTGTGTGTTGGACCGTATCCATACCACTGTGAAGAATCTTGACTGTAAATCCTCACCAGATCTGCGTGTCCATGGCCCGGCAGCCCGTGGTCCTGGAGATGTTGTTCCGGGCGGCCCCGGCCCAGCAGGGCTCCACCAACCTGCTCATCTTCTCCCTCCTCGTGCCGTTCATCCACCGGGACGGAGCCATCGGACAGCAAGCCCGCGACGCGCTGCTGCTGGTCATGGCGGCCTCGGCCAGCAACGAGGCCGTGGCGCAGTACATTGCTGAGAACTCCTACTTCTGCCCGGTGAGTGTCCCGGTGCACGAGACGACTACGTAGAGGAAAGAGCTGGGTGTTGGGCCTTAACTGGGGTTTTTTGTAGAGGATGTGGCGGATGCTGAGTTTGGGTCCGTGTCTGTGCCGTCAGTTGTGTTCACTCAAGAGATCTTGAGCTGGACGCTGTTGTGGGTCTGACTGTTGACATATTGGGTGTGATATTGGGCTGAACAAAACATTTGACTTGGCCGTAGTTGTAGTCGTAGTTGTTAGTAGTTGGCCGGTAAAGTAAATTGTCACGACTCATATTCAAACATTAATTAATTATCTTTTTCAATTGTCAATAACTCACAAAGTAGGGTCACTTTGGGGCCACGGTCTAGTGACATCCTCGATATTCTGATAGACAGTTTTAACTTTCCTGAAAATGTACAACCGTGTCTTTCCCTCCATGTTCTACTGTCCCAAAAGAATGATTTATTCCACCTTTACCTCAGCTGACTGGACAGTGATCCACATTACTCTGCATGATATCAAACTCCATTATTTACAGAAAAGGGCTCGTATTATACACACATGAGTGTGACCTGCTCTTGAATGATGTGATGGGTGAGGACAGCTTCTGATGTGAGATCCAGGCTTGCTCTCCACACTGCTTTTAAGAAAGAGAGAGAGGGTGTGTGTGTGTGTGTGTGTGTGTGTGTGTGTGTGTGTGTGTGTGTGTGTGTGTGTGTGTGTGTGTGTGTGTGCGTGTGCGTGCGTGTGTGCTGTAGTTCTGATGCATCAGTGATGGTGTGTGATAATGGAAGGGGAAGGACGTGACTTTGCACTCTGACAGGCCGTTAATCTTCATCTACATCTTATCAGCTCTGCCTCGACTTAGAATGCTTCCTGCAGAGCGCTGCGAGCGTAACCGCCTTACCCAACACCTAAGACTCTTAATGCTCAGATCAACAGCGTCCGAACTACCGGAGAAGCTCATCAATGTAGCGGCATACCTTTTTAAAGAAATGAAAACAAAAAATTGTCTTTTAATTAATTGGTGATCACTTTGATGAATTCACTTTTACCTTTAGATAAAATTGAATTAAAAAAAAAAAACATTCAGTGTGTTTTGACATATTTTCCGTTCTGTAAATGATCAAAAACTATAATATTGGAGGTATGTCTACCTTTTGTTGTTGTAGTTTCCACAAGCCACCACTAGGTGTTACTAAAGAGCCATATTTTGCTTATTACTTAAAAAATGTATTTCTACTAAATAAGGCTGCGTGAACCTGCTGGATTTTAAGTAGTGAGTTGTGTGCAGACATTAGAACATTGGGCCCAATCGTTCTGAATCCAAGTCTCAACAAAGTCTGCGGTCATAAATTACAGCAACTGAGCAACATCTCGGCTTCCATTTCATTTAGCTGACGCTTTTATCCAAAGCGACTTGCAATAAGTGCATAAAACCATGAGTTCAAACTCAGAACAACAAGAATCAAGAAAGTACAATTCCCAAACTGCACTGGGAGAGTGACGGGTATATGTCTGTGAACCGCATAAAGCTGCGTCCGGGGTGGTTATCTTTTCCTCTGCCGGCTCGCTCTGATGATAAAGAGCCGGCTCAGCTATTTTCTGCATCGCGCTCCTTCCAGCAGCTTCAGTCTGACCTACTTACGGCTGCAAGGACCAGCGGAGGTGGCATCAAGGACCAACTGCTCCTCTCTGAATCTAACGGGGCCCACATGTTCCGCATCGTGCATTTTCACTGTTCCATGAATGTCATCAGCTGTTGTCAAAACAGAGTTACACCAGGGCTTTAAAATGGGACTTTTTCCATCATGCCTCTACGTGCTGTGGGCTCATCATTTGGCGTCCCCAAGGCTGCGACAGGTTAGCGAGCTGTTTTCCATATCCGTTGGGTCATTAGCGGTGTAAGGCAAACACAATGTGCGTCTGCCAAGAAACAAGAGAACACTGCCAGGTATTATGTAGCCTACATGAACATAAACAAGCCATCTCTGGGACTGAAACACAGATCTGTTACCTTAAACAACCGTAAGCTGCTGATGCATTTCTTGGATAAATCATTTAGTCTAGAAAATGGAAGCATCAATGATGTTGGTATTGATTACTCGTCACAAAAACCCAATGTGACCAAAAACCAGAATATTTTGCTCGACAAATGAAATCATCAATTATTTGACATGGTGTTTCAGCCTTTTTTAAATTTGCAGTATTATTATTTAGTATATCTATTGTTAAAGCTACCGCAAGGAATTGACAGTAGAGCCTGCTTGCTGCCAGAGGCACCGCTTGAGTCTGAGCTAGGGACTCTTATTGATACTGCTTATCGATTCGGTTCATTAGCGATGCTCTTTAAAAATGTATTTTATGAGGTTCTAATCAAACGGTCAAAAACTGCTTTTCCGCAGATTAATGCTATTTTCCACGCAGATCTCACTCTGTAACTTCTATAGTACCACTAACAGAACCGTTAACCTCCAGACCTCATTGATACACCGAGTTTTATTACTAAATTAGAACCGCTTCCTGTAGAGATCCCGAGTTTTGCCTGAGCTGGTTCCGGTGGCATCGATGACGAGCACTAACAAGAACTATTTAGAAACTGACAATGGTCTTGTGTCCTCAAGGCGTCACTATTACATTGGCACCGTTTCATAAACGGTTCAAAGTTCCTCATGGTAACTTAAGTGGATCAAAAAAGGACACACACATTTCTACCCGGCCCAAAGCTGCCCTCTCTGAACCCGTCTCTCCTACCTCCTCTCAGGTTTTGGCGACGGGCCTCAGCGGCCTCTACTCCTCTCTGCCCAGGAAGATTGAAGTCCGCGGGGACGACTGGCACGCCCTGCGGCGGGAGGACTGGATGAGCGTGTCGTCGCTCGTGCTGTTCATGAACTCGCTGGAGTTCTGCAACGCTGTGGTGCAGGTCACTCACCCGCTGGTGCGCTCCCAGCTCCTGGACTACCTCCACAACGGCTTCCTCGTGCCCGTCATGGGCCCCGCGCTGCACAAGGTAGGGAACCAGTCAGGATATACGAATGTGTAAAAGTCTTGTTAGATATAGTTAAACTGACAAAATCTTTGAGGAAATTGTTTGATTGCTGCTTTTCTCTTATCTTATTCACAGTCGCACTAACCCAAACTTTGTGTGTGTTTTTTGTAGTCGTCGGTGGACGAGATGATCGCCAGCACCGCCTACCTGGACCTCTTCCTGCGCAGCGTGTCGGAGACGTCCCTCCTCAAAACCTTCCTGCGCTTCATCCTGCTGCATCGCCACGACAACGACACCATCCTGGACACGCTACTCACACGCATCAGCAGCAATTCACGGGTATAAATATATCTATACATATGTATGTGTGTGTGTGTGTGTGATGGAGCCTCAATGTCCTTATGTGAACTCGGTTGTGCGGGCGGTGCGTGGGCTGAGAGCAAAGATTGATTGAGAGCGTCTCAGGCAGAAGGCGGAAGGATCTGGTTTAGCAGAGCAATCGCAGAGTAAATGTCACCGAGTCTCTGCACATTGGTCCCAGTCGGGAAAACGGTCCACAGGGAAATGTGTAGCACACGATCGTACATTTCACATCCCTTCACACCTCATATTTAAATACACATGTCACTTTAACATTGCACTTTAACACACACTTACGGAACACTGGTTTACATTACTGTTATCTGTTTGTCTGACTTTATTTTATACTTAATTTAATATCTATTGCACTGTTGTTGTTGTTGTTGTTGTTGTTGTTGATTGTCTCTAATGTTATGCACCTTCCGGCAAAAAAAATGATTTGTTTGTGTAAACATACCTGGCGAATAAATGGTTCTGACTCTGAGACGATTTGTTTTTGTTGTTGAAGTCCGCTGAACACAGGATTCCCACATGTCTGGGAAAATTGTTGAGCTCTGTTTTTAATTACTGGAATTCCCCTGGAAAAGTGAAACGTGTCACAATTGTATGATTTGTAGAAAAAAAACGTACTAACATACTTTCCTCGTGTTGCAGCTCTGCATGGTGTCGTTGAGCCTCTTCAGGACTCTTCTGTCCCTGAACTGTGAAGACGTGATGCTGCAGCTCGTTCTCAGGTACGTCCCGGCACCTTTTATGCAGCTTTGTGCCAATTTTTCCCTATTTTCCGTGTGACGCATTACTTGGTATCTCCTCACCAGGATGATGGAGAATCTTGATTAACATATTTCTTAAAGTCTGTGTCTGCGGCATCCTAAATATGTATCTCTGGCTTGCTCCCCCAGGTATCTACTGCCCTGTACCCACGTCATGCTGAGTCAGCGGCGCGCCATCAGGGAGGCGGACCTGTACGGCAAGTCGGCGGACAAGTTCCTGTCGCTGATCCCAGAGTGCTGCCGGCTGAACGCGGCGTCCTCCGCTGAGCGGGACGAGGACGGTGCATTCTGGGGAAAAGGTGGGTCACGAACGCTTTGGACCGACGACGGACACGTGAACATGAAACACTAATTTTTTATTCATCAATTTGGTGGCAGAAATTAAGTAATTCACAAGCATATTAAACACAAGTGCATGTTTTTATTTATTTTGTATTGTCTACTCATATTTGTGTCGAGTTTTGATTTCCGCCTAACATGATGTTGTTTCATCCTCACAGGAGTGAACAGTCCGAGCATCGAGGCCCCAGCGCCGCCCAGACCCAGCACCCCATCCCGCTTGGCCTTCTTCATCCGCCAACAGAGCAGCGGCGGTGGGTCAGGAGGAGCGGGGCCCTCCACCCCCTCCAGCACGGAGCCGCCGCAGTCGGGCCCCCGCCCGCAGTCCCCCGAAAGCCCGATGCACCAGCAGCAGGCCAACACGGAGTGTCTGGACTGGGACTCGGGTTACCTGGAGTACCTGAAAGACTCCCGACGCGGCATCGAGATTTGCTCGTGGGCGTGCCGCGACTGGTCGGCCCCCTACGACGGGGAAAACCCCTCGGCGAACGCGGCCCCTCCGCCCCCGCCTCCGCCCACCTCCAACCCCTCCATGGCCATGTTCCCCGAGCACTTCTCTCTCCAGCAGGGAGGAAGCAGCGGCAGCACCCCTCCGGGCCAGCAGAGGGCGGCCGTCGTGGCCGCCGCCCGCTCCGAGTGGAGCAGCTCGGAGCGGGACAGCGGCGAGTGGGACGTCACCATCGGCAAAAACAACTGCATCAGCCTCACGCCGCGCTCCAAGAAGCGCAGCCTGCAGAGGGAGGAGGTCCTGCCGAAGCCTCTACCGCGTCTCGTCCCCTCCTCCGCCTCTTCCTCCTCCTCCTCCTCTTCTTCCTCGTCCTCGTCCTCAGCCACCCCTTCATCGTCCTCCCACGCCGCCTCGTCCCCGGCACCTCACAACCCCACCTCTGCCGTCGCCGTTGGCTACCAGGCCATGTATAACGGAACGGCGGCGCAGGGGGACGCGTGCTCAGACAACCGGGACAGAGGACTGGAGGTAAAGAAAGTAAAGAGGGACTTGGGGGAGCAGCAGTATTTGGATGAAAACGCAAATCAGAACGGATCCCTCGTCACCTGCTCCTCCGCCGCCCTGCCGCAGGCCGCTTTCAACGACAGCGGAAGCGACGTGAAATCGCCTCTCCCCAATCAGATCCCCTCTCAAGGCGCCAAACCACCGGTCAGCGACGCTTCGAAGCCGCCTGCCGATCTGCCGGACGCCAACCAGACGCAGCAGTCCGTGGAGAGCCTCATCCGGGAGCTGCTGGAGCAGGCGCCGGGAGAGCCGCAGCCCCCCGGAGACTCCAACGGCCAGGGCATCAGCATCGAGGCCTTCACGCAGGAGCTGAGGGAGCTGGAGGACCGGGTGAGGGAGCGCGGCCGTGCGGCCTGCCAGCAGGAGGAAACCGCCAGAGAGCGCCTGTCCTCCGAGCGGCGGCCACAGGAGGAGGAACAGCAGCCGGCCCCGGAGACGAAGCCGCCGGCGGGCGACGCGAAGGGAGACGGGCCCTCGCTGGGCCTCTGCAGCCCGGCCCGACCGCTCAACCAGCCCGCGCCTCAACCCTACACAGGTGAGACGTGTGCTCTCAACCTGGACTTTATATTCACAGAGGGCCACTGTTATTATTATTTTAATAAAAAAAAAAAATAATTTAAGCTATGCTCAGTTTTGCAAATATCCATAATTAGTGTTTATTTGTTTGTAGTGTATATATGTCTGTCTCTCTCTTACTATTCGCTCCATGTCTGTGAATCCAGGATCCAACACAAACACGATACAGTTTGTAATCACGAGAAATCTAAAACCAATTATATAAGACACAACTTGGTCCCAATTAGAATGTGAAACTTTTGCATCTTATATAATAAATTCAGCAAAATAAAATTAATTATTTCCTCCACTGTAATTTTACAGAATCTTAAATTCTGTTGATATAATCTTTTTCTCCTGTATGGGAGCATGTCCCTGGTGATAGTAAACACATCGTGTGTGTGTGTGTGTGTGTGTGTGTGTGTGTGTGTGTGTGTGTGTGTGTGTGTGTGTGTGTGTGTGTGTGTGTGTGTGTGTGTGTGTGTGTGTGTGTGTGTGTGTGTGGCGACCAGACGATTTAGTGTGTTCTTCACGCCAGCTTCGCACCTACACAGCATAACATTTTTAGCAACACCTCAAGACCAAACAACTTTTTCTCCAGTGTAATAACTTTTCTTTAGAGGCCCAGTTTTGCATCGGGTTCTAAAATCCTAGGGAACAGCTTACAGTCTCTCTCTCTCGCCACACGTTTATCCTCTACACTCTGCAGCAGAGTGTAGCCTCTACGTCCCCTCACTTATGTAAACAAATAAAGAAAAAGGCCGTCAAAAGACCATCCACACTTTGTTCCCATGCAGCTGAGCTAAAGTTGTGTTCCTGTGCAGGTCCGTTCATGGTGGTTCTGTTCACCAAGCTGGAGAACATGCTCCAAAACTCTCTGTACGTCAACATCCTGCTCACGGGCATCGTGGCCCAGCTGGCCTGCTATCCTCAGCCCCTCCTGCGCTCCTTCCTGCTCAACACCAACATGGTCTTCCAGCCCAGCGTCAAGTCGCTGATCCAGGTACAGAACCAGCACACGTCCACCAGCATTTCTCTCCCATTGAGCTCAAATGCATCACATTTCTGAACCGGGTGCCTAGCATTTCCGTTTGACCTGGTGATCCTTGTTTGTGGGCGTCCACTTCCTGCCAACCTCACTTCTGTGCTAGCTCGTGTTCCAAAAGGTCCGGCCCACAATGCATTTCTTTATTCATATTCTATTCCTGTCCATGTTCAAATGGATGACTAATACTGTATTGGACAGTAACAAAAAATAATTATATATATCTATCTCTATCTCAGTAAGTAAAAGTTACTGACCAAGTAATCAACACAATCTTTCAATCAAAACCTTTTCTCTCTCTCCCGATGCCCCTCAGGTTCTAGGTTCTGTGAAGAACCGCATCGAGGCGTTCGCAGCCTCTCATGAGGATTTCCCTGCCATGCTGAAGAAAGCCCAGCAGTACCTGGTGGCCCGAGGCAAGGTGGACTGGGCCGACTCGCCCGCGGCTGTCCCGACCCTGAGGCGCTCCGATTCATTAGGTGAGCGTGGAAGCACGAGAAGATGCATTTACACACTGTGTGTGTGTGTGTGTGTGTGTGTGTGTGTGTGTGTGTGTGTGTGTGTGTGTGTGTGTGTGTGTGTGTGTGTGTGTGTGTTTCTGAATAATTGAAAAGAAGAAGAAAATGTATATAATTTAAAAAATAAGCCTGATGCATATTAAAAGCAAAAAAAGTTCTAAAGCACTAGAAAAGCAGAGAAGAAGCAATCTGCGAGTACAATTTATGTTTCACCTTTCTTTTAAACTAAACTAACTAAATCTTTTAACTATTTTCTACAATTGTGTCACTTTTGTGATTTCCGTATTTCGTCCTGTTTTCAAGACATTCACGTCACAATAATTCCTGAAACGAGTAAATCTGTCCTGGGAAGAAGATGGTTTTGCAGTGTAGTGAGTGGATGTTGATACAAAGACGAGTGAAATGAAGTCCTCCGACTGTAGCTTTTTTTAAAGAGCTTGCAGGCGTCTAAAGGGTCTAGAAAAGTCTGGTACGTGGACCTTGAGTCGAGATTAACGTCCTCGTCAGCGCTCGCGTTCTTTGACTCACGTTCTCTAACTCACGTTCTCTAACTACCGTTCTCTAACTAGCGTTCTCTTACTGATGTTCTCTAACTGATGTTCTCTAACTCGCGTTCTCTTACTCACGTTCTCTAACTCACGTTCTCTAACTAGCATTCTCTAACTGATGTTCTCTAACTCACGTTCTCTAACTAGCGTTCTCTTACTCACGTTCTCTAACTCACGTTCTCTAACTCACGTTCTCTAGCTCACGTTCTCTAACTAGTGTTCTCTAACTCACGTTCTCTAACTAGCGTTCTCTAACTGATGTTCTCTAACTAGCGTTCTCTAACTAGCGTTCTCTAACTCACGTTCTCTAACTTACGTTCTCTAACTGATGTTCTCTAACTAGCGTTCTCTAACTCTCTAACTCACGTTCTCTAACTCGCGTTCTCTAACTCGCGTTCTCTAACTCTCTAACTCACGTTCTCTAACTCACGTTCTCTCCTTCCAGTGAAGAGCCGTAAGCCGTCCCTCGGAGAGCTGATCCTCCGTCACACCAACAGCCCGACCCGCGCCCGGCACGCCGCCCAGCTGGCCCTCGCTCACGTGCGGGACGGCGGCCAGTCGCTGCACAGCGCCCTGTTCAAGGGCGGCGGGGCGGGCGCCTCCGGCCTGGAGAAGCAAGCAGAGGCGCTGCGAGTGAAGAACGCCGTCTACTGCGCCGTCGTGTTCTGCGAGTTCCTCAAGGAGCTGGCCGCTCTGGCCCAAGAGCACGCCGTCAGCCTGCCTTTCAGCCACAGCCAGGAGGCCGAGGAGTAGGCGGGAGAATGACTCTTCAAATCTAGCTCTTAGCCGACCATCTCTTTTTGGGATTTGGCTGTAAATAATAAATAGAAAAGTAGGATTCTCCATCGACAGAGGACGAACTGAAGCACTGGGACTTTGCAGTCACTGAAGTAAGATGGTCGTGCAATGACACGGACGAAAAGCAAGAGGTTTTTTTTTAGTTTTTTTTTACCAAAATCATTATAGGATACCTAATAGGACTGGAAGAATTTCCATCAACTGTAAACTTATTGTGCATATCATGTATTATATTTACATTCTATACACTCAGATCTCAGTAAGCGCGTGAGGTTTTTAGGAGCTTGTACATACACGTCACGTCGCCTCGTCATGGTGTACTGTGACCCGGAGAAGCCAACGATGAAATGCGGGCGCACGCCGTGTGCTCGTCTCTAGTCGCCTTTTCAGGGCGGCACAGAGGAGAAGAACGCTTCGTCCTCAACACGATTGCAAACCTAAACATCGAATGCGTCGACGCGTCAATCAACCAACCGCAAAGTGATCCAGTTGGGAACTGGAGAGCGTTTTCCACGATGGAAACTGGAACACGCATGTGACGGAGAGTGACACTTTCTCTTCTGTGAATCAGCACGGCCAACTGGAATAATGAATACCGTTTTTATTTGTTTTTATACTTTGTTTGTTTTTTACGTTTGCACCATTTTTCCAGACATATCAGCATCGTGTGGGAGCGGGTGTTTATTTGAACTACCTTTTTAAAAAAAGAAAAGGTTGACGCCGACTCTCCGGGCCATGCCATTCACCTGTTGCCATAAAGGAGGCCGTGGGATTTTTTTAAAGGCAGCGCCGCTTTGTACGTTGTACCTTTTTTATGTGTCATTTAGTCTTTATTGAAAAAAAAAAAAGAGCCGAGAGTCTGCCAGAAAAAAAGGGCGAGAAGGGAAGGTTTCTTCTTCTTCTAGGGAGCGTTGGCATGATTTCCATTTACTTTGAACTGATATTTTAAAAAAGTTCACGAGGCATTCACTGACTTTTCTTTGAAACCGATCTTTGTTGTGAGCTTATAGTGAAGCTTTAAGAAGAAGAAAAATTCTCCATCGTTTTAGTTCCCTTCAAAATATTGTCTCTTTTTTGGGGGACGAGCCAAACCGAACCCGCAAACCGTTCCTTCCTGGAACTTAACATGCTGCTATTTGGTTATTTGAACACTAACGCCCATTTTTTGGTTTTCAGTGTAATTTAATTTCTTCCGGTACCAAGTATAAATGTGCGCGCGAGGACGTGCCGGCGTTGTGATCGGCTAGTATGTTTGTGCGTCTGAGGTCGAATGAGGTCGCAGCCACTCAGTGTTCAAAGCGTTTGCCAAGACGGAATTCTCTTTCAATGTTTGTCCTTTTTTTTTTTTCCCTCGACGTTCAGCAACCTTTTGAGGCGCGTGAATTGCGGCATGTTGGTAGTTTGTTTTATTGTTGTTGCGTACGTCCAGTTTACTGCACACACTAGCCATTCTCTCTCAACGCCTGCCATCCCGCCGTCTTAAACTTTTCTTCTTCATCCGAACAAGTCGCCGCCTCCTCAACTCGTCAAAGGCGCGTTCGTAACCGTCGGTGAACTTTTCTAAGGAATTCTTTTCTAGACGCGTTTTGTAACACCTCTGCGGTTTTAATACTGATGGTCAAGAGTCTGCATGCGAATTAGGGCCATTTTTGTAAGTTTTCTTTGGTTCCTGTGACGGTGCTGAGCACTAAAGGAAACTAAAGGGTAACGTTCATGTTTTTCCAACCAGGAAGTTTTTGCGTTACTCTTATTTATTTATTTTAATTGGTCTGTTTCGAAATGAGGGAGAACGCTGTGTTTGACGACGCTATGTGACGGACCCGATCGCTTGATCCCGTCTGTTATTGTGTGTCCACATTGTCAAAAATCATCTTAGAATTCAGCCACGACATTGAAAATCTTTTCTTAAAATTGTGCTTTCTGTACTCCAGCAAAGCAAACCTCACACTGTTGTTGTCCCGCCGCCAACAACAGAGGCACAATAACAGAGAAAGCGTTTAGCGGCTGCCGTCTGCAGCGTTCTCCATCAATACGGGGCCAATTAAAACAAATAAAAATCTTTGTCACCGACACACACAAAAAACCCATGTGCGTATTGCACATGGTTTTTTGTGTGGTTTTAAAAGTTCTCCGTTTAAATGATCTCCCATGCAGTGAGGTGTTCGTGTCCCTCCTCCCGACAGATAAAACAGGCCAGAGGGTTTCTCCTCACCGGATCCTCTGCTTTCACTCAAGATTGTGTTTTTGTTACCTGAAGTATTTTTACAAACCGCTCCGTTCGAGACGGGCGGTACTTTCTTAGCGCTCATCACTTCCTCACGTCGTAACGAAGCAGGTGCAGTCGGTTATGTGTAAATTCTGGGATTCATTCGCGGACACCAAAGACGATTCTCCATCCAGTGTCTCTGTTTATCAATCGAGTCGGTTTCGTGGCACGTAGTCTGTAATAAACCATAATCATGTTGCACTTTTCATATTGCTTCCTGTGCCGGTAGAAAAGTGAGTCAGGCACCAGTAGGGATCACGGACAGCAGCCTGTTTTTAAAAAAACAACCAAACCCCAATACTGAATTTAAGTCTTTGAAATATTATTTATTTTTTATAAGTGGTAACTATGGATGCTAAAGCCCACACAGAAACGTCTCTGACCGCAGTCCCCTCATCAACCACCAGGAGCATCTTGCTGTAATGAAGCATCGGTGAAAACCAAGTAAATGAACTCTCTTAAAGGGACAGTGTGTAGCATTTAGTAGATCGCAGCAGGAAGGAGTCCTACAATAAGGCTGCACATGGGGGCGTTTGCAGTTTGGCCGCGGGAGAAGTTTCGGCTTGTAGAGATCTGCAACCTCACCGCTAGATGTCGCCAAATCCTACACACTGCAACTTTATTTAAAAAAACTAAATAAAAAGAAGAAAAACGGTTAAATGTGTGTATATCTTTACAAGGTCTTTCGTCTCGGCTCTCCTTACAGACTCAGATGTATTCGGTCATTGTGTTAACTGACAACAACAGACGGTTTTGAGCGATCAACCCAAAGCTAAGCTTCAGAAAAGATGTTTCTCCTTTTTTCTGCTGTCTGTGTTTCAGGCAGATATACTTGAACAGTTGACGTGAGTTTAAAGCTAGAATCGGATCCTTGGAATTCACAGTAGTTTGAGTCGTGCATGTTTATGTTTTGTATATTTAAGTTGATCGGGCAAAACGGCGAGTCAAAGGGTCCGACTGTCGCTGACTTGCACTCGCTTTCGAATCCCGGCCCGCCCTTTAGTTTCCAGAGACTGTTATGATTGTTCCATCACACCAACGAGTGTCCACTTTGTTTCACACACACACACACACACACACACACACACACACACACACACACACACACACACAGTTCCAGAGATTTCAACTGTACGACGACCACAACTCAAACTGTTTGACATTTTGACAATGTAGTATTCGGTTCATCTGAAGGGACTTTCACAGTTGTTTTCTTTACTTGTACGATTGTTCATGTTTCCGTTATTGTTATGCTTCATCACGGGATGTACCGTATCTTCTCACTACTTTTTAAAAGCTCCCATCCACAAACCTGACGGATTCCTCCCCTGTGATCTATGCAAAACATGCTCCCCGTTCGAGGCTGTAGGATGACGTGGACTGATTTAATGTGTAAATACTGTAAAAAAGAAAAAGAAAGAAAAGACAAAAAAGCAGACGTGTGAGTGTGGAAAAAGCCAACAGGACAGAATGAAAATCATGCTAAAAATAATGTAATGATGAATGTTGTCAGAAATATTTTTCTATATTTTGAAATCATTAGAAAAACATAGGACAAAAATACAAAGTGGGGAGAAAAGCTGTCGGAAGAACACTACAAAGGGAATGTTTTTATTAATTTATAAATTCTTTGCCTAGCAATATCGCATGTGTGCCGTGTCCTTTCTTTGTCTCCTTGTGGCTTTAACCGGCGCTCCAGTGGTTCTCCAACCTTTCTGCCTTGTACAGTAAGTGACTTGTGACCTTTGACCTTTCCGCATAGGTCACATAAACAGCTGAGCAACCAACATTTCTTAGGGATAAAAATGTGAAACTATCAGTATAGATAAGACTTGATGAGACTTTAAAGCTAGAAAAAGAGCAAAAACAGCTAATGAGACAATAACTCAGACGGCAGTGAAGGTGCAGGTAGAAAATCCACGGCCCGCCACTGGTGTAATCGTAGTATGATGGGAACCGCTGTGATAAAATCTATACTTAACTGGTAAGCATGTTCACATGCTCACTGCACAAACACTAAGCAGGTGTTTAGCAGGGCTGTAACCTACAGGTGTCTCAAATGAAGCTCTGCATTGCAACATACAACCTGTTGGAGGCCGTCGTCTGTTTCCATCGAAGTAAACCTGTTTCTGATCTATACAGGGGAATCTTTGACTCCAATTAGGTCGTAGTTAAACAAAGCAAGATATAAGTATAAGTATATATGTAATTGTGTCGGGACACAATGTGGTGATATATTTATAATTCTCATCTTTCATTGCTGGTGAAGAGATAAAGAAGATGTATGAAAAGTTGAAGCCCGAGCAGAAAGCTTTGAGCTGACTCCCTGCAGTCCTCTTCCCTGCGCCTTCTGATGAACTCTTCTGACCTCTGGGGTCTGGGGGCCGACCTTCAGGACGTTCCACACCAAGAGGGAGAGAGAATGGCGAGCAGGAAAAGGATGAGCAGGCACCACTTGACGTGACTTCTCCAAGAAACTCCGAGGGCCGCTATTGAGAGGCTCATCGTCTTCTTCTTCCTCCTCTTCATCCTCGAACATGGAGTCGTACCCGGAATCTTCACAATTGTCTCTCACAACATCTACAAACTCACCTTCCTCTTTCTTCCCCATCAGATGAGTTGTAGACCCGGGAACGTCTCCACCAGCTGAGAGGGAAACATATCAGGATTCCTCATGATATAAAAAAATGATGGGGTTGCATCTAGCAATATTCACAGTTTAAATTATTTAAAGCGACATCATATCCACAAACTAACGAGGACCAACACACAAGAGACATTACATAAATATGTCAGAAGTCATTATACAGACTAAAAGCAACACAGACAGCTTGCAATAAATTGCCAACTGTGAAATTAACAGATTCTTAATTTCACTGCTTTATCCAGAGCGCGACATATAATTACATTTGTGTATTAAATCAATGTGTTGCAGAGGTTTTCCGATGGCATGTGTAACGATATCTTAATCGCATTCTGTCAGCTGTCACCCCGGTGGTATTCTCTCATCATGTCGTCGCATCATGTTTCCACTTGCGTGTGTCAGCGTCTTGAGTCCTGCTTGACAGCGTTACTACTCTGGTTATTATAAATAATGCCAGATTGTGTGTAATTTCACTATATGGCACTAATTGTTATGCTTTTGTGTTTTCCACTAAATACTCCTTCCACAAAATTGTATTGATTTGTAACGGAAAAGTTTTGTCTCACTAAAACAAGAATTGTAAATGTATTCAACACAAATATCTGTGTTTGTTGAAGGTAGAAGTACATGGCACTGAAACAATCGTTATGTTAGCCTCACAGGAATGTCATAACTAGGTCAACAAGAACATTTAAGTTGGCAGAACTTTTGTCTAAACTTGGAAATCTTAGTTAAATCAACTACCATGTACCATAAAAGTCGGGTTACAAGCCGCTACTTCGGTGGTTGTCCCCGCTGTAGCAAGCTAGCTGCTACTAGCTCCCCTCTGCTGCTGCTGCTAGCTCCCCGCTGCTGCTGCTGCTAGCTCCCCGCTGCTGCTGCTAGCTCCCCTCTGCTGCTGCTGCTGCTAGCTCCCCGCTGCTGCTGCTGCTAGCTCCCCGCTGCTGCTGCTGCTAGTTCCCTGCTGCTGCTGCTAGCTCCCCGCTGCTGCTGCTGCTAGTTCCCTGCTGCTGCTGCTAGCTCCCCGCTGCTGCTGCTGCTAGATCCCCGCTGCTGCTGCTGCTAACTCCCCTCTGCCCGAGTCGGGCATCGAGCCGGGGCTGGACCTGCTACCTTCGGTGGTTGTCGGGGAACTAGCGAGAGCTAGCGAGAACTAGAGGAAGTTAGTGGGGAACTAGCAGCAGCACCCACCGACGTAGTAGCGGTGGGTGCTGCGGCTTGTAACCCGACTTTTACGATAGTCAAAAGTTGAGTAGACTTAAAAATCTCTCGCATCAACCTGCTTACTGCTTAGAGTTCTGTTTTTATATTAATTTTTCTTATTTGCTCCGAAGTCCGTTTCACAAAGCTGTGTTTGAACTGAAAGAATAAAACTTAAACACACAAATACACACATGTAGTTATAGTCGAATCTATCGTGCTCCAGACCAACCAGTGATATTATAAAACAGTTAATTGACTAAAATTGAATACAACCATGAATATTTGATGGTTTTCTGTGATGCAAAACCAAATTGTTAGCTTTTGGAGATATTGGGAGACATCCTCATGGAGTTTGCTAACTAATGATGAGCACTTTTTCACTATTTGCTGACATTTTGTGGATGAAGCGATCAATCTGTCAATTGAGGAAATAATCTGTAGATTAACTGCTCTGACAAATGATTGTTAGTCTCAGTTTTAGTCACAAAAAGCTCATCGGAGTGTTGGTCCCTCAAGCGGTTTGCGTTATCAATAAATCCGCTCTGACTCTTCATCATTCAAAGCGGTATTCTTTAAAATAAACAGCAGCAGGATGTCAAATAAAGCTTAAAGTGCACAGCTTGAAGAAGAGAAATGTAAACTATGCTCACTCTGAGTTGGCAAACGGAGGGAACCGGAGACGGCTTGTCGGTCTCCTAGCAACAGCCAATAAGAGGCGAAACTTCACAGAGGGCCGGAGGTTGATGTAGCAGTGAGGGAGTGACGAAGAGGAGCGCGATGGGGACGAAGCAGCGCTAACTGCAGGTAAGACACAGCCATGCATTTGTCTTTTCTTTCTACACAATCCAAATTCAATAATGTTGTTATAAAGTGTAATTTGATTGCGTGCTCTATGTCGTTATTATTTTTTAATGATTTTTTAAAATATTTTCTTTTACAAAAATTACAATTTAGCAAAAAACATTTTTAGTACTTCCACAGATGCGTTTTATTGTTTGAGACACACGTGTACTAGTAACTCCAGTTTGCTCATCGACCGTTTCTTGCCGTGACCCAGTTACCCCTCAGCGTCACGAGGTGAGCAACCAGACCCGCCTCATCTATAATGTAATGCGAGTGGAAACCTGGCCGCCGGCACAAAGGAATGGGACCGGCACAGTTCCTCAGATGCACCTGTCACTCATCAAACGAGTCCTTTCCAAAGTATCGCTATGTAGCCATATTGAAAACTAACCAACCCATTGCAAGGAAAAGTAAAAGTTATCAAATATATTCTGGAGTATTGAGACTACAAGTCACTCATGAGAAGGATAGAACATGTTTAAATAGTAATGGTGTAACCCTGAGAGACCCACATATAGCTATTTAGAGGGGCGGTGTCAAGTTGTTCTAGAGATGAATGAATGAATTAAAATAGATTGTGAAAGTGTAAAAGGAGTTGTAACATTATGAAGGATATATGGATGGCCTGCTAATAACTGCTAAGAAAAGCTCCTATTGTCAATATATATATATATATATATATATATATATATATATATATATATATATATATATATATATAATGCCTTCCTACCTCCTCATCACTAAACTAAATGAACAAAAGTGAAGGTTTAACAACAAGCTAAATCAAAGAAAGACCCGATCAAAGGTACACGACGAGTCTTTAAGAGTCTCTAAAGAGTTTTATATTCAGTCAGTGGAAGGGAAGTGAATCATGAAATAGATGTTCACTGTATTACCGGGCCCTAAAAACTGTAGTGCCTCTGAATGTTATAGATCAACCACAAAGCGTACTTCTCATACTGTGCAGCTGGGCGGTCTTTCATAATGAAATATTTGATCGTTTGTGGTTTAAATGATACATTTATGTCAATTTCTCCCACTTTATTATAACTCAAAGTTGCTTTTGTTCTAATCTCTGCATAATCTCAATTGCACATTCAAAATAACAACAATGGCATTTACGCCTCTCTCGCTCAACAATCACCAGCTGCTTATTGAGCTTCATAATAAAGAGTAAAACACATAAGCCGTTCGCTGTAATGAACCATAACTATAAGAATGGGTCTGTGTGATCATTTTGTAATACTTGTGCTATGAAGTCATTCAAATTAGGAAGTATCAGTGAATACTTGATAATTCTTATCTATCCTAACTTAAATACATATTTCGCAATTTGAATGAGACTGCCTTTATTACCTATTTCCTACAAGAAAAAATGGATCGGGGCCATAAACCTCCTCATCTATTCCCAGTAAGAATGCTACTTTGCGTTTATTATATGGCGGCCCCTGGGTTTCCAGTATTATGACAATACATCACATGAGGGACGGGCGTCCTTCGCTGCCGTCTTTCTACATCACTTTGTTCGCCTCATTAATAAAATATCAAAGCGGGGTCTGTTTGCAGAGCCGGGGAGTTGAGAAGTATTGTTGTGTTGACACTTGGGTTGTCTCTTTACCGCCCACTCTCGCCCTCACTCTGGATGCTTCTGGCTGTCTGCCTCCATTTGAAATGCTAATAGATTTCTCAGTGAAAAAGTTTCCTCTTACTCTACGCTAGTCCTCTCTGCCCACAGGGGCAGCTCTCATCTGGCCTTCCTTCATAGCTTTATCATCTTTTCATAAGCATTGGTTCACTAAAAAAAAGGGGCTCTAATAAAAGATCTAAGTGGTGCACATAGATTAAAAACAGATTTGGTAAACTTCATTCTTTGATCATTTGCGTACCACGATGGTTAACACAAGTGCACTGCTCAATATACAGCTTACTATACGACTACAATTCTACAGCACAGCTTCATACTATATGTCCAAAAGAATTGTACGATGCAGTTTTGAGCTAAAATGTGTTTTTAGTAGGTGAATAATATAACAAAAAAATACTAATAGAAATGAAATTTCTCCAGTTGTAACGGCAATTGTTTTTTAGCATTACCAGTAAAAAAAAAATAATAATAATAATTTTTATATTCGCAAATGAGGCATTATCTATTAGACAATGTTGCTTAGTTGAGAAGAAATCTATAGAAAAGTAAAATAGAAACAAATTAGATATTGTCTTCCCACTAGTCTGAAAGAAGACGTGTTTTGGAAGTAAAATAGCCCAAAATCTCAAAATTGAACAGTGCATAATACATGTTGCACACATTAGTGTCTCGCCTTAACCATATGCATTTGGGCTATATGAGTGAGCCACAGCTGGTAGCCGCATACATTTGTGGGCCACACAGTTTTACAGGGGAAGCTGTTTTAATTTCATTAATAAAATCACTTGACGATCTATTGACATGAGTGGAATTACATTTGAGACTAGTTCTGCTAGCTTACTACAATACCTCATTCTTCGAGTAATCGGCATTGCGTCATGTTGAGGTTTGACAGTTTCAGAGGAATGCATCTGCTTGTTGAAAAATATGTTACGCCTGCACATAAACAGTGTTGTACCAGCATCAATTTATTAACTCTAATATCACTCTTCATGTTTTGAATTACCTGACACACTGTGGTCCGGGCATTTATTGTAGTAATGATTTTGTTGTTGATGTATGCAAATGAATCTTCCCTTTCCCTTTTATTATGTCTTTAATGTAGGAACTCAAACGGAACCCTGGAAAATAAGTAAAGATCCATCCATTAATCCCTCATGATGTTTGTGGGAACTCCTTTGGAGAGCAATTCCTCCTCTCCTACCCCAGCCCACAGCCCCAGTGCTGACCATCAGTCCGGTGGTCTTTCCCTCGCTCCCCGGCCTCAGTCCCCTCCATGCTGGGCAACACAGGCCCGGTGGGATCTTGCTCAGGTGGAGACAGAGCTGCGTCGCCTACAAGAGCGCCATGCAACCGAGACGGACGCTGTGAAGCGGGGTGTAGAGCGGGCCGTCTTAGGAGCTCGCAGAGAAGAGCGGCGCCTGCTGGAAAGGGTGGAGCAAGACCACCGGGACACTCAGCAGCATCTGGAGATGGTCCAGAGGGAGAACATGGCAGCAGCCCGGGTCAGCCAGTCCCTGTTGGACCAAAGGCTCCGTAAACTTGCTCAACTTCAGCAGTGGATTCAGGAGGTAGGTCAACAGTCACGTCCAGAGGATGGTGGACCAAACCAGCTGCTGAAGGACGTTGCAGAGTTCCTACAACCCTGGGAAGTGTCAGTTTCCCTGAAGAAAGTGAATTTCAAACCCAGCTCCCAACCTAATGCTGTCAACTTCGGAGATATTCGCATGCAAGAACAAAGCCTGTGCCTGCATGTCGGAGGTTGCGGGCCACAGGGGCAGCTGTGTGCTCTCCATTCACAGGAGATGCCGTGTGAAGACACACACCATCAAAGTGCTGGAGGAGAGAAAAGCCCCCTCGGACAGGGGTGGACCTCACCAACAGGCAGGGTTATCAGGAAAATCAGTCTTTCTACTCGGAATGATCTGGAATCAGAGGAGGAACAAAACCTCGCCCCAACAAAGATATGTCCCTGGGTTCCCAAGTGTGAGCAGTCTGACTGGGAGTCATCCCAGGATGACGAGATGGAGTCAGCCTCTTTTCAGCCACAAGGCGAGGACATATTTTTGACTGTCCCTACGGTACTTAAAAACATGGACACTGAAGACAAGGAGCGGGTGTACAAGATGAATGGTCATGGTAAACACTACTCTCACGGGGATCCGAGGAAAACTGTAACAGTGGTGTCTGGTAGGAAGCTGTCCCAGTCACCTGAACGAAGAAAGGAGCATGCTAAGCTGAGTCGCGACTTGAGTTTAGACAGCCAGGGTGGAGGTAGAGGAAAAGTGAGTCAAGAGTTCAACAGTAGACCTTTGAAGTACAGCAACAGCGCCCTAGCATCTCCCAAGATGACTTCAAGAGAGCCTGTGACCAGTCAAAGCTGCCTAGACCTCACTTCCAGGGGTCGACCTCACTCTCGCCTCAGCCAGTCGTCTGATGAACACTCTCTCGGGCCCCATGGTGACAATGGCCGAGCACCATCCCCAACAGACAGCCTTGACTCCAGCTATACTTTCATCGTTAGCCCCCCTCACGACTGCAGCATGAACAGAGGCTCTTTGAACTACAATTGCCGTCTATCAAAGTCTGCAGTGGACTTGACACACAAGACTCGCCCGATGATCGGCGGTGGGACGAATGAGCACCTCGGAGAGTGGACCGTGACGTGTAACGACTTCAACTCCATGTCGAGCTCAACGTCCCCAGCTCTCAGTAGAAGGCCAAGGGTCTCTGACATGGGGCAGACCCCAACATACCCTATGTATAGAAGTCATAATATTCTGCACCAGCCACACAAAACAATGACAGTGACCGGCTCAAAACAACCCCTGGTGGCTAGGTCTTTATCCATGTCTGTCATTGATGGATCCTCTCAAGAGCCAAAGAGAGGCAGAGAAAAGAGAGGAGAGCCAGCCCTGGTGGAGTTGGAGGAGGAGGGAGACTCGTCCTTGACAGTATTCAACCCCAGAGGAGTCCATCTGATCAGGCAGTTTGGGAAGCAGGGTTCAGGTAGAGCCGACCTTACACTGCCAAGTGGTATCCATGCCACACCACAGGGCCTACTCTACATAGTGGACTGTGGAAATGCTCGTATTCAGGTATGTGTTGTGTCAAGCGTCTTTCAGACACGTGCAACATACAGTGTGTGTACTATAGCAAATTACATTTAATCTAACTTTTAAACAGGTGACTGACCTTCGGGGCAATGTTCTCCAGCAAGTGACCTCCCCGACTTCTGATGGCTCCGCAAGAAGATGTCGGAACTACTTTGACATTGCGGTCAATGCTAAAGGCTTGATTGCACTTAGCTGTGCAGCAGAGCGAGCACTGCTTATCTTCAGCCGGCATGGTCGCCTACTCCAGACCTTTGGTGGGTCAGGTTTGGGCTCTGCAAAAGATGAGCTTGAGGCTCCCAGGGGCGTGACCACAACCAGACGAGATGAGTTCTTGGTCGCTGATATCCGGAAAGGTAGCCTCATTGCCCTAAAGCTAGACCCTAAAACAGGCTCCCGTCTAGAGCGCACAGTGGTGACCGGATTCCACCGGCCTTACTTAGTGGCAGCTTGCTCAAAATCAGGCATGGTAGCTGTGTCCGAAAGGGGCAACGAAACAGGCTGTGTGCCTTGCATCAAAGTGCTGGAGCCAGGCTGGAACACAGTGAGAGTTTTAGGTATATGTGCTGGGATGGGACCGGTCCTCACCTGTCCCTGGGGCATCTGTATCGATACAGATGGTAATGTGCTGGTAGCGGACTGGGGGGAGCAGCACAGAGTCCTGTTATACCCAGCACAGGGGGTGGGGTGGCCGATAGTGACCCAGGGCTTGAGTAGTCCACGTGGACTGGCCCTTCTACCTGAGGGCCAACTAGCTGTGTCCGACAGCATGCACCATTGCATTAAGATATATCCGTACAAAGTGACCCACGACTAGAGAGCGCCGGTTGATGTTTAAAACAAACCACCATAAATAACTAATAATAAATGACTGCCAGTGGCTGTGAAAGAGGTTATTTGGCATGCGGACGAGAAGACACTTATTCGTGACATTAGCGTGCCAAGTGCCGCAGGTTGCCTCCCTCTGTGCTAGCTGTATCATAGGAGCATAGTCAGAAGTCTGAATGTGTAAGCAAAAGGCTTTCCATTCATCCAAAATGCAAAAGATATGAAGATAAACCACAGAGACAAAGATTAGCTGGTGTTACGTTAGCTGGTAGCATACGTGTAGTTTGGTTTAGTTGTTCTGCTCTCTCAAGAGATTAGCACATTTCTTTCTGAAAGCGGTTTATTGATTAGAGTTTATTGTAATATTGTGTCAGAGTTTTCACCCACAGCTGCTAACCTGCAGAGATTCAGCCTCGTACTGACAAATCAACGCCGATATTGATTTAATGAATTCAGCAAGACAAATCTAAATGCAGTGTTTTCCTTTCCATTTGTATCTTGGGGTGTTCATAAGATCATTCTTTTAATGTTTCAATGGAATCGTGTCACGATTTGCTTCGGTAATTCCAACAAATTCGACAATCTTTCACGCTGTCGCTGATCTTCCTTGACAGGCAGTAGAGCTCGGCTGTTTCCTGTCCTCCCACTCCCTTCTTTCTCCAGCAGTGACTGTCATGTATCCACCAACCTCCGATGGGTTCTGTATTTAACATGTGGATGCACTGATGCCAGAAAGTACAGGCCAGGCTGAATCATCCAAATTATTCTCTGTGAAATATGTCTGTTTATAGCAGATCAGTGGACCATTGCTGAGTATTTTATTTTGGGGATACTTTCTACTTTCCTTCAATGCAGCTCAGAGGATATTTTGTACTTTTTACTCCACTACATGTGTTTGACAGCTGCGGTTAATCATTACTTTACAGGTTAAGATTGTACATTTAGTATGAGATAGTAAGTTACATGTATGTAAACGTTTTTTCAGCTTCAATTATGCATTTCTGACATTATTGTATCAGTTTTAAAAACCTGAGACATCGTTCTCAGCAGCAATAAGACATATATCTGTAGTTTAAGATTAATCTAGGCAGCAGGGTGTACGGTTGTGGATGTGAGCCTTTATTCTCAAAGACAAACTGGTTTCATTGGTCATCGAATGAATGACAGAATGAAGAGAGATCAATATGTTATAATTATAATTATCTGCTTGAAAATCTACTGTTATAGTGATTTCAATGTTAACAATAATCAAAAATAAAGGTTTGTTGAAATGTTGTCTATTTATTGTGATCCTTTCCTTTTGTGGGTTGTTTCGTTTCAAATAACAAAAAAGAAAAAAATCTGTTAAATCCTAGTAATTTTGTATTATCAGGAGTGTCAGCATTATTATAAGCCTTTCCAGAAATACAACAGTCAAGATAAAATATTGAAACATATCATGGTTTCTAGTTTAGCAAATTGATTATTGAAGATTACAGATATATTTTAAAATATTAGTTGATTTGTGTATGGAGTCGTCTGAGTATATGAATACTGCACCTAAATTAATTTACAGAATGGAGAAACTGATTATTTTCCAATTAAAATATTTTCAATAAATCAGCCATTTTATCAGTATGTGACGTTAACTCAACACTCTGGCACTAAATGGGAATCATGAGTTAAATTCATGAGCAACAACCACAATTAGGATCTGAATGCTGATGAAACATTATAATAACCGCAAAATGAACCACTAATAATAATAATAATATCTGAGGGATTCACACCGATCACTGTACAGAACAAACAGTTTCACTTGAAAGAAACTGCGACGGTAGATCTATATAAACATTTCGATCCCCGATTGGTGGTTCCTCTGTGTGGAGTTTCCACGTTCTCCCCGTAGCAGTGTGGGTTCCTCCCACAGGCTAACCACTGTACATATTCACATCACTCTGCTTAGAGATCAAACTTCATTTAATTTGTCTCAGTACTTATACTTACATTTAATCTAAACTAAACTGGTAAAGTGGTTGTGACCCTTAAACTAAAAAATGATGGTAGTTTGTAAAAATACCACATGAACCAAGATTAGATTGATAGTTCCTAAACAATTGTTTATTTCAGATAAGTGCTTTGGTCACAGCAGGAACGGTAGATCTAACTACTACTTCTATTATGTTTTTCAGAGCAGTACATTCTCAAACCCGGGTATTTGCTCAATGTGATTCTGTTTATTTGCTGGACTTGTTTTCCATTTCATGTCCAAAGAACTCAGTTTGCTCCACGCTCAGTCAAAGTTACAATAGTTTGGTGGACAGAATAATAAAGTACATTCCCCACACGGGGTCATCCGTATGCACTCGGGTTCCTCTCCACTATGCTCTTGACGTAAGTTAACAATGAAAGAGATGAGTAAGACTATCTGCACAGTTCAAATTGCAAATAACTGATCAGTGAGTGGGAGCTGGACACTTCAAATGCAGTTTTGAATGCTAAAAATCACAGTGGAGATAACAATATCTAAATAACATACATCCTATCAGAACACACTGCTGATAATGTAAAACCCTGACAAAAAATATTGTTAAAGTGTAATATTATGAAGCTATTATAGGCTGGGGAATAAAGTTGATCAAAGAATGCAGTCGCTAAAGCATCCTTCGTGAACAGGGTGTTCTCGGTGGTCAGACTCGCTAGTTGTACTTTCCTGCCACTGCCACCAGGTGCTACTGAAGAGTTCACTTTCTTGTGCCCCGGTCATCAGGTTCACCCGTATCCCATCAGCTGTTTCCTCGCTGATGAGCTATCCCGTTCCTCCATTGTTCTCCAGTCAGCCCGCCTCCTTGTTTCCCAGCCAGCTGGTCGTCCCGTCATTCAGCTTTCCTGTTCCTCAGTCACTTCTCTCCCTGTTACCCCTTTCACTCGCCCAACTCCATACTCAGCTCCTATATTTACAGTAGATAGTGTAGACGCTCACTAAACATGATCCAGAATTGTTTTATTTTTGTATCTTTTCAATTTGAACACTAGGGATGCCTAAACTGATTTTAAAACAGATTTTGCAAGTTATTGGCTGAAGAAATGTACAACAATCACTTCTTCCAACCACAGTGAAAACCACAAATAAACACTTACTTAGTGAATCTGCATGTTAGGAGCAAGCGTCGCTTCAACTATAGAGGAAAGCATTTATATAAGAACATCATGATTCGTTCTTAATGTATTGATGTTGACTTAACACTTGAGCTGTGGAGGAGGAATTATGGAAATGCTGGACTCCTACGCATCAGACACCGACGCAAAAATGACTGGATTAAAGTAAAGTGATTTTAACAGAAGAGGCTCGAAGTTTCCCATTCTCATAGTGTCAAGCAAACACACATCCTGCTGTATTCCCCAGTCGTTGCCGTAGAAGTGTTTAAAAGTGTTAAACAGACCCATTCCCCCAAAAAGACTATTTAGCTTTTGATCTGCTGGTGTTTCTATTAAAGAGCACAGGATTAAAGAGAGCCAGTGTGGATGAAAGCTGCTGCCTTTGCAGCGCGTCCTTATTAGAGCACAGCTGTCGGCACAACCTGCGGCCTACGCAGCCAAACATGTGGCACGTGCACACGGTCTCTCTCTTTCAGTCACCTTGGTGACGAAGCTCACTAGGAAACTAAAATAAAGGGCAGTACATATCGCACTGCGTCTTCTAATGCGTGTGGTTTTCAAAGCGCCTCTTTTTCTCCAAGTTGGTTGTTCTGCCACGGCTTTTCAAAATGCTCTTCAGAATGGAAGCAAAAAAGGGTCAAAAGAGATTTTTTTTTAATCCCTGTCATTTTCACAGGTTAGGAAAGTGATATGTTGTCCATCCGGGAAGAGGGATTCTCCTGAAGGTTTCCTCCTTTTTTCCTGTGAGAGGTTTTTTCCATTTTTTTTGCGGTGGGGGGAGTTTTTCCTGATCCGATGTGAGGTCCCGGGACACGGATGTCGTATGTGTACAGATTGCAAAGCCCTCCAAGGCAAATTTGTAATTTTAGGCTATACAAAATCTACTGAATTGAATATTAAACTCTTACATTTTACCTCCTAAACACATGTTCCTGACTGTGTGCCTCAGCATAGAGGGCCAAAGTCTCACCACACATCTGGGGTTCGCTTTTGTTCCATTATATGGAGCTTTAAGTCTTCCTGAAACAATGAATGTTTACGCTGGTTTTCTATCCATATTCTGGACTAAATGGCAGCTCTGGATATAACAACGTCAACTCCTGGTCAGAAAAAAATAATAATGACATGTTGGAGGGCACTGAAATGATGAGGCATTCTAGTTCACTGAAGGGACATGAATACGCTGGTGAAACAAAAAATAAGTTTTAGCTTCAAAACTCTTGTTTTGTGAAGTTCATCGCACACACACACACACACGCACACGCGCACACGCACACACACACACACAGCTAAGGTGCCAGAAGGCGAACACTCTGCTCACTTTGGTCCAACATAAGCATTATTTAATAAAGCTTTTCAGGCTCACGGTGAAATGTTGAGAAAAGAGCTGAAATCCACAGCAAAAAGGAGCACACCTGGGCTTTTTTTCTCCAAAGCACGCATGAAAGGAAGTTCTGAAATGTGGCTCCCGAGGTCCAAATGCCAAAAGAGTTTCACAGATACAACATATCACAACAACCCTCCCGTCTCCAGTTCTAAAAGCGCTTTGGTTTGAGCCTCCCAGATGGCCACCGACAGCCCACTGCCAGACTCTCATCTCCGCACGATGCCGCGACATCAGAAGCTTTGTGACATTTAGTAGTAGAGTGCATGAAATATTCACAAATAAGCAGACGGTGAAGAGGTAGACAGGTTTTATGGCACTGTTCCACACTTTAATGAATGAATGAATGCAATTAAATATCAATCCAATGCAAAAATGATACAGAACTTTTGGAATTAACAAAACCTCCCACAAACCGCCCCCAGTTTTTATGGTCCAATTTTCATTCTCCTTCCTGCTCACACACACACACACACACACACACACACACACACACACACACACACACACACACACACACACACACACACACACACACACACACACACACAGAGAGCCAAGTTGGTTGAGTACAGTTGGCTGTCTTTTATGGTTTGTATCATAAACCCCACACTGGGTCAGGCTTCGGTAGGTTGGTGTTTCTGCAAACAGTTTTTTTGGTCGTCAGCAACGAGCCGATGGGGGCGGGGGCCAGTTTATAGTAAATATCAAAGGCTTCAGTAAAGATCAAGGCACAAGCCTAAAGCTCTTAAACAAAGTTGTTTAGCGCTTAAGAAAAAGGGATGTTTAAATCGCAAAAAAGATAATTCAGAAGATAACCCAAACTGTTAAATAAGCTCTACTTTGGAAATGAACATAGTTATGCTTCACACTTTAAATGAATAAGTATGATCTTGTCTGAGAGCCCTGCTCAACACACACAACCGGCAACGGAAAGGCCGGAATGTAAGCTTTGAAGTCATTCAGTCTGTTGTTCCTCTGGTTTTCTGAAGGGGGTGGAGAGAGAGAGAGAGAGAGAGAGAGAGAGAGAGAGAGAGAGAGAGAGAGAGAGAGAGAGACCTTCCTCTCTCCTCTGAACCCAGAAAGTCATTATTGTTGACGGTGGAAACCGCCTTTGAAATGCAAAAATGTCCAACTCCACCTAAAACAAAGATGTTGTCGTTTCAATTAAGATTTCTACACCACCAGAAACTATTTTTGATTTGGTACAATATGACCTGAAAATACCCTCACTGCGACATTTTAATGGATTTGAGAATATACATTTTTCCAAAATATCTATGATTAAACCCTAATATGTTGATGTAAAATGATACAAGACAAAGAAAAGCTGGAAAAATCCTCACATTTGAAATGATGCAACCAAAGAATATTTGGCAGTCTGCTTGATAATTTAAATTACTTCATTTACTGAGAATGAACGGTGTGTTTCAGCACACTCCAACAAAATAAAAAAGGTTTGTAGAAGAATGTGGGGCAATGGCTAACTTCACGTACTGGAACACCAGTCACAGGGGCGTCTCTCTCTTGTATAAGGCCGCACTGGTGGGCCCTTCAAACTGCAGTTTGATGGCCTGTTTCAGGTTAAGTTGCGGGTCTGTGGTTGTCATTCCGACCATAACATCCTCCGGCAAGGCACTACAAGGTGGGACTGGGCTAAAACTGTAGCAAGTAGGTGACAAAATGTTCTTCTGGGGTAGAGAATCCCAAGCGTCCCCTTGAAGTGGGCTCTGTAGTCTATAAGGGTAGCCCAGAGGAGGACTTTCTCGGTTTTTAGCACCTGCTGCTGGGCCGTCTTGCCCTGGCATTATCCCGAGGGAAGCCATGACTGAGTTCCATTTGCCCCCAGCGTACGTAGTCCTGTCTGCTTTAATTAAGTTTGAGTTTTGCCTGCTCATTTTGTCATGGTATACAAGTCCAGACGACAAGCCTTTCTGAGGCGGTTCGCAGGGGTGCACCGTGGCAGCGACGGTGCAAACGGTGGAAGGAGGGCTGCCTTTGTGATGCCTCTGACTGCTTCCGTGCAGGCTGCCCATAAGCGAGCTCCCTGGCGGGGGGAGGGTGGAGTGACGACTCCGACTGCGGGGCAGGGAGTGCTGTTGGATTTGCTGAATGAAGCTGAGGCTGTCAGCCGGCACCGTCTGCACCGTGGCCAGCGAGTGGCCGGTAGACGAGGTTTGGGAGCTCTGCGTGGAGTGGAATCGATCGGCAGTGGAGCCGGGAGAAGACACTGAAGAGGAGGAGGTTGCAGCTGGTACTCCACCTCCATTACTCTCGAAGATGCCCGAGGAAAGGATCTTGTTGGGCTTTGAAGGGGAGACAGTATTAGAGTTAGGGCCCACGTATGGCTTGGCTCCGTAGCTCTCCAAGAGTCGGACAATGTTAAAGTGCCTGTGTTTGCCAGCCACTTTGACTGGACTACGGCCATATTTATCCATGTGATTGGGATTCGCACCTCTTTCCAGAAGCATTGCGACAATGTTTGCGTGTCCCTCCTGGGCGGCGATGCTGAGAGCTGTTGCCCGCTGGTGACACGGAAGGTCGATAACGACACCACTGGCTTTAAGGAGACGATGTCCTACTTCAGCATGTCCCGTCCAAGCCACTGAATGGATTGGCGGTCTACCCTCTGTGTCCTGCGCATTGGGGTTTGCCCCATGCTTCAGCAATAGGTCCACCATCTCAACACACCCCTGCCAGGAAGCCACATGAAGTGCTGTACGGCCCTCAGAGTCCTGGGACTCCAGGGGCACCCCTCCTTTCTCTATGAGGAGATTCGCCTTTTCAAGGCGATCCTCCAACACCAGGAGGTAGAGCAGAGGCCTTCCCTCTGCGTCCCGTACATCAGTATCAGCCCCTCGCCTCATAAGCAGCTCGGCCACCTCAACATGGCCCTCCAGGAGGGCGGCGCTCAAGGCAGAATGTCCGTCGTACGCCCTGTGATCGATGGGAGAACGTCTGTCCAACAACTGCCTGACGGTGCTCCAGTGACCTTCCTGGGCCGCCAGTATAAGAGGGGTGCGTCCTTCAATGTCCATCTCGCCGACACGTGCCATGCTGCCTTGCTCCGTCAACGCAGCGCACACAGCCCGATGGCCTTCACAGGCAGCGGCGTGCAGCGGAGTCCAGCCGAGGTCGTCCTTGTGGTTCTCGTCCAGGCCTCGCTCCAGCAGGGCGCGGACAACCTCGACGCTGCCCCTCGCCGCCGCCAGGCAGAGTGCCGTTCTGCCTTCGCAATCGATGGAGTCCACAGCCGCTCCCCAGAAAAGCAGCCGTGACACGGTCTTCATGTGGCCCATTGCTGCAGCCGCCAGCAGGGGAGTAACAGCCGCCGCTGCTGGGACGTTGCCATTAGGGCCAGCGGTCTCATCTACATCCGCACCAGCTTCTAACAGGAGCTCAACTATGTCATCATGGCCCTCGTAGGCCGCAAGAAGCAATGGTGTCATTCCATCGTGGTCTCTGTGTCCTGGGTCTGCTCCACGCTCCAGTAACAGACTTGCTACCTCCCCATAACCTTTGACCCCAGCTGCTGTGGGAACACAGAGAGCAGCGACCGACAGGGCAGTGCGCCCATCTCCATCCGCTAAGTTAACTTCTGCTCTGTGGTCCAGCAATATCTCCACAGCTTCATGGTGTCCCATATAGGCAGCAGCGATAATCGGCGTGCGGCCCATGCTGTCACCCTTGTCGACCTGTGCCCCGTAGTCCAGCAGGGTCAGGACGATGTCCTCGTGGCCGCCCCACGCAGCCGCTCTGAGAGCCGTGCGGCCGTCAGCGTCACAGCCGTCCACGTCGGCTCCCGCATCCAGCAGAAGCCGGACGGCCTCGCTGTGTCCTCCCCAAGCTGCAGAGCGCAGCGCCGTCCAGCCTTCGTTGTCGACATGCTCCATCATCCGCACAGCAGATTCTGGCCCCTGGCTCTTGGTCCAATCCAGGAGCACAGACAACACTTTAACATGCCCCTGCCTGGAAGCCAAAGTGAGAGGCGTTTGGCCCTGTTGATCACTGACCAGCGGATCAGCTCCGCGTGCCAGGAGAAGTTTGGCTGCATTTGCAGAACCCTCGTGGGCCGCACTGGCAAGCAAGGCCTGTCCATCTGTAGCACTAGTCTGGTTTACAGAGACCCCACAGCTTAGGCGCTTCTTTACGGACACGTCCCTTTCAAAGGCCTGTCTGAAACTACTTCCCTCTTCACCTGTACAATACACTCCAACACTTGCATCTGAAAGGCAGGGTGCAGAGATGAGCCCACTACTCATTAACAGCTGAAGGACCTCCTGACTGACAAGAACAGGAGGCTGGGTTATAGATGGAGTGAGGGCAATACTGCCATGAGGCGTAAGAGGAGGCACACCTGCCCACAGCATCCACAGTGCCAATAATGAGGGGTTAGCTTTGTGGTGACCTGATGAAACTAAATATGTGGCTAGCTGGCAAGTGTCCTCAATGTCCAGGTGGGGTCCCTGCAAAGTCAGAGCCATGGCGAGCATACTGTGACCCTCTGTTCTGCTACACAGGTACTTCTGTGTGCAATATTTAACGTCCGTCAGCCATTCAGCAAAGCTGGCATGAAAAAGTAGTTTGGTTCCCCCAGGGCCATCGATCAGGAGAGGCGCGAGGGTTCGGAGCTTGTTCTGGAAGTCCTGGGGGTTGAGCGCGGTGTCATGTGTCCACGTCGCCGTGAAAAGCTGCTGAGGCGTGAGGGGCCTTGCGGCAGCTAAGAGGACATTGAGGAGCGGCCTGACGAGGACAAAGAGCCCCCGGGGGAACAGTCTCTGGCACAGCCACAGGTAGAGGCCATTCAGAGTCCCGGGGATGTCTCGGATCTCCCTGAGACCCACCAGTGCACCTGCCACCCCATCCAGCACTCGCTCCAGGAAGAGGAAGCAGCCGCCGCTCTTTATGTGCAGCAGATTCAGCATGTCGGCCGTGTCAGGAGTGAGCTGGCGGCGAAGGGTGGTGTCTTCATCCAGCCGACAAAGGATGTACTGCTGCACGTCACGGACTGGAGGCGGTTTGCGCAGATCGTCCAGAGAGATCCGACGAAAACCTAAACACAGAAAGAAAGAGCAGGTTTTTTAACGCCAATATAGTTTATATACTATCGATATACTTTACCAGTGTTATGTTATTTTGGATAACAAAAATCAAGTGGCATTTTCTTTCTCTGCTTTTTATTCATTTTTGGAAGAGAACACCTTAGTTTAATAGTTCGATATGTATGTACTGTTCTGTTCTGCTCCAAAACAACACCTCCCTTCATTTATGATATGCTAGTGAAACAAAGCTGGAGCGTATAACCAGAGCACTCTACCTACTACCAGCTTTTAACAAGAGTTACAGTCAATGGTCTCTTCAGCTATAGCTACACAAAAGGCCAATACTGTGGAACTTTATATTTCTTTATTCGATGCATGGTTAATGTGGATGTTGAAATTACCAGATTACGGCGTAAATTACCAAGTAAATATTATAGATATTTTGACTTTCATCTCTTTTTGACATCTACCATTTCCATTGTAGTAATTTGACAAATAATTATTTAATCAATTGTCATAAAAACGACTCAATCAGTGTCTAACTGCAAATCCCATGAAGACGAGTTACTCTTTCTTCTTACCGGAGAACATCTTGCACATGGCCTTGTTGTGGCGGCGGACGGAGCAGACCAGGAGCAGCCAGCCGGGCAGCAGGTGTTGATTGGCGGCCAGGAGCTGCGCGATGGAGCCGCTCTTTCCACTTCCCTCGCCTGCGCCGTCCCTCACGTCCAGGGAGTCCACCAACACCATCAGAGTCCGGGCGGGAGGAGGAAGGTCTAGCAGGGGTCCCAACACTGCTCTGAGGACATGTGAGAAAGAGCCGACACACACAAGGAAAGAGATTAAATGTCTGCAGTGTGATTACAACCACAAGCAAAGCAGGATGATCCTTTTGCATATAGTCAGTGGCACTAAAATTCACTGAAATCAGTTATACAGCTGTGACCAGGGAACAACAATCGCAAATATATTACCTTCTACTGTGATTAAACTCTGGAATATTATGCCAGACAGAATTCAGGACTTGGCAAAAAAGAAAACATAAATCCCAGCGCAACTGTCCTTTGAAGAGCACAATTAGCACCCGCACCCTGCTGAGATCGGATGGTGACTCAGGTTCATGGGCACGCACACACACACACACGCACACGCACACACACACCTTATCTCATCTTATCATACTTGTGCTATCCGGCTCTCCTTTTACTACTTTAACCAACTGTAATTTCCAGGCACTTAAAAACCCCTCAACATAACATGCCTGAGCTTTGATTTAATTCCTCCCCCCCTACACTAGAGCGGGTTCAAACCAACGATGGATTTATGCCAGAATCAAATCCTGCAGTCATCAAGATTACGGCACAAAGCTGTTGGAGCATGAGCACTACATAATGAAAGTGCAAGTTTTATGAGGGAAGACGGGACCCTTGAGGACGAAGTTGATGCTTCCAGATGATTACTGTGGCTGCAGGAGAAACACGCCTGAGCCAAAGACACACACTACTGTGTAGTTACACCTATGATGACGCTTTGAGAACTGTATGGTAACACTAGTTATTATAGGAACCCATGTTCACCGCTCCAAACCAAACCAAGCAGCGCCAACAGGGGATTGTTAAGCAGTAGTTGCTGGATTACCGACTGCTTTGAGATTCATTGACCATGAAACTTAACATTTTAAGTCGCTGCTTTAGATTTTTTCTTTTATAACTTTATAAAAATGAACACAAAACAAATACACATACACAACACTGTACCTACAGAAGAATACTGATTCTCCATTGTAAAAATGTAAGAAAACTCATTTAACAATACATTTTGTAAACGTGGTTGCTTTCCGTGCTCCGCCTGTACAGAGGTGCCCGTACAGACAGATCTGGGTTTACAGGTGACAAACAGTGATTAACCTGTGACAGCAGTCTGGTACAAACGGGTCACACGGAGGCTAAACTCAATCATCATGCAACAAACACCGGGTTCACGCCTCTGTGTGTACTGTCATTATTGGTACGGTCTATATTTTAGGAACGGCCAGAAGGTGCAGTCACCTCGAGTCTTTAAACACAGAATTTACGCAAAAAAACTAAAGAAGATATGTTGATTTTTTTTGCCTACAAATTCTGAAAAAAACTGGCAATTCGTTTTTTGTTCTGGTGCCTAATAAAAGCAAATCAAGCAGCGTTTTTTTTATTTATCATTTAACCTTTTAAGGTCATTTAACCTGTAAACAGAGATGCATCAGCTCTTCAGTGTACTCTGGTAAATCCAGAAGCTCACCGATTGAATTAATGCAGCGTCATTCACCAAACACGTTGGGTCAACATCAAAGTATCAGTCTCCGGGTGAAGATATGCGAAGGAGTGACATTTCAACATCAGAGAGATGAGTCATGCGTAACGAGAAGACTTTGGCAAGGAATCGTCCGTGTTTGAGCTACAGACATGACATGTTGTGTTACGACAAGCACCTTGTTCAGAGTCATAATAAGTAACTATTACCTCCTCTATTAGACCGTCCTCACATAATGGACATTTTGACCGACATTAGTGGCGACATGTTCAGGGTTTACAGGACATTATTTAGCAGAGGTGGGAACCGCCCACTTGCTGACACATCTCCATTCATGATGAATAAAAGGTAGAAGGAAGCGGCCTAAACAGTAATGAGCCTCCAATGATATGGCACCTGATGTCACTTTATTTTACTTTACACTTTCACATAATCACTTCGTTCCGTGCACTTTATTTTAATTTGAACTTTTTTTTTTTTTACATTCTGTTGATCAAAGTGTAAATATTCATGCTCCCTTTTTATTGCACTCTGTTTTATGTTTATCGTTAAATGTTTATTGTTAAATGTTAAATGTTATGCACCTACCGCCAGGACAAATTCCTTATATGTGTAAAAATACTTACAATAAATGGTTCTGATTCTGTCTAAAGTCTAATTTTCCTCTGAAGGATAATGTTATATACAACTTTTTGCTGGATTTGGCTTCATCATTCAACTTTATTTGGATGAATTACTTGTTTGAGTACTAAACCTAACTTATAAGAAATACAAAAACCTCTCACACAAAGAGAATGTCTTTAGTCAGAGAGGTTGTATCTAGTATCTTCCTCTGAAGATATTTACAGACAAAGTCCTAATGTGTGTATAAAGTTGTAGAATACACCTTCTGTTGCTGTTTGGATACATCTTCAGTGGTGACACCATGATCATAGGCGGTTCTGGGTCTTTAAAGGCGGCGTATGATGCTCATACTTGGGTCCATACTTGTTTTTTGGGTTTCTACTCGAACATGTTTACATAATGTAATGTTTATATATACACCTGTATATCTAAATCAGCTTGAAACGCTCTGTTTTAGCTCCTGTCTTTAAGACCCTTATTCCTGAAACGGCAAGTCTGGAGAAAAAATATGGCGCAACTTTGCAAAAGGTATTTCCACCCACTTGCAAAGCCGTGGGTGGAAATACTCAGATACATATTCGAATGAGCCTTCATGTGACATATGAAGGGGAGTCAAATCTGATGTATGCAGCCCACGAAATAAAACTAAATGTAAAAACCAACTGGGTTATTATTAACAAACTGTTATTTCACAGGCACTCTAGATACGCAAATGTATGTGCACAAGAGCTGATAACACAAGTTTGTGTTGACATGTCCCCCTTTTATCATCACCAACGGGCCTAAGTGGAGTCCTCCCCCCTAAAAGCCACTGCGAGGACTTTATAGCGGCCTCCAGAGAGTCCCGGCTCGTCTCCACCGCCGTCCCTTTTTTCTTTCTCCGAGGAGTCTGAGGATCCGCTGCAGCGAAAGGCCACTGAGTCATCTCACTACTTTCAACACATTGCCTTCCACGGTGGCTTTGGCTTTCATCGGGGAGCACACGCTGCAATTAAAAGCAGATTTAAGCCCTGCCCTCGGGTGACGGCTACGTCTGGATTGCAACAAGCTTATCAGACCTCTGTTTGCTTTAGTCATCGGATCACAGCGACACTCCCTAAACCCAGCGCACGTTCAGGTCTGCGCAGGAGTGTTGTGTTAATGATCCTTTATTGCCGGTCGAGGCTTTCTGCTCCATTCTGCTTACACAGACCTGGACACCAGGCGGTGTGTGACCTTTGACCCTGAGCTTTAATTCATCTGGTGGAGGTTAGAGTGTCACAAACAAGGCAGGTTTTCAGGTGGTGGTTTGAGCCTGGAGCAGGGTTCAGATCCGGAGAGGCTCTTGGTCCTGGGACTATAATATATATATATGAAACATGTGGAGTTTACTTGTAATGAAATGCACGGTATAATACAACACATACACACTTTGTGTTGCGTTACTGAGTTCAGGAGCGACGGCCAGTCAGGGATGACCCGCCTGGCCACAAAACTACTTTTGTACCGACACTACACCGTCATCTGATGCGCATGTCTTCTTCTTACATTTCTATTTCACTTTACTCTCCCAGGCGAGCAACATTCAGACAAAATAAAAAATGGAATAGTGCCCTGGGCAAGATAGACAGCATTAACAACGAGCTACAGACTACAAATACTGTGTAAAAAAAAGGCTAAAAGAAAATATCACAAGTTTAGAATTTTAAAAAATAGTCAATAGTTTGTGGTTTAAAAGCAAAGCGGGGCGACCACAGGATAATACGATGTGAGACGTTGCCAAGAATTCAGAAACTAACAGTCAAGTAAACCGTATAAGACATAAAATGTGTCTATGAGCATTTAGTTACCATGGTACCATGCATGTTTGCATGTCCGCATGCTAGCATAGAGGATCTTTCCTGATCCGTCAGACACAGAACAGCCGTTTCCAAAGCAGTGCATAATGCTCGTGTCCTACTTTCCCTTCCTTGGCAGCGCCTCATTAAAAGTTAGTGGAACGTTGAAACCGCACGGCAGCTGTTCCCTCAATAACATCACACACCACAAAAAAAACCCTTTTCATCACGTTGCTACCTGCTCATCGTTATGTGCGTCACATGCGGTCCGGTGGCGTAGTGAAGAGAGAGCTCTCTGTCACACCCAGAGTGTGTTATATGTTTCATTAAAGTAAAAAGAAATGTTCCTGGTTACAATAAATAAAAATAAAAACCTGTTGCTGTCGCAGAACTGTAATAAACCCGACCTGCTCGTCTACCTGTGTGCAGTCTGCATATTACATCTTTGTGTACTAACAACATAGCCTATGCTGGTTGTTTACATTCATTATGATGATGATGATGATGATTTTGGATAAGTGGCTTTGGAGGAAGGCCTGACGGGACGGGCTGCCAGTGTGGCCGACTTTCATTGGGACAGCGTTGGCAACACTAGGCTGGTTTTATTCAGTTGGATATATTTTGAAATGTGGCGCACCCTTCCTGTTTTCCCCACTGTTACTTACCCTAGCTTTAAGTATATCCATTCTATACATCCTAATATACATTTCATGTACATTTTACTTCACTACACCTATACCTGCCTAACTACATAACAAGAAAACATGATATGCATGTACTATACTACGAGTCTACCTGTTAGTATACAAAGTATCTCAAAGTGGCGCCGCACGGATGAACTACAACATTAGTTTGAGATATCATCACATTCTATAATAACACTGCAAAAAGAGCCTTTCTGCAATTTCACTTTTAATGCTTTAAAGTACATTTAGCTTAGAACACTTCTGTACTTTAACGCAAGCCCATTATTTTGAATTCAGGCCTTTTACATGTACATGTACTCCTTTTTACGTAGTTGGTGACTTGCCACGCTTACGGTGCGTCCCATGTGCGCCCGCCCGCCCGCCCGCCGCCAACCCCAGCCCATGTTTTTAACAGCGTGTACACGGCGGTCCTCACGTGGCGAGGGTTCGCCCGCAGCCACTTTCTCTCACGGGTGCTCCAAACTCACACAGCGTCTGGCTGCGAGCCAGTCAGAGGGGAGTGAGGAATCCAGCTCGGTACTTCACACCCAGAGGTACGCAAACACAGGAGGAGCGCAGAAAGGCTCAGACTCATCGCAGAGTAAACACGCCGGGAGAGAGTGAAAAAAAGAAAAGGCCCGGCGAGGAGGGCGACCTCGCTGACTGCCGCTGAGACGGTCACTGGGGTACCGGAGGCATTTTTCACCTCTTTGTTCATTTTTCTTCTTCTCCCCCCCCCCCCCTCCCTTCGCTGAAAGGGAAGTTGTGTCGTAAATAACACCGGAGCATTCATTCACAGTGGAGGCCCATTGTGAGCGCTGTGAATGGGCCGCATTATGAGAGGAGAAATAAATATAAGACGAAGGAGAATAGCTGCTGCCGTCAATTTTCCTGTGCCTGTCGTGGCCTCTCTTGTGATGGTCGAATGGGTTTTACATTTACAGGCTTTGAAACTCTTTTGGTCCGTTGACTGTCTAAACGCCTGCAGAAAGCACCTCTGTTTGGACGCAGCTGTAAAGCTTTCATGGGTCTTTTTCCCACAACATGAGCTGCGGTTGAGCCTGAATTACTCTTTTAATGAGTGAGGACGGAGCTTTTTTACATGTATATGCAAGTTGTATTACAGTGTTTCTAATATTGCAATGAGTGCGTTATCATTTGAACCCGTTTTCGTTCCTGAATCAGTTTGACAACCTCCTTCTAAAGCATGTTGGAGACCATTCAGAGAATAGCTCTTCAGGGAGTGAAGTTAGTGGCAGTGTGGGCTCCATAACAGTTGACCTTGATGGAGGAGCAGAGGGGGGGCGGGACTTTGCGAAGGATCAATTACAGTTAATCCTTTTACAAAATGTGTTGTTGTACACACGCCATTCAATAGCATAACAACAAGTAAAGAGGGCAACTTTTACTGTGTTAAGAATTAAATCAGGATTGATTTTGTAGGTACATATTGATTTAACCATCCAGCCCTATGGAACTAACACAAAAGGCCACAAATCATGTTGTGAAGCATTAAGATCACAATGATCTCAGATCCCAGCTTGTCTGGTCGACAACAGAACAGATTACACGCCTCAGGACGAGGGTCATGGCGTCTGAAATGACTCCCCACGTTGGATGTTTTGGGTCACCGCAATGTTGAAACTGTCAATTTACCAAACACGGTAAACACGGTTGTGGCGCAGGCTTTCCCCTTGTTGTTTCCACCAACAAAACCACTTGTTTGCCCGCTGACTCGGGTCAGATGTAACCTTGTTCCGCTGCTCCGGCTTTCAAATCAACCATCACGCTTTACCAGAATGTGATAGCACACCGCGCTGCGTTGAGCCACGCTCTTGGACAAGCACACACATGCAGAGCGCCTGGATGCGTTTCAGGCTTGCTTCACTTTCCTTTTGGCAACATCGAAATTTCCCTTAAACCTGTTACGATAAAGATGAACCCTCTTCGGAATCAAGCGCGTTACATTCAAAACTTTAAACATTCTTTAAAAAGAAAAAAAAGAGATCCAAACCTCTTGAAGGTGTCGTCGGGGTCTCTTTGACAGGCGACAGGCTCCAGAGAGGAGGACACAGACGGGCTGTTGAGGATCTCTTTGTACCCAGGAGAGAGGAGCGCTGAGGCCCTCAGCTGCTCCACCAGGCCCAGGACAAACCTCCACAGCGAGGTCGTCCTCTGGTCCTCCCGCTGGCAGAAGTGGGAGGCCAGGCAGCGCGGCGCCAGCCCGACCGCCAGCCCTGCCTTCGAGGTGGGCCACACCACCTCGGTGCACAGGGCGGTCTTCCCGGCTCCGGGGCCCCCCGTCACCAGCAGCCCCGCCGGCTGCCCCGGTACGGAGCGGGTGTCCAGGCAGCGCCGCAGCTTGTCCAGGGCCCATTCCCGGCAGTAGAAACGCCGGCCCTGGAGCAAGCTGGGAAATCCGCCGCTACTCATTTGTTCCCGGGCGACTGAACTGCAGGCGACAACTCGCTGCTCTTTACTCCACGTCCCATGCTCCTCCGGTAGTCGCACTCCCAACTTTTAGGTAGAGCTGCACACCTCTGGTTTTGTGACAGCTGCGGGTATTTCCTCACACCGATGGTTCCTGAAAGTGTTGCGTCAGGCGATCATTATCAGTGGCTGTCCTTCCCCCTGCAGGCCTCGAGGCGTAGTTCTGACAAGAAGAGGAGTCAGGGAAAGGTTGAGTCAGCTAATGGGTCTCCTCTTCGGCGACTTGATCTGGATTTGGGATCTTTTTGTTGCACGGTTCCAAGTGAAAAAACCGAAGAGCCTGTCCTGCAGTTGGTGGAGCCGTTCAGTCTGAAATCACAAAGGAGGGAAAAGGAATGAGTCAAGAGAGGAACTGACAGCATGTGTTTCACAGATATAATGACACCGTCTCTCACCCCTCCCCTGAAGACGGAGTCGTCCTCCGTCTTCTAACGACAGCTTCCCTCGTCTCAGTATCTGTCCCGCTTCTCGTAAGAGTTCGAGCGTCGATCCCAAACTGCAGCCTTAGCGTGACATTCTCCTTCCCTTTCTCGTGCCCTCAGCTCTTTAACAACCCTCACACCTCCCTCTCTCCATCTCTCTGTCCGTCCGCCTCTCATGTGCTCCGGTTTTTCCTGTTTGGGTTTTATTTGTCTCCTCCCTCCCCCAGTGTTTCTGTGCATGTCAGGACACGCACAGCAGAGCAGAGCAGAGAGGGAAAGAGAGAGAGAGAGAGAGAGAGAGAGAGAGAAAGAGGGAGGACTTGTGTGGCCGCGAGCGATTCAACAGTTGACAGGTGGGAGGGGTTACCTGGGGTCAAGGTTCAGTCACAGGGCAACACTTCACCACGTGGCCGCTGCCGGCGCTGGAAAATGAAGCCAACGTGGAAGTGCCAAAAACGTCTGTTCCACAAATGGCCATTTGAGGCTGCTTCCAAAGCAAGGTGACTTTACATCAGAATTAAACAGGTTTACAGCCGGGTCTCTGTAGTCAATGTCCCCAGTCATGATACTTGTACCTGTTTGAATTAAATTAAGGTTTAAAGGTAGCCATAATTGAGGGCGTGACCGCTTTGAGGGCCGTCTCAGGGAGCTAGCTGCTAGCTGCTAGCTCCGCCTCTCTGCTCATTTTTTCAAGAGCTTTTATTGTCACAAATACCAGGATGTAAAGCAACATCATGGTGTTGAAGTTTTGTTCATGAAAATACTTTATTTTATCTTTTGAGGTGCTGTTGTCATTACGACATGGCTCTGGGAATTAGTTTGATTCCATTCTGATTTACTTTTTGATGATTAAATCATGTAAAGTCTATAGCTGAAACATTTGATTATTCAACAAAGACTGAATTGAGACACTTTGGATGATTGTTTCATATTTTATCAATCATAAAAAAGAAAAAAATCAGATAGTGGTTCCAGCTTCTCAAATATAAAAATGCATGTTGCTTTTCACCATTTTACTAACCAAACTATAAACATATAAATCCAATAATGTTATATATAGTTTGCTGCAGCCCTTTTTAATTCAAGTCAATTATGTTTTTGTTGTAATCTTTTTGCCCATACTAATGAATTGTGTAATGTCCCATCTACTAGATTATATATATATATATATATATATATATATATATATATATATATATATATATATATATATATATATATATTATTAGTTAAATTATATGAAATCCTTGTTTTTAGCCTTAAAGGACATTAACATATTAAAGAAAAAGTATGCAAGGCAACTGACGTCAATACAAATCTCTTTGGAAAGGTTCCTGTCTAAATCAAACCTGACCACTTATAGTTGGCAAAAAATACCTTCAGAATTACAGTAATTATGCAATTTTCTGGTTTTAGCTGCCTTCACACCGCCCTCACCGCTGTGTCCTTAGCTGAGCAATTTCCAGCATGCCCATTTTTAGGAAATGCATAATGTGTCCATCAGCAGCAAAACTCAGAATTCATTTGCAACTGCATGCTAATATGTGTTAAAAAAAAGCCACACCAGATGGTTGATGCTCTGATAAAATGAGCCTTTAAAAAGGAACGTCAATCAATGGCTTCTGCGACAAAATAAAAGAGCGCTCCACATTTAAAGTCAATGACTAATCAAACACCAGCTACACTGAATGAAACCCGTCTGATTGAACACTTGGGGGATCGGAGCAGAACAGACTTCATCCTGACAGCCTGAGTCAGAGTCCATCGGCAGCTTGATGTTCTCCCACAGGTAGACGGCGCATGTTGGAACACTTGCACCGCCGGTCCAACGGATGCCGGTACACCGACAATGAACTGGTAAAATGAAGAGATGTGTGGTTTTAGCGGGGCGCTGAAGACTTGACACCGAGCAGTGAAGTTGTCTACATTCTTGGCATTGCTTGTGCACATTTACAAAGCTCTCTGAGCCGTGCAGCAACCAAAGCCTGGAGCAGCGTCTTCACAGCCATGCAGCAAACCACAATCAAGTCAATTCTATTGATATATATATAAGACCCTATGTTGGAGGCGTCGCTTATTTTACTGTATTTGTTTTAACTGTAGTTAAAAAGACGGCGCTTTCTGGATTTTACAGCACAAATGTGTCTGGATTGGACAAATAGTCAAAGGTTCAGTGGTGGAAAACCACTTATCTGACATTTTTTCGTCCGTTTCCATCTCAGTCGGATGGAATTCATTCATGATTCTGTAAAGATCTTTACTTTCATTCTGCCGCCCTGCTGTCGTGGCAATACTTTCCTCCCCGTCCGACCCAGATTTTCTTCAGGGCACAATAAAAAGCCAATGGGAAACCTCCTTCCTATGGCCAAGAAGAAAAGGCATTCTCCAGGACACATGGAGATGGAGAAGTAAGGTTTCTCTTCGCCTCTACCCTCGTTTAGGGAAAGCCAGGCTTCTTGTTCACAAGACATTTATGAGAACAGCTCACTAAAGAAAGCCGACTGTAACCAGGTTACTCCGGTGCATGTAAACGCACCGAAGGAAGTTGCTATGCAACCAGTCAAGACCCTGTACAAGAAGGACCGGGGAGGATGGGTACGCGGGTTTCAAATCCAAAAAATGGTGACGCCAACGAACTGCCTCGAAAACTTAAAATGCATTCGAGTCCAGCTTCAAGAAATTGTTCCACAGTTTGTCAGATGAGAAGATTGATACCACTCTCATGTCTGCACAATACATATGAAGATGGAGCCTGCAGCTAGTTAGCTTAGCACAGTCTTAACGCAATCAAGGCTCGAGCGTTATACAATAAACAATAAGAGTTATAGCACAACCCCCAGAAAACACATAAAAGGGAAGGTATTTTTTTAAGTTGCAGTATGCCTTTAAATGAGTATTTAGTAATTGCAGTTGGCAGAAGACCATTGTAATTGAGAACTACAATGGTTCTACTGTAGAATCTATGGCGATGGACCCACCATAGATGAATGAATATATACTTTATTAATCCCCAAGGAAGGGTGGAAGCAAACCAGGTTTGACTTCAGAGACAATTCAGATACAGTTTGCCAGATCTTCAAGAGATCTTGGCCACAGAGCTACAGCTCACTGCAGCGTTTCCTTTAACACAAAGAATATAAAGATTAAGGAAAACATTACTCTGGAATCAGCATTAGTGCATATATACAACTTTTAGGACTTAATGATTTAATTCATTCTAAGGGGAAAGTATATGTGGGCCCAAATGGCATCACGTGACGGCCCCTGAAGTTAAATTAAATCAAATTAAACGGTTTGAGCACTGAGTAACATTTGAGTCAACGCCCTTATGTAGACATTAGCGGCTCATTGGATGACGAAAACACAACGATTCTAATTTTCAGGAGATTATACACTAAAGACAACATATTTATTATTATATTCCATGTCTGCCAATATAGATCCGCCTGAATGTAAGACACTGTTCCTTTCAGGAGTGTTCGTAAATTAAGTTATTTATTTTGTATTTATAGGTTTCAATAGGATTTTAAATCACTAGCCTCAAGAATAAATGATGTCTGTATAAAAAATAAAAAAAGGTAACTATGTTTCTTTTCCTGTCTTTTTTAATTCTTCGGTCCGGTGACCCGGTGACCATTCCAGCCAATCAGCGGCCTCGCTGTCCCCGCGGGTCGCTACAAGTGTCCGCGTCCTCTCCGCAGGTGTGACGTCACCACCGCGTGTCTCTTACCTGCCCTCCGGTAATCCCGCGCAACAAGTCGACGCCATTGTCAACAAAAACAAAACACACCCACGAAGCAGACAGTCCACTTTGTCTGCTTGTTGGGACGCGCGAGCGGCTCTTACCTTACAGGCACGCGCACCATCTCGGTCTGTAGCTCCGTCTCGAGACAAAACGAGCTCTTGCTCTCTCTCTCCCTCTGTCTCTTTTGCTCTCTCTCTCTCTGTCGCTCCCTATTTTTTTGCGCTCTCTCTTCCTCTGTCTCTCACTGTCCCTCTCTCTCTCTTGCTCTCTCTCTCTCTCTATTTCTCTCTCTCCCTCTCTGTCTCTCCCTCTCTCTCCCTGTCCTACAGGATGTAGAGGTCCTAAAACAGGCTTCCTGCAGTCTGCTCCACATGAACCTCCACATGTCAGAGCGGTGGTCCGTTTAGATGACGAATCAGAAAGAAACGACTCCTGTGGTAAAATGTATTAAAACCAGGAGGAAGACGAGTCAGTCAGTTCAGACCTTTTTTAAAGTCAAAATGATGAGATACAAAGTCAAAATAGAGAGTAAAAAAAGATATATGTTTAAAAAGTCTTATAATTTGGCACATAATTTTACATAGAAAGTCAGTTTTAGTATTTTTTTTACGATGTCTTTTTTACTAACTTAGTCAGAATTCAGAGATAATGCATCAACAATATGAAATTGTACGTCAAAAATCAAACTGATCAGACAGTAAGTTAAAAATAGTATTGATTTATAGACCCTGCAGTTTTTTTAGACAGTGTGTATTTTATTACCAACTCTCACAAAAGTTCTCATTCTTTTTAATTGTGTCCAAAAAGGCATTTTAAAGGCACAGCCTGTCATCCAAACGAAACTAAATGCCGCACACCTTACCTTTGAGTGAATTGACAACCAAATATATTTAATTCACTTTCATTTAGTCTGTTACGAGTTTTCCCCTTCCAGTCCGTCTCTGTGCCGTCACGGCCAGACACGGCCCCGGAAGCACCTGCTGCAGCGGAACGACTTCCTGGGACGTCTGGAGCGCTTTGCCAGGTGTGTGGTTGAGATCCAAATGAAGGCGTGGTCCGGGTAAAGGCCCCGGAAATAGGGCATCAGTAAGTGGGAAATGATCATTTAAGAGCCACAAAAAGCAGATTCAACGTGTGAACGGACCTTCAATGTAAACCGTCAAAGGGCCCAACGCGGGCGCCATCTTGGAAGTATTGCTTCGGACTTTCCTGAGTTGTCCCAATAAGTTCTGCCGAAAGTATTCTTCAAACGATTGCAGCTGAATCCACAGCCGAGTTAGAGACATGATGTTTTATTCTAACCACAAAAACTCTTATGCTCTGCTGGGCCGGGGGCCTCTAAACGGTCCCACGATCACGACTGAGCTCACAGTGAAATGAGAGGTGACCTCTTCACCCCGTGAGCCAATCCTCCACATTCTGACACGCTCTTATAAACCACAACCTCTTCTCTAAAAATAATGACTTTTGTCAACAACATGCAATTTACATGATGATGTCATGAATGGGGCTCATCTCTCATCTGTGGAAATGTAGACATAAAGAGAGACCTCAGACACAGCATGACAACAGATGCTTTTTTGTTTTGGTATGCTGCTGTTTCGTTTAAAAACTGCTGTGACCATGTCTATAAAATAAAATGCACATTTGTTTTATGATTTTCTTTTTAATCAATGATGATATTTCTCCAGTGTGGAGGTCAGTCAGTCTCCTACTAAAGTTACAAGGGAGACCTCTAGTGGACATGTGTGGTAATGACAGACTTGTGTCAAACCTGTTGAGCTGATAATAATAATAATAATAATAATAATAATAATAATAATAATAATAATAAAATAATAAAAAGAGAGGAAAGAAGGACAAATAAATAAAAGAGAGGAAAGAACTTATAATGTTGACTTCAAACCCTTATCCAATGCAATGACCTATTAATACACAAGTTTTAAATAAAACTTCCCTTGTTTACTCAAGGTATTGACTCTATCCATAATTTGAACATGAACTGAGATAGTATTGATATAGAAATTGTAATTATATTGTCTCTAATTTGAAAAGAGTTACTGTGTGGGTAAATGTGATGAAAATGTGTCAGTCTTCTAACAATATTGTACCTTTTGTGTTGGACAGTTATTAGTCACTTGAAAAGAGTTTGCACACAAAACGTATGAGCAAAGCAACGTTTTATTTAAATAATATCTATCCTCATAAGATGGAGGTCAAAATATACAAAACACCACACACACACACTGAACAATATAACAATCATAATAACGTTTGTTTAAACATTGAAGATCCTCAAACATAAAGGGTGGAGGACAGGATATATAAAGCAACCTCTGTAAAATCTTAGAACATAAGTATAATATCATATAAAGGCTCAGGCTTAGTCTTGCACTAAGTTTGGATTTAAGGATTCTGATGTCAACGTTGACATTCAGTAAACACCTCATGTGAGTTTTTGGAATTTTTTTGGCACTATTTTTAAACGTGTTTCCTCACACACCTCTCAGGGAAAAGACATATACAATAAAACCCTGTAGCCCCATTTGTATCATATTTAATACATGAGTTTCAGAGACCTCTACGTCATTAACGTGAGCAGTACTTTCCTCAAAGACCCTTACAACTGTATACATGTACTCTGCCACCTGGTGGCGTTTCCCAGCACTGCAGGCAGGAGAGGGCGTTTCATTGCCGTTTTCAAAATGGCCGCCGTCACAAAGTTACTCGTTTGTTTTTTCCAGGGAAATCATTGCTAATTTTGAAAAGGTTATGGTAAGAATGACTTTGATATTGTTACTAATATTTCAATATGAATAGTTACTGTATTGAAGCAAGCTATAATTGCTTAATGTTTCGTTCCTTATTTTATAGTAAAATCGTTTTGAAAGCACCTGTATCAAATATGATACAGCAGGTATTTAAAGGCATTGTATTTAGTCTGTATGTAGCTGGATTATGCCATATCAAAAATGTATGAACCTTTGTATTTATCTCTAATTTGTCAGAGTACAACCACACCTCCTGTCTGCCAGATTGCCTCCACTTGTATGTGTGAACAATGTTTAGGGAAACTGTGCACAGATTTCAGTTTAAATCATTTCAGTCTCTTGTCGTTCAGTGAAAAAGTTGTTGTTGTTTTTTCGATATATATTTTATATTTAGGTGTGTTGAGATGTACTTGTCGCGAATGTTTCAGTCTGTGTATATTTTCTTCAAATAAATGTTATATCTTTTGAACAGAAGTAAGAATTATTGGCCATTTCCTTTTTATAAAGCAAGCACATTTTCAATTATCAGTCAAAATAACGTTTATATGCAAGTTGAAACAAATTTGGAATGTAAGTCCTCTTAACTTGAAATGGTAAGTTGTTTACATGGTGAAGTTATTTTAACTTGTAACAGAGTTACATAAAAGCTCAAATGTGCGTTTGTTTGACTAGCTAAGGAAAGTTTTCTTTGATAATGTAAAAACATATCTTCTCATCTTGGCCCTTTGACCCCTTCTGTACCATTCAATGCAGGATTTAAGTGTGACAAATCAATCAACGAGGTATTATATAATTATATGGGTGTTTAATAAGAATAAACCAACCGTCTCTTTATTTTTTAATTGTCATTTATTGCCTTGAGCAAAACATGCTGTTCCATGTAGGAATGTTTGGTTCTAAAATGACACAAATATAACAAGTAAATACATGATGTATACAACTATGCTGCAAAGTAACCATGAACATTAAATATCAGAGGAAAAAAAGTCATTAAATACATCTGTATCAATAACCTAAGGGTTAATTAACAAAGACACAAGTAAATGTAACTTAATGTATACATGTATACTGCCACCTGTTGGTAGAAAGGTGAACCTGCACTCTGGTCTCCTCAGAGGCGCTGTTCTGAAATATAAATATGATTCTAACATCAACAACTCTACACACACAAATTACTTTGATTTAATTATATGACGAACTGTGTTGCATTAAACAATGCATTGATTAATTGAAAAGTTGATTCATGCTGTGTACGTAATATATACATGCATATTAAACTGCCTGTAGTCACCACTGTTGCTAACATATCCAGGTTTATTTATTTATATTGATTAATGTTCTTCTAACATTAATGTTCTTCTAACATTACCCTTCTACGTGTTTGCATCATAGAAGACAGTAAATAAGAATATTTTATACAGGTTTTTATTTTGACATGAAAAGAATCGGCTCGTATTCCGAGTTTGGTTTTCTCGTTTTCTCGTTTTTGGATTCAAAAACAAAAAAAACAAAAAAAAACGAACAAAACGTACACGGACCGATGAGACGGAGACAGGAGGGTTCAGCCAGTGGCGATATTCATCCATTCCCCGCTTCCCTCCTTCTACGCAGCAGCAGCTACGTCACTCAAATCACTCAGATGGAGTTCTGTGATAGGTTGTTCATCAGGAAGTGTCGTGTGACTCGCGCGCCACTAAAAGAGAACTTTTCGGACTGGTACACATGTCTTGAGTAACGCAGGAAAGCGCATTACTGAGGTCTAGTAAAGTAGTGTAGTTACCAATATTTTGAGTGTAATGCGTTACTTTACTTCGTTACCTATAATAGTAATTACATTACTGTAATCCGTTACTTTGTAACTCGTTACCCCCAACACTGCTCCCCGACAACCACCGAAGGTCGACGCCCGACGCGGACAGCAGCAACAGCGGCTTATAAATGACGAAACCGCTCCGTGGTTACGAACAACCTGCAGACACCTGCAGTCATCAACTCAACTCCACAGGTGTTGGTAGGAGAACGTGTTCAATGAACTACCAGCTCTGCCTCAGGGAGTCACCCTCACTCCCCATCAGTTCCTCTTCTGTGGGTTGTAGCTTCTGAACAAGTTATTTCATAATACCAGTAGTAGAAGTAATATATATATATATATATATATATATATTTGTGTGTAAAAATAACTTTTAAATAGTCTATACTCTGTCTTCAGTTGCATGAAGAGTATTGATTTTCTACTTAGCTCTGCTTTTTCAGCAAGCCTTGCAATCTCCATCTAAACAAAATTGCACTGTAACGGACAGTATTTCCTTGTGCAGGCTCCAGGCAGTCACTTTATTGCTGCAGAGATTAATGGGAGGCTATTAAGTGCATGTAAACGCAACCATACATGACTATCTAATGGAGGGCATTCAATATCGTGATGTACTGCACCACAGCCTCCCTTTCACCAACAAAGTGTTGTAGAAATGTAATTTTAAATTGGCACGCTCTTTATGGAGGAACAAGGAATTCATTATTATTCATCCTCCGTCAGGAGGAAATATGTACTAAATCATGGTTTCTCCAGTAACGTAGGCCAACTTCTGTCAGATTTATGGATTTTGTTATAGGCAGTGAAGGTCTTTTTTTATGTTTTATTAATAAAATAAAATGTGAATAAAAATAAAAAGTAAATAAAATGCAATCAACAAATCAGGTTGTGATTTATATGAATGTATGCTGCATTAACCTAGTTTCACTCCATGCATGACCCAATATTACACACATTTATCAGTTACCCATTTTATAATAGGTGATAATAATAAACATATCTCATACTAGCAGCCAGGGGGCGTGGCCCAGCGTCAGCGGGTTTTAAATGACGTTCTGGCAGCCAGGGGGCGTTGCCCAGCGACAGCGGTTTTGGCTTTGATATTCTCAATGAAGCTCCTATGGAACTTGCGTGTTCCTATAAAAGATCAGTGTCCCTCTTTTCTCCTCATTGCGCTTGAAGACCCACCGAGAGGACAGCAAATCTGAACTTCTCCTGAAGAAAACCACTTCAACAACTAGCTAGCAAGCTAACCTATCTCAAGCTAACGCAACTCACGCTAACCCAACTCAAGCTAATCCAACTCAAGCTAACGCAACTCACGCTAACCTAACTCAAGCTAACCTAACTCAAGCTAACCCAACTCCAGCTAACCTACACAACCTTCAGTGAACAACAAGTTAAGGACTCAGCTGTCTTATTGTTAGCCATGTAGAAATGTGTGTTTACACCCGGAGTAGTTTAATACTCATGAAGTTGATTTTATTATCTCTAAACTTTACTGAAACATATTTCCTCTTGCTTTGTGAATTGTAAAAGTGTTCACCTGTATTAAATATAACTTCTATGTGATACAGATAATAAGTGATGCACGCATGACAGTATATGTAATCCTTATTGTTGAAAAATGTTCATAATTCCTAATTAACACGTTGCCAACAATCTTGTGATGTTTTTTTTATATTAAAACAATAAATTAAATCATCTTTTATCAAGCATAACGTTTAGTACTACACGCTACCAGTACAGCTGTCTATTTATAAAGCATTGGTAGGTCTATGTATTTTAATTGTGCTTTTGTATGTATTCTATTTAATGTTTTGTACTATCTGGACCTTGAGTCTGAAATAAAGTTTGCGTAAGTTTTGCTGCGTAAAAAGTATCTGCAGCATGGTAGGAACACCAAGAACCTGAATGCCACGCACTTATTTTAACACTTTATTAACAGTTAGTTGTTGACTATATACAGAGGTTCATACAACTATTAATCTACTTCAATATACATGGGACTAAATCATAGTGCACGTTAGACATTAATGTGATGTCCCAGACGTTTATATGAGAAAATTCTCTAACTGGACCTCGTTGAATTTTAATTGAATACCCCTGATTTATTGTATGACATTTACTTTCAATGAAGTATTACTGCATAGTGACACTGATCCTCTTAATTCACTATGTGAATTAAGTCGGGGCTTTATTAATGTGGAAAGATCACAGATGTATGAGATAAACAACTGAAATAATAAATCCTGTCTGAATAGGCTCCAGTATGAAATTAAGTTTTTTTTTTATTATCTATTTTTATACATAATTAAAAAGATAAAAGTAAATTAAGTGTAAAGCAGCTCATATCCAACATAAATAACCTCAAAGTCAACACTATTAGAAGCATTCAGAGAAATACTTTCATTTTTTTCATTAAAAAAGTCATCTCTACGGCTCACTAATTCAAAAGCTGCAAACATGAAGCCATGGTGAGAGATATTAGTGAGACTCTAAAGGTCAAAGGTCAAACTCTGGTTTGAACTTGCAGGGTTGGATTTTCAGGTATTTTCGAACACAAAGTGACAGAAGTCTGGTTTCTAACACCCCACTGCTCACACCAGCTTCCAGGGGTGCGTCCCAATTATTGTTTCCTCGCTCCTCGAGTGAACTGGAAGTTGTTTTGCGTCGCCATATTGACGGCCGTCCCAAAGCTCTTATTCTGCACGGAGGAGCGAGGAGGGATCTCATGATCATGATGGAGGAGCCACGAGAGCGAGCTACCAGGAAGTGTTTTAACGCTGGACACGCCCCCTCACTGTTCATCAGTTATTTGATTGGACGCTGCAGCTGAGCGGACTGATCGCTGGAGTTTCATAGCAGAGTGAAGAAGACAATCACAGATTAAACTCAAGTTAATATATATATATATATATATATATATATATATATATATATATATATATTATTGATGCAAATAATGTTGGTGTGTGTTTGAGTGAGGGCGAAAGAGACTGTCTGTACATTTGTTGAAAGTCAGCAGTGGCTCTTATGATTAGAAATAGTGTTTGTGTAGATACACCTCCAACATAATACAGTGCTAGGTTATATATAAGTTTCACCAAAATGTAATATTGTTGAGTAAATTTCTCTCTTGTGTGATTCATGTTCCAGCCTGAAAAGATAGAACCGAGTCAGAACGAGGAGACGAGAGAGAGAGAGAGAGAGGGAGCGAACGAGGACGAGAGAGAGGACAAGAGAATCAGAGCGAGGAGACAAGAGAGACAGAGCTAGGAGACAAGAGAGACAGAGCTAGGAGACAAGAGACAGAAAAGAACGACCGCAAGGAGAATAGAAGCAGGAAAAGAGAAGAATAAGCAAAAGACTTGAAAGAAAAAGAAAGGTAGGTAACATGTGTCTGTGTGAGTGTTTTCCTTTACAGGAGGGTCAAGAAAAAAGAAAAGATGGATGTAGAAATTGTAAATCTGCAATAGTTTAAGGTAAATATATACATATGTCTATAAATGTGTCTATACATGGTAATCTGGCAATGTATATAATTCATCAACATTATTAAGACCTTTAAAACAAATTTTGAATTTAATTTCTGACTGTGCCAAAATGAATGTGTATTTGCAGATGCCGAGTATCCGGCAAAAGAGGGAGAGGAAGACGAGGAAGTGGACCCAGGAGGCCATGGCCCAGGCCGCGCTGGAGGTGAAGGCAGGCAGGCTCAGTGTTCGGTAGGCAACCCAGGAGTTTGGGGTCCTGAAGTCCAGCCCGGGTGACCGAGTCAGTGGAAGGGTGTCCTCTGACTGTGGGCCTGGTCAGAAGACATTCCTCACCCCTGCAGATGAGGATTCTCTGGTGGAGTACCTCTTGTACTCTGCCAGTCATGGGTTTCCACTGACGGAGCCTCAGGTCCTGGCCCACGCTCTGGCCATTTACAATCACCGACATCAGGCAGCCCCTAAGACCCTTGGCCAGACGTGGTGGATCAATATCCGGGAGCGGCACCACCACCGCCTGACTGCCCGGACCCCAGACATTATTGACTGTGGGAGGGCATCCTGCGCCAAGAGGGGGCCAATAGAGGAGTATTTCAGGCTCTCACCACCACCCTGGAGGAGCACGGGTTGAGGGAGAAACCCCGTCAGATCTACAACTGCGACGAGACGGGGTTTCAGCTGGACTCCTCAAGGAGAAAGGTTATCGTGCCCCGGGGGACCAAACATGCTTACAGGCAGGCCCAGGGAACCACGGACCACATCACCGTCCTGGCCTGCCTGAACGCGGCTGGAGAGGATATCCCCCCTTTCATCATTTACAAGGGGGGATATCCAGGGGGCCCATATAACAAGGAAGGGGTTCCCAATGCCCTCTACGGGAAGTCGCCAGCAAGTAGTTTGTCGGGCACTTCCTGTCGGGCACTTCCTGAAGTTCGCCGTGCAGGAGCGCCCGCTGCTGCTCATTATGGATGGACATCAGTCCCATCTGGATCCAGAGCTGGTCCGGGCGGCACAGAGGGAGGGGGTCATTCTCCTGTGCCTGCCACCACATACGTCTCACATCCTTCAGACTTCGGATGTGAGTTCTTCAGACCCTTGAAGGCAGATTTCTCTGGTGTTACAGGAGATCTGTCGGCAGTGAGCCACTCCTTTTTGGTTTCTAAGAAGGAGTTTTCAAGGGTCCTAAGAGACTCTTACCAGAGGGTGAAGGATCGGAGAGTAGTGGTGGCGGGGTTCAGGAGGTGTGGCATCTTCCCTCTGGACTCGATGGCCATTGACTGGTCACGGGTCATGCCGTCCGGGCCGCGGCACGCTACCTCCTCACCTCCTCCGCCAAACCCATCGGCATCTTCCTGGGCTGGGCCTGATGTTGCCCTTCCCTCCCAACAACCCCTTTCCCCAGCCCAACCCCTACCTGCCCCTCCTCCTCCTCTTCCCTCCCCTCCCTCCATCCCCCCCAATCCTTACCTCCTGGTAACATCAGGCCGGATTCCAGTCGACCTGGCCCACCTCCTGGCCGAAATAAATTATACCCGCAACACCGGTAAGGTCAGGAGGAATGTGACCAAGGCCAGGTTGCTGACAGCCCAGGAGATGTCCGACGTCATTGAGGAGGCGGAGGACCGGGCTGCGAGGAGGGAAGCTCAAGCTCTGGCCAGAAGAGACAGAAAGCACCAGCAAGCCGGCCCGGCAGCCACTTCCTCTACCCTGTCTGGCGGCTCCCGCCCCAGCCGCAGAGGACCAGTGTCCCTCGGGGCTACTTCAGCCTCCAGCTCCGGCCTTTCCATCGCCGGTCCCTCATCCCGCTCTGTCCCCTCTTGTGCCACCCACGGTCCCCGGCTGCCTGCCAACCCCAGAACACCTCTCCTGAGCCTGCCTGTTGACGAACCCCATCACCTTCCCCCGTCTCCTGGTCAGCACACACCTATTTAGCATTTTAATTCACGTTTAAATCTGAATGTATTAACTATTGTGACAGTATAATAAAATCTGATTATTATTTTAGAGCCTTCAACATCGGCAGCGGGATGTGGCCTCCGTGGGTCCCAACGTCGTCCCTCCTCCCACTGTAAATGCTTTATGTAACCTGAAAAAATATAATTATAACATGATGGTGACATTAGCATGATGAAGACTGAACAAAACATGGTTATGCTTTTTCTGTTATTCATGCAGCCTCCAATCCTGCAGACGCCGGACCATCTTCCAGCTCCTCGTCTGCTGGACCCACGACATCCACCGGTAGTGTACTTCATGTTAACTTTCTTCGTATACCAACCCATGAAAATCTGATAATTTTCTTTAATTCAAAGTTGTTGTTTTTTATTGTGAATAGGTCACACTCCTGAAGACATGGAGACTACAGATTGGGAGTGTGGCCGGTGCAGGGAACCTGAGCCTCCCGAGAGCTCAGAGGGCTTGGTGTCGTGGGTCCAGTGTGACAGCTGCCACATGTGGTATCACACCGTGTGTGTGGGCTGGGACGAGGAGCTGGATGAGGAGGATGATTTCAATTGTAATTTGTGTCCGTATTAATAATAATTAAATAAATGTTCATCTTTTCAAAGATTTGCACAAGTCATTTGTCTATTGCTAACCATTCTGTATCTTTGGGGTCAATATGACACCATTCAAACATCTCTAAATATCTGATTGACATAATTTTTTTTGCTTCATATTTCATGACTTCCTAATTTAAGTAGGGACAACTGGATGAACATAAAATGAACACATATGTTTTCAATGTCCTGTGCACATCGGTGTTTGGATAAAAGATGTTAGTACATTTGAAGGTAACGGGAGGGTTTTAACAATGAAGCTTTCAATCATGAATACTGGTGTTTTTAGTTGTAATATAACTCTTACTCTGCACTGTGTTATGATAGTAATTCTTATATACAACATATGTGTGCATAATTGTGGAGTTTCATGCATCAGCTGATGTTAAGCGAGTAACTGACATGAGAAGAGTTTAACAAAACATCCAGCAGGTGGTGGTATACACTCAAATTGAAATTTTGGAGCTTTTATTGCATAGCTTGGAGTTGTTGAAGCGGGATATCTTATTGTGAAGGACATAACTACGATCCTGGATGTGTTGACAGCATTTTGGTGGCCCTGGAACAAGTTAAAATCCCCGAAAAACCAGCAGCGCCGAGTGTTTACTACGAGGATAGAAGTGCGTCCGAGGTTGGCTGATACTAGCTTACGGCTAATTTACCGGCGTTAGCGTCCTTTTACTGGCTTTAGTAAAGTCAAAACGGACTCTAAAAATTAAAACAATATTTCTCTCGAAAGGTAAGAAGTTAAAGCTTAACTTGACACCATTCAATCAGCTGAAAACGTGATACGATCATTTTTATCAATATTTTAAGTGCCATTTTATCGTAATTTTCGCTAAGACGCGTCCGGAAAAGGATGCCTTTCCGTTAGTCGTGTTGGACCATTATGTGTTTCTAAGACCGTAACTAACGTGTGTTTGTTGACGATAGCTTTGTAGCGTTAGCACGTCACTAGATAGCGCCGTGTTGGATGTATCCTTCCGTGTCTACGACTGAACGGTGCATAATCAACTGTTGTCCCTATCACCATTTACTTTATTTCAGTGAACTTAGTAAGCCTAGTAGCGTTGGATCTCCGTTAATCATTACTACAGTAGTGTTTATGTCACGTTAGGTGCTGCTAACACGGCATGAGCTAACGAGAGCTAACGGAGATAGCTGACTACAGCTATGAACGGTGGGTAATCAACTGTTGTCTCTATCACCGTTAACTTTGTTTCAGTGAACTCATACTGACTTGTATTAATGTATTTTACAGAGTGGATTCAGAGCTGCGAGGGTCCAGAGGACAACATGCAGCTGCAGCCTCCAGTCCGTCTGCCTGCCAACACATCACCATAGCAGGCCTCAAAGCCAGCCACAGCTCATCATCCCCACCATATAATAATACATTTGGTTTTTGACATTTATTTACGTGTGTCTACCATTTTATTCATATATTCCACTGCTTTTGTGAACCTAAGACCTTTGGTAAACCAATTTCCATCACCAAAACCGATATACCACACGACTAAAGTTATGTTTTCACAACAAATATGAAAAATTTCTAAAATCAAGATTCAATTTTTCAGCTTTAGTCATATTTTCTCTTTACACTTGTGCCTTGGGACAATGGTGCCTCATTATATAGATAGCTGAGATTGTTCTGTAATTTTTGATATACAACACATGTATGTATCATATGCAAGTGACTTTAAAAAGGGACATTTAAATATTATGTAAAATCGAGAAAATTACCCCAGACCCCAGAGTGTTAAAGGCACACATTGTTCAAGGAAACGGTTATGCTTGTTAGCTTAGGATATTGAGAAGCTGTAAACGGTTGAGTAGAAAACTGTTGATTGTGCCGTTATTAGCATTAGCCGAACAAGCTAATCTGTTGAGCAATGTTACAGTTCTGTATAAGCATTGTGGCATCACGAGGGGACAGGTAGTGGAGGGACGCTACATTCCCACGCAGGATCAGAGCCCACACCACAAAATGGCTGCCGTATTATTAAAGTTTCTCAGAAGAACATAATGGAAGAGAAAGAGAGAGTGTAACAGTGAACAGGCACCTTCATTCAAATGTTATAACTGTCTTTAAGGTGTCTTCTGCCGTTATTTGGTTGCACCTAAAGTCCTCACCGAAGGAGAGATGGCTCAAAATGACCGCTGCTGCCGCATCTGTCGGCGTAGGGGACTGACTACAATACCTCGTGGATTGGGAGAGGTATGGTGCCCACTCGCAGCATAATCGACCCCTCCTTGATCACGGGTATCCATAAGCCGGAGCCGGAGGACCATGTACTTGATGCTGGGAGGAACACCTGGCAGTTCTTCAAAAAACAACAGCCCTAGTCCCAATTATCACACATGGAGACTTAAAACACCAAAGATGCAACCGGTGTCTGGCCGCAAACACCAGAGTGGAAAGCTTGGAAGAAGCAATAAAGTCCTACTCAAAGCCAACAGACAGACACAATGGCGTTTTCACATCTTTAATGGTTGCTCTCTTCAGATGCAGATGATGATGAGATAAAAACGACCATCTTCTGATTCCGAGTCTGATTCTGAATGCTCTAAGGCAGTGTGTGGTTAAAAATCACTGCTCTAAGGGATTTACTAATTGAAATGGGATCCACTATCGTAGGTACACAGCTCCAGATACGAGGACACAGACCCCAGAGGGTACTACAACTGTGATCCTCCAACATCGCACAGACCCTTTCAAGTTAAAAAGGAAGGGTTAGATGCAGAGATGAGATTGACACCTGGGCAAGCTCCCTGACATAATTTTGTCTATGTAACCCGATAGACCACATGGACTTCAGCTCTTATGTGAAGCTGCATATAAGCTAAGGCGACGTCTCCCCCCGGATGATTTGGGTGATACTTTTTCTCCGGGGGGCGGAAAGATTTAAATAACAGAAGGTTATGTGAATTATCATGTCACTGAGAGAGTAAGTGATTTTACTGTTTCAGATGTCAGACTAATTTACAAAACTTTTTCTCTGGTTTCCTCACAAAAATGTAATCACTGAAGGTTATGTAAATTATCATGTCACTGAAAGAGTAAGTCATTTACTTTTTCAAACTTAATAATTCTACATTTTAAAAACTATAAACCCAAAACAAAATCTTATAATATAGAAGTGAGACCCACCGATGTTGACGTCTTCATCTCCTTCCCTGTCGGCATCCTCTTTAACCAAAGCCAAGCCAGGTTCATAGTTTTTTCCGGATTTTCGAACAACAAAAGCAAAAATGGAGACAGTTTTGGACATCGCTAGAAGCAACACTCTTGATTACGAAGCATATATTTCAAGAGAGACAAGACACATGGAATTCAAGCTAGGGAGAAGTAAAAGTCTGATTAAGGAGTTCCCACAATACGTTAAGAGGTACGGCTGTGCTTTTCTGAATACTGCGGGCAGAACTATTCTGTTCGGAGTAAATGATGACGGGTACGTGTGCGGGACGTATTTGAACAGATATGACGACCACCGTATCCGCCAGGAAATGGACAACTGCTTAAAGTTATTCAAACCTCATCTCACTCACGATAAATTCACCCTGCGCTTTCTGCCGGTGACCCTTCCTGCCGGTAGGCCTCAGGACAAAGATCTAAAAGTGATCTACCTTAATTTTAGTGCACCTCAAACCTCCCCTGGTATAATCTATCGGGTCAACGGGTGTGAGGTACATTTAAAAAGGGATGCCAGTGTATGGGGGCCCTTAGATACGTGTGACATTATGGAATTATTAAGACAGAAGGATGCTTTTTCAGCCGAACAGAAGAAGCAAGAGCGACGTGATGTCCACACTTATCTGGAGGGCCCAGGCAGGAGGCAGAGCACCGGGAAAGCTGAGAGCCCAGGCGTCAGGGCCTTTATTCAGATTACAAACACCGGACCAGCTAAGACGTCTAGACAAAATGGATGGGGTAAGGAGGAAAGTAAAGATCAACGGGCTGCAAGGGTCTCCCAAATAAGCACACTGAGGAGAAGCCGGTTCCCCTTACGGTCCAGTCCTCAGCGACGCGCCATTAATAGCCAGGACATCGGCAGCGTTCAATGTTTGCTCTATGGAGGAGATATTGACAGCGCTACCGATAACCTTCAATTTAAGAGCGGTGACGATCAGTATCTAGACTTTCCGTAACGACATGTTGATCACCGGCTGTGAATTCATGAGCAAGCAGGGAGGAACTCTGCTAGTGGGAATTTCTCAAGGAATGGTATGTGGGATACACTTTAATCACAAACAGGAGGACAACGTCCGCCTGATGGTGGACAAGTCCGTAGGCAGGTTTAAACCACCTCTGTTCCCCCACAATTATACTCTTATGTCGTTTAATTTATATTGAGAGTTCATGTGGAGTGTACAGCGTCACGCTGTAAACTCAACATAAACTCTCAATACGTAACGTATCAATACGTAACCCAGATGAACATGAGCTCCAGAATGAGGATGACATTCAACAAAAGAAAAACAGAAATTTGAATTAACATGGTAGCAGAGGATGGCGGCTGGAAATTACAAAGTTCCACCGCAGTTTGACGAGAAGAAGTCTTACAAGAGCTGGAAAAATGAAGTTGAAGTTTGGAGGCTTGGAGGCTCAAACTATATTCATTAAAGTTGCTAGTTTAAACCTATGTTTATCTGTTCAATATTTTTATTTTTTTGTTTGTTAAGTCACCCATGGGTGCACTGCGCATGCGCCCCATTGGTCTGCCCGGGCAGCGAGTGGGCTGAATACACCCTGCGGTGACGTCACCTCCCTCACCTGGAGGGATTGGCCTCCCCTCGGTGGACCGTGAGCGCCCCCTGCAGGGCCATGACATAAGTAAATTAATAAAAAAATGAATTCATCATTCAAAAACGGGTAACTATTGGTTATTACATTATTTTTGTACATATATGTTGTTCATACTTGTTTTACATTTAATACATTAGAATATTTTACTTAATTCAATTTGTGATTTCAATTAGTAATTTAACTTAAACGTTTCTGGAAACCATCCATCCATTTTCAACCGCTTATCCGGGGTCCTCTCCGCCCCCTGGCTGAGCCTAGATATCCTGTCCGTGAACGTCAGGAACAGGACCGGTGATAAATGGCAGCCCTGGCCCATACTCCTGCAGCACCCCCCACAAAAACCCCCGAGGGACCCGGTCAAAAGCCTTCTCCAGGTCTACAAAGCACATGTAGACTGGTTGGGCGAACTCCCAGGACCCCTCCAGTAGTCTTGCGAGGGTAAAGAGCTGGTCCACTGGTCCACTGTTCCACGACCGGGACGGAATCCGCACTGTTTGTCTTGAATCTGAGGTTCGACAAGCGGTCGGAGCCTCCTTTCCAGCACCCTGGCATAAGCTTTTCCCGGGAGGCTGAGCAGTGTGATGCCACGGTAGTTCGAGCACACTCTCCGGTCCCCCTTCTTGAAGATGGGAACCACCACCCCGGTCTGCCAGTCCATGGGCACTGTTCCCGACCCCCATGCGACACTGCAAAGGCGTGTCAGCCAAGACAGCCCAACATTGTCCAGCGCTTTCAGCATCTCATCTTAATTCATCCGTACCTACAGAAGTCAAGCGAGCATTAAATAACATATCAAATACCCTGTGCAGCTTTATATCTCAATTATATATATATATATATATATATATATATATATATATATATATATATAAAAAAAACATTATTCTATTTGCACACATCATCTAACACAGTGATTCTTAACTATAGGGCCCTCCCATTGGGAAAAAAAAATATATATATATAATAATAATTATTATTTGTTTAGTATCCCCTGCACATTGCCTGTATTATAACTTTAGTATTAGCCTTTATACAAAGATGTCAAACTATATTATAGTCCACTGCTTCCTTCTGCCATCATATCGTATAACTGACTGTTTTTTAAATAAAGTGCTAATTACTGTGGTGTTTTTTTCATAACACTGTGGAAAGGACTTAGCGCTGACATGTCTTTGTATTTTTGTTAGAAAGTTTAAGTTTCAAACTTGGTGACACTTCTAATTAGACCGAACACACTGGAGAGAATAAAATCATTTCCCATGCACCGGAGGATAGCACTAATTGTCAAGAACAGCTTCCCTGACAGCTGTGTCATTACTATTGTTAACCTGGTTTGGGGAGGAGTACCTTTATATGACCGTGATCATGACTTCGTTAGCCGGCTATCCGTCAGTCGTAGAAGGCTTTTGCTTCTTCCGGGGTCTCGAAGTAGACGGTTTCTCCTTCAAAGGTGACGCGCAGGCGGGCCGCGTGGAGCAGTCCGAAGCGATAATTGAACGCAGCTCTCTTTCTGGCAAGGGAAGCGCTCATGTCCTGGTACTCTTTCGACGTCACATTGCGGACCTTTAATTCGTGTTTCATGGCCCATCTTAATATGTTGTCGTGAAATATGTAGTTGTAAAAGCACACAACGTGTGTGTGTGTGTGTGTTTGCAGGTCAGATGCCTGTAGCACGGGCTACCCAGGTGGAAAAAATGTATACTTTTTATATATTTGCAGAAAGTACACTTCTTCAATAGCATATTTCAAGTATACTATCAAAGAAGTGTACTTTCTGCAAATATACAACAAGTATACTTTTTATATATTTGCAGAAAGTACACTTCTTTGATAGAAAAAAATGTATTTAAAGCACATTTGATAAATACAGATTTTATATATACCAAAGTCATACTTTCACCTATTTAAAAAAATTCTACTTTTAACACACTTTTAAATAATTGTACTGTAGTATACTTTTAATAAATGTTAAATATACCACATTGTTTATATTTTAGTGTAATTCGTAAGTAAACTTATTCATGCTATTATTTCAATCTATTAATTGTATTATTCTTAAGGAATGTGTTCAAATGTGTTACTGTGAAAATGCTACGAAAGCACATTTTTAAAATATATATGTTGATATCTTGCCGTTTTAGTAAATCTTATTCCGTGTTCCGTGAAACGTTTTAAGCCAGGTGAGTGCCAGCTCACTTGAAAAAGCTTTCTTGAACGGTCGACGTTAGTGACACCTTACATGTTCTACATCAGGAGAAAATAGCGTTAGCTTAACCGATAGCATTAGTGTTATGTTAGCTAGCGGTTAGCTAAATCGGAATTTGAGGCTTGGTTTCTGCTGTTCTAAGTCGTCAAGAGTAAGTTAACTTGGCTATCTAATAGTTGAGTGTGTTGTCTTTTCCTTAGCATCGTCGATGTACCGTTGGTTATAGTTTTCTGTGTTGGCTGACATTAGCTTACTTTACCAAAGGTTAGCTAAGGTAATGCTTAGGTTAATTACGTGGCAGGCCGGTTAAGAGACAGATAACTTTTTATGTATCTGTTTATCTGATATCCTGTCATAAATCAAAATACAGTGCATTAATGATGCAAGTTAAGTGACTATTGCAGGTATATCCAGCTCTCCATCTCTGCTTCCCTCTGACACCAACACCTTATCTGCGAGTGTGCTGTCTCCTCTAGATCTCGCTGAGGTTCAGGAGAGCCATGTTGAGAAAATCCTCAGAAATATGAAATCCTGTACCTGTACCCTGGACCCCATTCCCACTGCTCTGCTCAAGTCACATATCCCCACTCTCAGTCCTTTCATCACCAACATTGTTAACCTTTCCCTTCGCTCTGGCTGTGTCCCACTTGCTCTCAAGGTTGCTGTCATCCGTCCCCTTCTGAAGAAGCCCACCCTTGACCCGGAGGTTCTAGCCAACTACAGGCCTATCTCCAACCTTGCCATCCTGTCCAAGGTGTTAGAGAAGGTAGTTTCTTCTCAACTTCAAGCCCATCTCAAAAACAACAACTTATTTGAAAAATTCCAGTCAGGATTTCGTTCAGCCCACAGCACTGAAACAGCTTTGCTAAAGGTGACAAATGACCTGCTGATGTCAGCCGATGCAGGATCACCCTCACTCCTCATCCTCCTGGACCTGACAGCTGCATTTGATACCGTGGATCACACCATCCTCCTAGAGCGCCTCCACACCACCATTGGACTATCAGACTCTGCACTCCAGTGGTTCTCACATATAAATGCATCAACGGACATGCACCCCCCTACCTACAAGAACTTCTCACTCCCCTCACCTCCACCGGCACCCTCAGATCCACAGGCCGCTCGCTCCCTTGGGTCCCCAACACCAAGCTCCGCACCATGGGGCGACCGGGCCTTTTGCTCGGCGGCGCCACGCTTGTGGAACGGCCTCCCTGACCACCTGAGGGAAACTCAGACACTGAACTCTTTTAAGACTGGCCTGAAAACCATTTTATTCAGGAAGGCATTTTTTTACCTTGAGTTAATTTATTGGCAGCTATTACATTCTTATTTTTATTTTTATGGGTTGCTTTATCTATGTTTTAAATCGGTTTTATTTGTTTTTACTATATGTGTGGCACTCTGGGATTCTTTGAAGGAAGAGTGCGATAAAAATTAAATCATTATTATTATTATTATTATTAACTTGCTGGCCTTTTATGACACCCAGGAATCTGTACATATCTGTTGTACCTGACAAGGACAATTGTTTCCTTTGTTTTGTATTCCATTCTTTCTTGTATCAACAGAAGGATGATAACACTGGTCACCGCATGGATGACCTCATGGCATATGCTAGGTGTTCAGATGAGAATTGGAGCAGTTGACATTTCAGAAGACAGTATGTTTAAACTATGCTTGTACTGAAAAGTATTGATATTATCCATCAAATACTGGCCAACGTTTACATTAAAACCTTCTGTTTTGTACCACGTACAGAGTTCATACTAATCGAACAAATCAAACTTTATTTTCCCAGAAATTATCTTTAAAAAAAAAGTGAGTGTGTGGAGTATGTCCGGGCAATGGTACCCTCGGCTAACGGGACACATTCATCCGTGATGTCATGGTTTTCTGTGAACAGCGAAACTGAAAAGGTATGTAATAAAAGTATAAATAATTTTTTTGCTTTAACTTGTCGTTGTGAAGTAAATATTGATGTAGAAAAATGACACCACGTTCTTTTTGTCTTTTCCAGCATCGTCTGCTGTTCAAGTAAAAATGTGTCAGAAATAAAGTAATGGGATTTACTAGGTTACATGTGTCACACATCAGTCATACGAATTAGTAAAGAGTAGGAACCTCCACTCTCATATACAGCACGCCTTGGCTGGCAGCACAGGGACAGTTTAAAGAGGGCCTTCCTGCGGCTTAATCCATCACCCATGACCCTTTTTTGCCTGGAGCTGCTGCCCTGTTGTTCACAAAGGACGTCCTTACACTGTCCATCGTGACTGGGAAGTCTGGGAAAGGGGGACCTCCTGAAAACAACTGGACGTTGACAAAGTGCAGGCCAGCGGTGATTGAGAAGTGGGTATACGCCATGCTGACTGAAAAATAAGTGGGTATACGCCGTATACCTGCGTATACCCTGGACTACACCACTGGCTGCTGGTCCGCTGAAGGAGCGCTGGAAGCGGCTTCATTCAGACACCCGTCCTGGAGGAGTCGGGGCTGTGTGCAACTACGAATAATATTATGAACCCAGACACAGGGGCGTTTGATGTTCCCACGTGTGTGGGACTTCCTCAACCAGACATTTATTTTAACTCCATAGTCAGCCTTTGATTTGTGCTCCTTTGGTACCCAAACTTGACACTACCTCCATAACCCCAGCGCCCCAAAAATGGGGCCAGAATTCTTCATCAGGAGCTCTTCCTCACTCTCAAAGAGTGAAGAAAACGGTACAGCCTGGCTTTACAAGAGCGTATAAATCCATTCTACATGTTTCTAACACAATTCAACCATAAATATTAACATAAACCATAAATATGACTCGAAGGACTCGAAAGTAACTCACGTGTGGCTTTATGCCACACGTGATTAGTGCACCTTTCTGGAAATCTTACGACCTATGGAATCCGCCAATTGCGTCAAAACCACTGTCAGACAAAGCCTCAGCAAGATACCAACCACATTGTTTCTTTTTCCAGCACAAAAAACTGAAATATGACTTACTTATGGAATAAACGGTACTTGCTTGGTATGTTTTGGTGCATCTGCTTGAGCAGAGCCCCTCTGTTGTGGAACCAGAGGCGTCCAAGGTCCAGGAATAAAGTTAGGGCATTTTTGCTTTCAGCAGACATAAACCTACGGTTCACGAAATCTGCAATAATTAATTACAATATTTTTTTTTTACTTCACTTAATCAAAGTCAAACTTTGCAGAGATACTGTTAATGTGTTAGCAATCTAGTCGGCTTGCTAACACGTTAGCTAACGTTGTTGGAGAGACAGCAAGTGAGATGACTGGCAGCGACGAGTCCGTGGCAGCGTGTGACGTCAGACAATGGAGATTTATCCATCTGGTATTTTAATTAAATATAATAATGTATTTTGTAGACTTAATACTTACAATGTGCAATACTGCTGTACTATACTGAATATTGTTTTGCTACTACTACATTTCACTTCATAATATTACACTTATATGCCATAATATGTATAATGTACCAGCCTTTTTATTTCATTTTTATTTCATCATATCATACTGTTAAACCACTTTACTTTAAAAGGAGCCGTCACTGTCAGTCTAGAACACTGGAATAATGTTTCCACCAGTAAACCTGAACATGCACACCTCTCTGTGTGACAAAGTATAGTTATGCGGTTATAAGCACTAACTAACGTGATAGCAAGCTAGTCAGCTTGCCATTAAAAAAAACTGGTGGGAGGGACATTAAGCTGCTGTCTACATCTTAACGCTGATTGGCCAAGACTCGACACATCAAAGATCTTCTATTGCGAAAATCACAACCTCAGCTTTTTTCCCGTGCCTCACTCCAATCTCAGAAACCGCTTATTTGCCAGGAATGTTTACACAAACAAGGATTTTTTTTCTAGGCGGAAGGTGCATACATTAGACACGAGACAATCAACGACAACAACAGTGCAATTATATTAAATCAAGTATAAGATAAAGTGCTCAGACAAACAGATAACATTAATGTAAGGCAAGGCAAGTTTATTTGTATAGCACATTTCAACAACAAGGCGATTCAAAGTGCTTCACATAAAACCATTAAAAGCATCAAAACATAATGCAGATTTAAAAACAGTTAAGAAAACATTAAAACAGTCAAAAAGCAAAATAAAAGTAGAAAAAGCAACATAAAAAATAAAAGTTGAATAAAAGTTGCAGTGCAGTTTAAGAAATAAAATGCAGTAGTGAGATGCAGTAATTGAATCTGGTTCAATTAAAGGCAGCAGCAAACAGAAAAGTCTTCAATCTGAATTTAAAGGAGCTGAGGGTCTCAGCAGACCTGCAGCTTTCAGGGACCTTGTTCCAGATATATGGAGCAGAAAAGCTGAACGCTGCTTCTCCATGTTTAGTTCTGACTCTTGGAACAGAAAGTCGACCTGTCCCAGACGACCTGAGTGGCCGGGATGGTTCATAAGGTAGCAGTAGATCGCAAACATACTTAGGCCCTAAACCATTCAGTGCTTTGTAAACCAGCAGCAGGATTTATTTTTTTAATTGTAAGTGTATGTTAAAGTGACATGTGTTTAAGTTAAAGTGTATGTTAAGTGGCATGAGTGTTTAAATATGAAGTGTGCAGGGGAGTGACCGGTAAGAAGAAAGAAAAGAAAAGAAAAGAATGAAAGAAATGGTCCAAAAAAAATAGTCCTGGTGGTTAATTTTTTTTTTTTTTAAAGTAGTCTAAAAAATAGTCCTGGGGTGACAAAATCAGTCAGTGGGGGACCCGGGCCCTGTTGATGAGCCCGACTGCTGACGGGAAAAAACTGTTGGTGTGGCGTGAGGTCTTGGTCATGATGGACCTCAACCTCCTGCCAGATGGAAGGGACTCAAACGGGTTGTGTCCAGGGTGAGAGGGGTCAGCTACAATCTTCCTAGCTCGCTTCAGTCCTGGAAGCGAAGTCCTGGAGGGGCGGCAAATTGCAGATTTTGGCATGTCCCACACTCTGCTCTGCTAACTACAGTGTGTGTAATAGATGGTTAAATTATATTAAATCCCCCAAGAAATTATATGGTTTTGCTGTCCACAAGTTATTTGATAAAATGAGTAATTTTGATCATGTATATTCTATTTTTATAAATCATATTGAACATTTTTCACGTGTCCCTGACATTGCTGTCCACCCTGTCATTACGGGGAAACTTCCCCTTTAACTTCTACTTTAAATGTGTCCATGACAGGGTAGACATATGTGGCTGTTTTGCAAGTACATTGTCATCATGCAGTTAATTCATAAAAAAGTGTGGGAGCTTGACCAACATGCATTTCGAACAGCATAATATCTACGTAATACAATGCATATAAAATTCAATGGAAAATCTTAGTTTTTTGGGGGAAATGGGAAGTCCCTAAGGCACCTTATAGTGATATATTGACCCAACTTGCTAACTCAAGCTCACAAGCTCAGGTTAACGCACTCAAGAAGTGAATGAAGAATCAAAGTGACGTGTTTTTGATATTTACCGAATAGTTTTGATGTACCGTGACTTCTCCTTTAGTCGTCAATACCTCCGGTTGTCCTTGTCCCGGAGGCAGAGGACGCAGCTCAACGCTCCGGTCATTTCCGTCTCTTCGCAGCACGCGTTGTCTCGGTCGTCCATTTCTGTCGGGAATCGCACACTCTTTGTTTCTCTGAGATACAGTTTGTACTTGTGTTTCAGAAAAGTGTCCAAGCAGCGGCGTTATGTCGGGACGTCCGAGACTAACTACTACGAGTCCCTTTGGTTTGTCTACCCGCCCTTTACTTTGTCGGGCGGATCCGAAGAGTTTTTGTCAGGTCTAACCACTCTCCTGTCGTTCCAGATCCTGCCACTCACACCTGATTACCCCTCATCACCGTCACCTGGCCCTCACGCCCATCTCACCTGCAGCCCGTTCCCTCATTAGCTCACTATTTAGGTCCCCTCACTTGTGCGTGTCTTCTGCCAGATTGTCTTGTCCATTGTGCCAAACTCGCCAGCATATCTTTGTACTTTTTGCCTATCTGTTCTGACCCCGTTTATGCCTGTCTTGCCGACCTTGGATTTTGCCTGCCCCTTACCGGATTTGTTCACCTGTTTGTTTGATCTCCTGGTTTTGACCCCTGCCTGAATACACGACTAAAGAACTTTGCCTGCCACCTGCCTCTGAGTCGTGCTTGTGAACTCGATTGTCCTCTGTGCTTCACACAACTGGCCGCCCACCGTATCAGCGTATGATCAACCAATAAACCAGTAATGCTGTGTTCACACCGGACGCGACAGATTTTTGTCGCGCAACCAGATTACATGCAAAGTCAATGTACGCAACGGCGTGACATTTCTGCCAGACGACGTGACTGACGCGTTTGAGGTGGCATGAACAGAACGTTTGACGCAGGAACACGGCATTACACATCTCTTAACTGGTCTCACAAGTGTTTTCTGTATATTATAACTTTTGAAATGATTCAAATAGCCCTTGTGCTTGAGGAGATATTCTGTATTTAGAAACCATTCGGAATTTTTGAGAAAAATGGCTGGGGTTTTACTGGGGCTAAACGAGTACGGGGCTGTCATACTAACAGTTCCTGCAGCCCTGCAGTCTTTTCAAACGGTGTGTGTGTGTGTGTGTGTGTGTGTGTGTATGTATATATATAAAATTCAGTGGAGGTCTCCAAAATTTGTATTGGGGCCCATTTGCGCACATAAGTATTTATATATATATATATATATATTACTGTTCCCACTCAACCTTTTTAAAAATGCTTCTTTAAGCATCTCATAACTCAGCTAAATGAACACAAAGGAAAGAAAAACAGAAGGCCATTCTTTTTTTCTCGCAGCAGGATGGTTTATTTCTCGTTCTTTCTCCGGTTAATCATCTCAAGACCCCTCAGTTTTCTATCCATGAAAACTCAGATTCCCGCCTACATTGACAAGGTACTATCTTGCCTCCTTCAAGTTCTTGAGCAGTTTGTGGGCCAGGCACTGAGGATGGAGGACAGAGTCAAGGAGAAAGCAAAGGAGGAGTACTGCAATTGTGACTTGTACTTGCTTGTGTATTCTTTCCAGCAGTTTTTTCCATGGGTGTCCCGTCTCTTGCTGCTTCTCTAGGTGGGTTTGTCCGAGGACCTGGGTCCATTCCTCAGGTGGCTGGAGGAATAACGGGTTAACTCGAGGAGTTTCAGCCCAAAAAGGTTATTGCCAACATATGGACAATATAGTTATATGAAATTTAATATGATATGATATTTTGATTATATATACATTTTAATCACACAAAATAAGAGTTAAAAAAAATACTAACAACACTAGTATGAAAACATAAATGTGCCAAATGTCACAAGGACTTGAGAGACACACATCATAGGGCTGGTGAGAGAAAAGATGAACATTTCACAGAGTCGGCATAGCTGGAAGAGGCTCCTGGTGGAACAGCCGTCAGGCTTCAGACTGTTTTTCTCCGAGTACCGGGGACTCTGGTAACTAAGTTTGAGAATGGTACCCGACACTGACCCCTCAATAGATTTGAGAACGAGGGTACGGACGGAGGGAACCACACAACAGCCACAGACCGCCAGGAGGATCAATAACAACAGAATTAACGAGCAAACCACATCAACTGTGCTTTTCCAGCGGCTGAACATTCTCTCGAGCCACCCTCGGAGGGAGCTTTTTATTCCTAAATTAGTGGCGGCAGCATATCCAGTGCCATTCTATTTGGCCAAGCCACTGCGGATGTAGCTTGTAGCGGACAGGAAAAAAGCACTTTCAGGATGATTATTTCTTTGAAAAGATGCAGCAGTAAGGTCTAAACCTCTCCCAAATCATAGCACCATATGTGAACATTCTCTCTGCAAAGTTTGACTTTGATAAAGTGAAGCAGAACAAAGTTAGAGAGGGTTTGTACAGAGAAAATTCAGTGGAGGGCTCCACAATTTGTATTGGGGCCCATTTGCGCACATAAGTATTTTTTCATATACCAAACCATATATTTCACTTGCATATTACTAATGGTGTTCAATACATCCAAATACAGCAGTTTGGGCTTTTTTTCTTCTTCATGAAATAAGCTATGATTTACAGTTTTATAATTCCCTCACTTGTGTCTTTTCTCTTGCAAGGAAGCCATGTGATGAGAGAGGACACAAGGAAATACGTTTAAGACAGCAGTCCCCAACCTCTTCTGCGCCACGGACCGGTTTTGTGTTAGACAATATTTTCACGGTGTGGGAGATAAATATGACGTAATAAAAGTATACGACCGGCAGAAAGACAATAATAAAGTGCTTAAAAATACAATGATGAAGCAAAAAACAGATTCAATATATAACTTGAGTTTAATCTGTGATTGTCTTCTTCACTCTGCTATGAAACTCCAGCGATCAGTCCGCTCAGCTGCATCGTCCAATCAAATAACTGATGAACAGTGAGGGGGCGTGTCCAGCGTTAAAACACTTCCTGGAAGCTCGCTCTCGTGGCTCCTCCATCATGATCATGAGATCCCTCCTCGCTCCTCCGAGCAGAATAAGAGCTTTGGGACGGCCGTCAATATGGCGACGCAAAACAACTTCCAGTTCACTCGAGGAGCGAGGAAACAATAATTGGGACGCACCCCTGGAAGCTGGTGTGAGCAGTGGGGTGTTAGAAACCAGACTTCTGTCACTTTGTGTTCGAAAATACTGAAAATCCAACCCTGCAAGTTCAAACCAGAGTTTGAACTTTGACCTTTAGAGTCTCACTAATATCTCTCACCATGGCTTCATGTTTGCAGCTTTTGAATTAGTGAGCCGTAGAGATGACTTTAATGAAAGTATTTCTCTGAATGCTTCTAATAGTGTTGACTTTGAGGTTATTTATGTTGGATATGAGCTGCTTTACACTTAATTTACTTTTATCTTTTTAATTATGTATAAAAATAGATAATAAAAAATAAACTTAATTTCATACTGGAGCCTATTCAGACAGGATGTATTATTTCAGTTGTTTATCTCATACATCTGTGATCTTTCCACATTAATAAAGCCCCGACTTAATTCACATAGTGAATTAAGAGGATCAGTGTCACTATGCAGTAATACTTCATTGAAAGTAAATGTCATACAATAAATCAGGGGTATTCAATTAAAATTCAACGAGGTCCAGTTAGAGAATTTCCTCATATAAACGTCTGGGACATCACATTAATGTCTAACATGCACTATGATTTAGTCCCATATATATTGAAGTAGATTAATAGTTGTATGAACCTCTGTATGTAGTCAACAACTAACTGTTAATAAAGTGTTAAAATAAGTGCGTGGCATTCAGGTTCTTGGTGTTACTACCATGCTGCTGATTGCACCGAACTGGAAACGACGGGCCATCTGAGGGGAAAAACAAACAACAAACAAGATAATTACTATTATTATCTGTCTAGAAGCTCTATTACAGTTTACACAGTCAGATACTTTTTACGCAGCGAAACTTACGCAAACTTTATTTCAGACTCAAGGTCCAGATAGTACAAAACATTAAATAGAATACATACAAAAGCACAATTAAAATACATAGACCTACCAATGCTTTATAAATAGACAGCTGTACTGGTAGCGTGTAGTACTAAACGTTATGTTTGATAAAAGATGATTTAATTTATTGTTTTAATATAAAAAAAACATCACAAGATTGTTGGCAACGTGTTAATTAGGAATTATGAACATTTTTCAACAATAAGGATTACATATATTGTCATGCGTGCATCACTTATGATCTATATCACCTAGAAGTTATATTTAATACAGGTGAACACTTTTACAATTCACAGAGCAAGAGGAAATATGTTTCAGTAAAGTTTAGAGATAATAAAATCAACTTCATGAGTATTAAACTACTCTGGGTGTAAACACACATTTCTACATGGCTAACAATAAGACAGTTGAGTCCTTACCTTGTTGTTCACTGAAGGTTGTGTAGGTTAGCTGGAGTTGGGTTAGCTTGAGTTAGGTTAGCGTGAGTTGCGTTAGCTTGAGTTGGATTAGCTTGAGTTGGGTTAGCTTGAGTTGGGTTAGCTTGAGTTGGGTTAGCGTGAGTTGCGTTAGCTTGAGTTGGATTAGCTTGAGTTGGGTTAGCTTGAGTTAGGTTAGCGTGAGTTGCGTTAGCTTGAGTTGGGTTAGTGTGAGTTGCGTTAACTTGAGTTGGGTTAGTGTGAGTTGCGTTAGCTTGAGATAGGTTAGCTTGCTAGCTAGTTGTTGAAGTGGTTTTCTTTAGGAGAAGTTCAGATTTGCTGTCCTCTCGGTGGGTCTTCAAGCGCAATGAGGAGAAAAGAGGGACACTGATCTTTTATAGGAACACGCAAGTTCCATAGGAGCTTCATTGAGATTATCAAAGCCAAAATCGCTGTCGCTGGGCAACGCCCCCTGGCTGCCGGAACGTCATTTAAAACCCGCTGTCGCTGGGCAACGCCCCCTGGCTGCCGGAAGTCACGACTGACGGGGCCACGTAATTAGTATGAGATATGTTTATTATTATCACCTATTATAAAATGGGTAACTGATAAATGTGTGTAATATTGGGTCATGCATGGAGTGCAACTATGTTAATGCAGAATACATTCATATAAATCACAACCTGATTTGTTGTTTACATTTTATTTACTTTTTATTTTTATTCACATTTTATTTTATTAATAAAACATAAAAAAAAGACCTATAACAAAATTCATAAATCATAAATCTGACAGAAAGTTGGCCTACGTTACTGGAGAAACCATGATTTAGTACATATTTCCTCCTGTCGGAGGATGAATAATAATGAATTCCTTGTTTCTCCATAAAGAGCGTGCCAATTTAAAATTACATTTCTACAACACTTTGTTGGTGAAAGGGAGGCTGTGGTGCAGACATCACGATATTGAATGCCATCCATTAGAAAACACTACAATAGTCATGTATGGTGAGAAGTATTCTTTAAATCCCGGGTGATTGACAACCCAAACTGAAACACTATCATCATTGAAGGCCAGTGTAAAGGTTTGCCCTCCATAAAGACATTGTGGAAAGTTGCATACAAGTGTTTACAAGTTGTTACATTTTTGGTCCCAAAGTGGCCAAGAAAGTCTTGATGATGTTTCCACCCCAACGTCAACGAATGTCAGGCTCAAACATGCATATCTTTGAATAGTCAGGCTTGAATACCCTACAAAGCCCTTTCCAGTGTTTAATGTAAATAGTATTTTTAATCGCTTTTGTTCAGTGAGGTGAAAGTGTCCTATCAGTGTCTTTTCAAGTACAAAGTGCCTATTTAGCAAAGTACACTTCTCCCTAAATTACCAGAGCAGTATCTTATCACACAAACATATGAAAAAACATGCAACTCTTACAAAACACATGTTAGACATAGTAGATGTGATATTTTACACAGATTTTACCCATTCAAATGTGTGTAATGATTTTGCCAAACTTTTTAATTTCTGTAACTGTCTGAAACCAAATGTACATCATGAACACCAGAACAATAGATGACTGACTGAAAAGCAGGTGACCTAGATTTGTGTCCAGGTGGCGATGTTAATTTGCGAACTATACCCAAACTTTTTGAAGGACTCTTTGGTACGAACTAAGTGCCACCTCTTTACAATACATTGTGAATCTTCAATCCATTCAATAAATCTCTAACATTTCCACGAATCCTCCCAGCATAGACGGGAGATGGCTCTGAATGAATCGTTCACTCAGCGGCTTCTCTTTCATGTGTGGGCTGCTGAATAACAGCCATTAACAAATACATTTTACATAAATGTGTCTTCCAATATTGACCTGACTTGGTACAGGCTAGTTCAGATTTGTCTACCAGCACAAAATATGTTGTGATGGCAACACATCTGCTGACTTAAAATGACCTTAGACTCAAGCAGATACGTTGGTACTCAAACCCCCGACCCCCCCATGGAAGTCGATTTAGAGTGGAGGCAATGTCAGACTGGAGATGGAAACGGTGCAGCGAGTTGACAGTTCTGTATGATTGTCAAGAAATTAGCTTGAGAGCTTGAGGTGGTGTGAACAGGCCGGCTACTTCTCAACTGAAAATTGACATGTCTCAGTTCTTTCCACAGTGTGTCCGCCTCCTATGTTTGTTTGTTTTTTCCAGCTCTTCGAAAGGAAAGAGCTATAAGATCGGTCTCCCTTCAAAGAGATGTAATACCACGTATGGCTCATAGAGTCCAAAACAATATCAACTGACAAGGGAACATAATGCTGGAAGGCAAACAAAGACAATCTGGCCCCAGAACAGGGAAAGCAGAGGAGTATATGTGTACTTCAAGTCATGCAGTTGTGTCCAAATAGCAGCTACAGGCATGGTTTAGGTGTGTGATGCTGATTTGCCATTTAAATGTTTAATAACATTTGTTATTAGAAATATTGCACCACAAAATTAAACCGTGCATATGAAAGGTCAGTGACACTGACATTCCAACAAGTGCGTCGTTGTACATGTTAATCACCAGAATAGAAGGATAGATTATGTTGTCTATGGAGGGAACAAAAAAGGATGGTGATGTTTCATGCCAAGAAAATTATCAGGGAGAGAAAAAACCACAACAACATAGAAAAACCTAAATGGAACTACAATTAGCCAAGCCTTGTCTATTCCTTGCACTGTACATAATTGGAGTGAGGTCAACACCCTCTGAGGTCATGGTGCTGTGTTCAAAACCACAGAGCGGTTTTGTCGTTTATAAGCCCCGCGTCGGGCGTCGACCCGGGGCTGGTCCCGCTACCTTTGGTGGTTGTCAGGGAGCTAGCTGCTGCAACTAGCGCTGGATTTTCATTGTTGTTTACTTGAGCTCAAACAGTGCAGGGCAGCAGCTGCTACTAGCGCCGCGGTGCCTCTCACCCTGATTGAGTTTCCGCCGGAGAGGCTAGCGCTGTGGAGGTGGTAGAAGAGGCAGGCGTTCCCTTGCTGTCAGACCTGTTTTCCAACGCGCCTCCTCGGGTGAGCGTGGTTGCGAATTTTACAGTTGTTACTATCGTTCCTTGAGTGTGCGGTGTTTTAGTGCCGCAGTTTTGTTGGATTGTCGTCTCATGTTTTGTTATAACTAAATGTGACTGATTCTTGTTGATGTGGACTACATGCATTGTCCATTAATGACGCAGCATCCAGTCATGCGCGTATTTATGTATACGATATCAGACGGCACAGAAGGCTTCTTGGTGATCTCAGGATATTCTGCCTTGATTTTAATCCAGAACACTGGCAGAGTTGAACTGTATTTTTAAATTTCATTGTTGGGGTAAAGTAACCCTCTTGACACGTCAAACGGCTCAGACGCACAGACGGATGTATCCGGTCATTTTTAGAAATAAAACATCTTTCCGACCTTTTTTCATTAATTCTTTCTGTGTGGTTTGTGACCGCTGAAATAGACAATAAAGCAGGGTATGCTTTAGGGCGGGGCTAATTTATGATTGACACGTCGATACCACGGCAGCTGGCAACTGGGAGTTGTCGTTGTTTTCTTCTTGCAACTCTAACCCTTTTACAGTGGGTTATCAGTTCATGAATGGTAACTGTAACACTTTGGTTGCGTAAAATTGTATTATCCAGCGTTCAATTGTACTTTGTAGGTCCACCCTGTCCAGTCACTACTGGTTGGGAAAAAAAACAAAATGGCGACGGCTGAGGCTTAAAAACGGCAAACCACTTACCTACCTGATTATGACCATTTCTTTTGCACGGTCTATGGATCTTTCTCTCCATGTTGAGAAAACAAGTATTCCAAAAATGAAATCTTTGGTGAGAAAGCGGCTGTGTCCTCAGAACATGTTAGAGATGAGAGATATTAAAATGTTAGGGCGGTTTTTCAGCTGATGCTAACGATGTCATCTATGTAACAACAATGATTTTTTGGAAACCAAAAACAGATTTAAGTGTTTTCTGATGTCATCACAGTACACTCTCTCCATTAAGTAAAGGAGGCTCACGTCCTATATTCAACAGCCTCGCTGTAAAGAAGATCCTTGTGGTGTGACGGGGATACGTCATGTTTCAGAGGTCTGAAAAACAAATGGTTCCCCATTGTTTTGGGATCAGACTTTGTAAATGTGTGGACAGCTGTGTGCTGGATGGAAGGTTCCTACATGGAACTTTCAACTGGTTTTGAAACAATCTCAGTTTGGTACTGATGCCCCTACATGACCTATACAAGAATGAAATAATGCAACAATCAGTGAGAATATTGGCTACTTCTATGCGGGTATTCTTAATGAATGCCTGTCATCCGGTCTGATTCCTGGCCAAAATCAGAAGCAGGTTCACCAGAAACTCCTCCGGCAGCGACCGGCCCACCGCAGACAGACCAGATCCGGCTTCCCTGCCGCCTTCGACCTGCGGTCTGAGCTCTGGCGGGAGGTGGAGAGCTCTGGCGGGAGGTGGAGAGCTCCGCGCCCGGCGGCGGCATGCAGTCTCCTCCTCCAGCCAGGAGCGACTCTCGTCATCCTGCTTCACCGGTCCCCACTGGGAGCCAACATGGACGGCACGCTGGCAGAGGCCCCTTTCAGATCTACGGTTTTAAGGGATTGTTATGCCTTAAAATGTAGCAAATTTAACTGAAGATATGAAGATGATCCATTAAAAAACTTTATAAGACAGGTATTTATCATATATTACATATAATAAATATGCAGATAAGCCATTAAAAACCTAAAATCTATATAGGATAAGTAATGTCTTTGGCTCAAATTTCTGGAAATGTGATACATATTTGTTGAATTTCATGCTTGCCTGTAGACACATTTGACATACATTCCCTCTCTGCTGACCTGCTGAGCCCTGACTAACTTGAATGTATAGGTCAAGTGAGCAATTAACCTGAATCAATGATTTATTTAAAAACCCTTATTGAACAGTCAACATTCCGGCTTTTTGCCAGTAGAGGGCGCACAAGTTCCACTTCGTGAATCGTCTTGATCTGCATTGCCAGTGGGACTTCTGGCCTCAGTCTCTCTGCAGGTCTCTTGTTTCTGTCCAGCAGAGCAGCACAGATAAGTCAGTGCAGCTGTGGTATCATCGTATAGAGCTGAGTCCACCGCAGGGAGCTGAAACGTGGAGGAAGTCAGCGCTCCTTCATGTGAACCCCCACAGACCAGAAACCTGTGGTTTTCTGTCTCAATAACCCGCCAGTGCTTCCAATCTATCCCCGTCATGCAGGAGGATCAGATGCTGTTCAAGCTCACACATCTCGATGTGTCTGAAAGTCTCAATTCTTTTTGTTTTACAAATATGTAAATTAAAGGATTTATGAGGTTCAAATTGCAAGTTAAGATTCAGGTCGTTCAAGTCTCTGAATGCAAACTGTTTTCTGTGTTAATAAATATTAATGAATACATGGTCAAGCTGTGTGGCTTAATAACGTATTATTTCAGGATTTTTCCAGAGCCAAAACATGATTTGACTCAAATCTTCAGAGTAAAGTTGGAAGTAAATCAAACCTCCATCATCCCCATTTTTGGGACCCAAGTCTGATTATAGTCCAAGTGCCAAGTGTCCAAACAAAACTTCTTTCATTTGATATGAGGCCGTGTTTTCGGTGCCGAAGACGGCCTTCCAGCGGATCCAGGCCTGGTAAACCGATGATGCAGTCGATCCGCATGGCTTTGCAGCGGTTTCAGGGGTTCTCCCTCCCCGTCCCGCAGTGACCCGCTGTGCATCGCGCAGCTCTGAACTGAGGCAATGGGGTGATGTCAGCTTCATGTCCGGGGCTGAAGTCTCTGATAACAGCACGCTTCATTGGATCGCACAATCCTTTACTTCACCCCACCGGCTGCTGCGATTACAATGGAGGGAGAAACACTGAGGCCCTTCACCGGCACTGATATGATGCCACAGTCAACCACAGAGGCTGCCAGCCCGACCACACACACACACACACACACACACACACACACACACACACACACACACACACACGCACACGCACGCAGTTGATGAGATAATTATTTGTTTCCATGAAAATATTGTGAATCTTTTAACTTTTTTGCATTCATGACATTTCTGCAAAAATAAATGTGAAACAAGGGATTGTTTCCTTTCACACATTTTATTACTAATTAAATCAAACGCTCCATCCGCTACTTTTATAGGAGTGTATTTCACAGGACACGAGGGACTCTGACATATCATGTCTACGTGAATTGGCCAAAACATGAAACTCTACACTTGTCTGAATTAAAATAAACACTACATTATTACTATTATAGGACTCACCCTTTACAGTTCAGTTAATGGTATTATCACTTTCATCCGTGGTTGCAGCTTTTGACTAAAAATCATATTTAAAAAAATCAATCAAACATTCACACCCACACGTACACACTCTCTCTCACTCACACACACACACACACACACACACACACACACACACACACACACACACACACACACACACAGTTATGTACTGACTTTGTGGACATATTTTCCACATTTATTTTAGCTAAGCAGTAAGGACAAACAGCCGTTGGGCTATCCGGCTGTGGGCATCTACAGTGTGTGTGTGTGTGTGTGTGTGTGTGTGTGTGTGTGTGTGTGTGTGTGTGTAGAGTATGCATGTGTGTCCTTTCTGTTTGTGATTCTGCTTAATTAACTGGACTGGGAGGGTTGACGGACATCTGCTCTCAGCCTGTCGTTTAGGGTAGCTTGACCCCCAGTGTGTGTGTGTGTGTGTGTGTGTGTGTGTGTGTGTGTGTGTGTGTGTGTGTGTGTGTGTGTGTGCAGAACAAGCAGGTATGGACATTGGCCAAGACCGTGCCAGATAAACGTTGGATCTCATGACCAGATGGTGCCAGCTAGCGTCCCCTCTGTAGACTGGTGACCGCTAAAAACACTCCCTCAGATGTAACCCCGGTGCCCTGCATCAAACTGTCAGAGAGAGCAGCGCACCAGTCTGGTAAAGACACACCGAAAGCACACACACACACACATGCCGACACAACAAAATGATGTAGACAAAGCTCGGGGAAAAGGCCTTTCTGGCCAGTTGTCCTTAAAGTATTTCAGTCCACAAGTAATTTGTCTGTGTGCATTTATTGCGGTGAAGGCATCTCATCTTCATACATTTTTTATTTGTGATCTGATTCAGGAATGTAAAGTGTTCTGCTTGTATGTTTCTGAAACAGGAATGTTAGGCCTAAAAGTGTTTTTGTCGTAATTGAAGGCTACATCTTTCCTCCTGTTCCTTCCAGCAATACGACCTGGGCCTCCAGGTGCCTGTGTTTGCTATAATTGATCAACATCTGGACATAACTATATTTGATTGAAATGTATTTATATTCAGTTGTGAACAGTAGACTGTGTTTAAGATATGGACAGAGTTTACGTAATGTCATGTACTGGTTTCTGAGGAGATGTTGCAAAGACACAGTCCAACTGAAAATAGTTGAATGTTCAGTGGAGCTGTTATCAGGGTTCTTACGGTCATGGAAAACCTGGAAAAGTCATGGAATTTTAAAATGGTTATTTCCAGGCCTGGAAAAGTCCTTGAAAAAATTAAAATCCGCAAAGTTTTGGAAAAGTCATGTAAATGTGTTATATTCATGTGTTCATGACGTTCATTTACGCTGAGTTTGAAATAATTAATATGCTTTTAAAAGAAAGACGCTCAAAATATAAGCAGGCATACATACAGGCATCTATATAATTGTTTATTCTTTTAATCAAACTATTGTCTCATTCATTTGTGTCATTTAAGGTTTACTGTATGCTTTGTATTCTAGAAGTAGAAGTGAGCATGGAAGTGGCATCATACACATCCATCATAATGTTCTCATACACCGCTTGTATAAAATACATAGAGGCCTCACTAATCTAGAAAAAAAACCTTTCTTCCAAGTAAACGAAAATCCAATCACACTTCTTCCGCGTCTTCTTCGTTCTTTTTTCCACCCCAAATGTATCCTTTCTCTTGCTAGCTCCTTCTCTCCCCTTTTTCTCTTCACCTCCCTCCTTCATCGGCTCTACTGCTCTCTCTGCAGTTGGCAGAGTGCCTGGACTTCGCTCCGCTGCTGTCTTCGCTGCCTTGCTGTGAGCAGTCTCCCCCTCCCTCCCTCCCTCCCTCCCAAAGTTGCCGCCACCTCCACATCCCCAGCCCATCACCATCCTCCTCTCCTGCATCTCTCTAACCCTCCTCCTCCTCCTCCTAGACTCTTGTGGATTGGGTTGTGCAGGGCTGTCAGTCCCTGGCTGGGCCTGCCAAGCTGCACGTCCCGGTCAGAAGGGGAGGCCGGGGCGAATGGTTTGGGCGTCGTTGTGGGTCCGGCCGACCTCCCACCACTGAGCAGCGCGGCCCCTCAACAGATTGAGCCTCCAGCTGGCCGGCACGGGGCCGGCCGTGGCCCCATGCTGAGGGCGCACATGCCGCAAAGCGCAAATTCCCACTTGCACACCAACACGCACGCACACACCAACATGTGCATGTATGGAGACACATGCCCGGCTGCACACGGAGACACAAACATACACAAACACCAGTCTGCAGAAAAGACAAATGCTAACGCTATGCCAATTCAGTCAACTTTACTCAAACTCCAATATACTTTACCTGGATTGTATTATTATTATTATTTATGTATGGAAGTACCTCACTTTATTGCTGCTCAGTATTGCAGTCAGTATGACTGAACTTGCCAAAGCGTTTCCAATGCTAATCATTAAAAAGTCTGCTTTAAAAACGGTGAAGCCATTTCATACAAATATGATATTTAATGAGTTCTTGACAAAAAAAATGACGTTAGGAATCTTTATCTCTGCAATGCCATACGACACAGAGCCTGGACGCATGGTCAGCAGAAAAGCCTTTTCCACCATACAGGGCAGCTTGTCTATTGATATTTAAGCTCAATCGGATTTATATTTATCCCCCAAAAATGTTTGATCAAATTGCCAAATATTTTTTTTGCCCCAAAAATATTTTGGGGATAATCCCATGAAACAAAACAAGAATTTTGGACGAATGTGTATAACATTACGCACAATAATAACCCATTTGATGCAGCAGTCCGCTCGTAGAAGCAGGGCGTCATTACATTTCACTCAGCTTCATCAAGACATTTTAATAAAGTAGTCTTAAAACAAACAGACAATGATGTGAACAAAGACATCAAATGTGACTGCAGAGAAGTGAGGGGATGCAAACGGACACCGGCTGGATTTAGTTCCTGTTGAGGGAAAATGTTCCGATTGGAATTTTTTTTTGAGGATTTAACACAAGCTTAGAGTCTGAGTGATGAAATCATCAAGAAAGGTGGTTATCCTCTGTTTATAGTGTAGTTCTAACCATCGTCACCTTGTTAGCACCTTCTCTCCCCCCCCCCCCTCACTTACACTTAATTCCCAGTTTGCCTATGTTGAGTTCCCTGCCTCTCCTCCTCAGGTAAAAATGCTCATCCCGTCTTCATTAGCTACACTTGCAGAGGGAGGCTCGCCGCCTGCCAAGGTCCTCCTGGGGCCCCAGACACTGGTGCAGAGGCCTCCAGGGGCCAGAGGAGCCAGCCTGCACACTGTCGGTCTGCAGTCTGTTCTCCAGTTGTGACAGCGGACGCATCCTTATGATGACAATTAGTGGCTGTTAGAGAGCACAGATGAGCAGGGGAGAGGGCGAGAGAGAGAGTAAGAGTGAGAAAGAGAGAGAGGATGAAGAGGAAGAGGAGGAGGAGGAGGAAGAGGAAAAGAGAAGGGGCGAGGGAGGGGCAGGTGGCGTGGAAAGCGGGACACAATTAACAAACATGGGAAAAATACCCGCTAATGAGGACGGGCAAAGCTCAGGGGGACCTGGTGAGATGGAGCGGTGAGGGAGGAGAGGGGGATTATGACTTTAACGCTACACTAGGGGAGGATGGGGGGAGGAGAAAGGAGGGGGCAGAGGATCAGGAGCTACTTTGTGACAACAAAATGTGTGAGGTTGAAACACTAAGGAAGGACAGAAGAAGAGGAAGAAGAAGAAGAAGAAGAAGGGCTCTTCTCTACGGGTCTTCACAGGTTTGGCTCGGTGCCCGGTAACTGTGACCTGATCTGGCAACCTGGTCTCACCTCGTCAAATAGCGACACTTGGTCACTTGGTCAGCGTCCCCGGCGTCACACCCGGCTTTCGGCCAGCTCCAAAAGCTGTGAACCCACCCGCGTCATTATCAGAGGGTCACAGCCACTGGTATAACGTTAATATATAGAATAAAGTGTGAGATGCAGCTGGGTCAAACAGACATGGAAGACTTAGGGAGACTGGTGTTTCGTGTCCCGCACAAAATGGAAATATGTAAATGTTGATATTTTGTCACATGAGTTGTAAGTCACGTGAAAAACTTTGGCCGACCACGCTTTTTCTCACAAAACCGAACTATCTTAATTTTTAAAAGACAGTACAAGTGGAAACATCCATGCTGTCCGTGACAAGTTCAAAACCGAAAAGAAACTTCTTTAGAGCGCCATAGCTTGAAGCTTAGAACCACTGACCATAGACTGTGTACAAGAAGAGGACGCATCGTGATGTCACCCATTGGTTTGCAGACTGATGTTTTGTTTATGTTTGGCGATTTCGCCAAACATAAACAAAACATCAGTCATCAGTCAGATTATGACATCTGGTAATTGTTACATTGTTAACGTTGAGATCATGGCAGACAAACTATCAGTGTTGTCGAGCTCTGAGTTTCTATTTATAACCCTCAGCTGTTTGTTCTTCTTCTGACCTTGAACCTTGAATGTCTTTAGTAACCCCACAGTTAATGGTCTAGTTACATTGTGTGTAGTCACAGCAGGGCGGAGTGGGGCCACTTTTCAGCCCGGGAATTTCAGGCTCAAGACCGGCCCACTTTTTCCATGGTAGTGGAAATTGTATAAATGAAGCAACATTTCAGCTCTTACTATCCTGTAGTTTTTTTGTATTAATACCATGGTCCAACAAATAATGTAAAGGTTAAATACAACAATAATAATCCACTTAAGATGAGAAGTTAACAACAAATATTCCATTATTCCACAAGGATAGGTTGAGAAATTAACAAAAGCAAAAATAAATAAATAAAACATTTGAAACGTATCCCACTCTTCAACAAAGAGGCATATTGAACTAATGTTTACAGTTCAACTCACAGTACAGTATACACTTACATTGTGAATAGCACCTACAGCACCTACAGCATCAGTAACCGCCTAAGCAGTGCACTGGTTTCAGCCACTGTATCTATAACTGTGTCGTTGCTTATAGACATGAGGATTTCCTTCTCTGTGCTCATTAACATGAATTGGGCAGTAGGCCAGATGTGTTGGAGTGAGACCTCATGGGAGCCGTCATTGTCATGGTCATTATCATTTTTCTGCATGAGTATTATATGGTGGTGATTTACTCCTTTACTACACCCACTTCTGAACAAACAATGCATATTGGTGAGTCATATTACTGCATACTTCAGTATCAATATTATATATCAATATTTGCATAATATTTGCAAAGTCTATGGATCGCCATATTTTGGGTGATATAAAAAGGCTAATATTTTAATTCAATTTAATATTTTGCTTGGGATTAGGTTGACAACGCTACAAGGATATTAATCAAGGCTACAACGTTAGCCGAATAGTTACGTTGCTAATCATTAGGCCTTTGTCTCTCTTGTGTTTGTCCTCTTGAAAATAAATCGGTAAGCTTGGCACATTTGGCAGCATCCTCCTCCAATGCCTTTCTTTTTTTCAGCCTGGCTTTTTCAGCCCCTCCTGCCCTCTTCCTCCCGTCCATCCTCCCTGATGCGTATCGTTGCGGTCGGGCCGGCCCAGCTATCGGTAGCCTATCTGAGAGAACTTTTTGGAAAAGACGGGCTACGGACGGAACCAACTCTATTTGGGAGGGGTGAACATCCTCGCATGGTACAACCCATGCAGAGGCTGCGGTGTCAGAATGCGGAACATGTGTAGCCCACTTTAAAAGAAGATGGACTAACTTGACAAATGTCAACAAATAAAATTCTCGACCGGCCTAGACGTGAAGCGGCCCACCGGGAACTCTCCCGATTACCCACCCCGGGCCTTTATGAGGAAACAATGTAGGATATAAAGGGTAGCCATTCAGGAGAAATGACACACACTTTCTCATTCCAATGAAGAGATATTGGCAGTGGTGTATAGTAATGAAATAGAAATACTTTGTTACTGTACTTAAGTCGTTTTTTTGGATATCTGTACTTTACTTTACTATTTATATTTCTGTTGACTTTCACTTTTACTTCACAATATTTTGCAAAGAAAACTGATACTTTGACTCCGATACATTTCCTGGGAAACCTTCGTTACTCGCTACAAAATCAAATCTATCTTTAGGTGTATGATCTTCTAATGTAGCTATACATGGTGTATGTTAGGCTAACGTTCGCTAGCTATTGTAAATCAAATGAGACAATTAGTGTAGTAGACAGATCGCTAGCGAGTTAGTGAGTTGAGGAAGTGTTGACAGTTGTGAGATTTTGTTGATTTGAGTCATCTTAGCTATAATCATTGCAGCACTAGTTGGCTAACGTTAGCTAGCTAACTTAACGTTAGCTAGCAACCACACCATCGGATTGACAGGAGCCGCGAGAGCCCAGCATTACGATTTGAAAAGATGTCGGAGTTGGAGATGCATGCAAGTGTGTGTAGCCAGTGGGGCTAGCTAAAGTTGTTATGCTTACAACATGTCTTTCTCTCACTGTTTCAGAGAAAGCTCCTGGATGGATCACAGCCAACCCAACTCCCTGTCCTTGGTAATGGAGCCACAGCACTTAAATGAATACATTTCATAATTCTCAAAAATCTTACTTTCTCCAATTTTAATGAATCTTTTAGGAGAAGAGACCCTGCGAACACTTAGTCCCGAGGCATTCACCAGTGTCACTAAGAGAGCACCTATTTATAGGTAAGAGGTTCATTATTTTAATTGTCAAAGGACTCAGGAGTATTAACCCACCCATAATTAAGCGACACTGCAAGTCAACAATCTTTGCTCCGCTAAGTAAAACCTTTTCTACCAATTCATGTTCCTTCCACTGCAAATCGGTCACTGGTGACCAAACCTCGCTCGTATAAAAAGATGAAGATGACTTATTTTTGTGGTTATGACACTTGTCTCACTGTCTGATTGCAGACATCTTCCGCCACATTTAACAACTTTTTAGTGATGTTCGTATGTTTGAGATCTCAGCAATTAACTTTGTTAGGTACAATGTTTTTTATTGTGATCCAGGTTGTAAAAAAATTACTATTTACAGGAAAAGTTAGGCCACGAGGAGTCCAGTCAAGTTTCAGGAACACATTTTTCTGATTTCAAGTTACTTTGAGGAACTTTAAACTGGTTATAAAGCAGTCTCAATCCAATAGCGATGCTTCTATATGAACTACATAAGTTAACAAGACCACCAAGCTATTTCTATATAGTTATGCTTAATACTCTTCATTGACGCCTCTGCGTCAGATAAACTCATGCAGATTCACCAGAAAGTCCTTCAGCTCAGACTCCAATGAGGCCTCACTATTGACCAGCTCAGCTGTAAAATGAGAGGTTTTCTAAAGGCACTCTGGTACTTGGAAACAGCAGCGCTTTTGTCCACAGGGGCCGCCAAAATCATCACAGAATTAAAGTTCCTGGTAGTGGCTTTAAAGTACAGAACCGTGGCAATTGTGGCAACAATAACTGGAAATGCTGAGATGTAGCGAAGTTATAACACAAAAATATAAATTTAATGCGTTCCAGAGTTAGCCAACATGAGCTATTGGTCGTAACTGACCAAGACGTGCCAACTAAATTGAGCAACATTATGCTTTATTGATTTTGAATTGAACTCCTCACTTGTGAGAGATGATTGAGTCGTTTCTTTCTTTCAAAAGCCACGGAATGAGAACACCTCAAGTCTCCAGCACTGCTTTTGCCGTACCGTGTCTGACCTGGTTTGGTGCCCTTAAAACCTAAGAGTATAGATCCCACGGCACTATCGTAGCCCTTTTTCTCCCCATGACCCACATCCAGTCTGCATACGACCATCACCACTCACTGCATCCTTTGTCTCCCCGCCAACAATGCAAGGGTTAATAACTGGCTAACCTAGAGAGACATGTATCTAAAACAACATCCACAAACAACAACAACAACTCACAAAGCCGTCCCTCCCGAAACCCGAAAGAAAGAAAGAAAAGAAAAAGAAGAAAAAAAAACTGTGACAATGATGCCATCCAGGGAGCACAAGTCCTCCATTGTTGAGGGCTGACACGCCGTATTGTGCCTGGCAGACTACATTGCCTCATAGCAGCTGGGATGTGCTGGCAGGGGAAACAGGCCTGACTGTCATCAGCTGGGGGAGATACAGTGTGATGCAAGCAGCATTACATCACACACGGTCCTCCAGGCGATCGCTTCTCCACCGCGCAGCACTGTGTGCTGACCTTTGACTGGCTGTAAGAGATTCTATGGGTTCATCTGAGGGCTGAAGATACAACCCACCCTCAAAACGTCATTGAGTCTCTGTGAACGTGAATTTTGATCGGAGGATGGCTAAGAATTTAAAGTCGCTTTCGGGGTTATACGGTCTTTGGAGCAGGCGGCCACATCCACTGCAAAATTTTGAGATTTTGAGATTTTCAATTTTACTTACTTATTGTATTGTATTTTTCCCAGTAGTGGAAATGAAACACATTTTTACAATTTTGTCTATTTGTATCTGTAGATGTCTCCTAAATTTCCCAAAGGTTAGCATTCAACAATACCAGTAATCAACGGAGATGTTTCATGGGGTTATCTATTAGTGATTTATTTCACTCTATTCAGTGTCTTCAAAATCTTTTTTTACAATATATCGTTTTTCTTTAGTTTTTGTCTCAGACTTCCAAATTCATTTTTTTAAATATTTTGGGGTTCATGTCATTCATAGCCATATTTAGAGAACATGTTATTCATAAAAACATGGAAAAACATTATTCTTTTTCTAGATCTTTTTCATTATCTTAATGGCTGTCTACAATTTTTTCAGATTTTTGGAGGGAGCAACTTGACACTCATACGTTCTTACCTTAGCAAATTAAACCATCCAGGTTTCATATTCACAAAGTAATCAAACACATGCTTTAAAAATAAGAATATAGAAAATAACTAAATTTGTCAAACACTATTTCCCAACACAAAAGCCAACTTCATGACAAAAAGGTCACATTTCCGTGGATGCGTAAAACTGCCCGCATGGATACTTTATACCGCTTACAGGCCTCGTAAAATACACAAAATCAGCTGAATTTAATGTCATGATGCAATTAAAATTTTGGCTCCCCATTATCTGTATGCAAACAAAATTAGCTACAGGGCTGTTCTGTCAGTTTTGATAAAAATCGTTGACAGAGCTAACACACACACACACACACACACACACACACACACACACACACACACACACACACACACACACACACACACACACACACACACACAGGTCCTAATTGCCTATAAATGTCAGTGTGAGTCAGGGTGCGATTGTCTTCTGCTAAATTAACTGGTGGCCCTGGCACCTCCTCATTAGACAAGAGATACACGGCACAACACACTGGTCAACACTCAGTTTGCAGCTACACTGGCTCCAACCCTGAACTCCCCTGAGGTTTTATCAAAGATGTAAAGAGGTGGTGTGTGTGTTTCTGTGTCCGTGTGTGGCTGAATGCAAGTCTGTGTGCATATGTCTGTATGTGCGTATACATTTTGTATTCATGCGTTTGCGCTCCTGTGTGCATCTGAGTCCTCCTGAGGGAAATTAGTCGTCTCTACCCTGCTCCGTCTCCAGGTCCGTCCCTGATGTTTTCTCTCTCTGCCAGGACACTCCCTCCCCCATCGGGCCACACTGCGGCTAATTACTAAATACACTGGCTGTTGTTTCAGATGTTGGCAACAGTCTCTGCAGAAATGACCGTCGTTCACCGTCGTTCTGGCTAATTGGGAAACAATATCCAGACACGGGTCTCTGTGGTTTTGTGCCGTCTTTTACGGAACGAGCGCTGATCTGCCGTTGACAAGCTGAGGTGATCACACACATGAACCTCACTTCGTCTTAGATGTAAGGGTCCAGGTTTGTCTGAATCGGGGGCCGTGCTTTTTGGTTCCATATGTTTGACTGATTTAGCTTCTTAAGTAGCAGAAAACGTTGTTAAAATATTCACATCGTATAAGGTGGTTCTGAAGTAACTCAGGGAGCAAGTAAATACTCTACTTTCTGCAGAGCCACTGTGGCCAAACACGCTGACGTCTGCATGCTAGCATGCTCACAATGACAACGTTGACATGCTAAGGTTTAGCAGGTAGGCTATGACGGCCACCATGTTAGTTTCGCATGTCAGCATTCTACCTTTAGTGAGCAGTATCAGGCTACAGCCGAGGCCCATTAGGGATGTAATTAGTTTCGCGGGTATTTGTTCATAAACCAAAGTAGTGGACGAAGTGAAATCTCAACCCGATGACGGCACTCTGTACTGTTGTTGCAGGACATTGACGTTGTTTTTGTTTTTGAGCAGTTTCAGATGTACTTGGGAAGGTAATTACCACAACCTCTTAACAGCACATTAGGTGGTGGTGGCGGCATGGAATATGTGAGAATTAAGTGTTGCCACTAAGGAAACAATTTAACGACAAAACAACTTAGGTGACCTTAAGGAAAGAACACGTCATGATTTGGGTTAAAAGAACTACGTTTGCTACGTAACTCCTTACGGGTGAGAAGAGCTACGTAACTTTGTGATGTAACCTCTGACGTAGCCGACGTGATCTGAAACATTTCAGTGTTTGCTTTTGATTTCACCCGGGACACAAACACCGGCCTCCTGATTGAAAGTTTGTGGGCCCAGTACTTCAGACTATACACACCGTCTATTTCAGCTCAGCCGCAAAACATTCTTCATATCGGTGACTGAATGGATCTGCAGCTTTTCTCCTTGACCAGCATCACTTTGCGAGAGCTCACACAGAGCACAGCGCCACTCTTCACAGCGCTCTGTGAACTGCAGTCAGTTGTTTCCCCTCTTCTGAAGGTGTAAAAGGAGATTTATTCATTCCTCAGCAGCAGCGAGCAGCTGAGTGTCTGCAGCTTTCAGAACCCTGGAGAGAGAGAGAGAGAGAGAGAGAGAGGGAGAGCACTGACCACGGTCCAAGAACTAACTCCAAAGACTCTCATGTTATGGTTTCATATTGTTTTCATTTTCAAGGCTTTTTTTTTGGTTTTGGAGCTAGTGATGGTTAAACGTTGTGTAATAGAGATATTCCTTACTCAGAGAGGTTGGAAGGAGATATATAGGTACTGAAGGTATAGACTTGGTGCTGCCCCGGCATTACAGGAACAGTGTTGTTGCTTAAAATGTCACCGTCTTCAATCTCGACCGCCAGGCGATGTGGTGGTGGATCTCGGTCTGCTTCTCTCTGAAATCAATTCTTTGTTTAAAAAAAACCAATATTATTTATTCAGTGAGTGCGGTTAGTGACAGTGTGGCTCCATGGTGGCTCTGGCAGCTTGACGGAGTAGCAGCAGGGGGCGGGGCTTAGCAAAGGGTCAAGCTTACAGAAGGTGTCTAAACTTTTCACATAGATGGAAGGTCACATTCATATGGATCATTCTGTAAGGTGATTGATACCAACTTGCTTGGTTTTGGTCAATGTTAGAGCAGATTCAAATTCCTTTCTGATTATTTAGATAATATATAAGATATATAAGATATGTTAGTGTTGAAGCTGCAAATTATTCAATTCCATATACATTCATGCAGCTGAAAACTAAATATTGAAACAGTATGTCTCGTCAAAAATAGTCTCAGAAATGCAAATTATATTCTTTAATACTTTTTTTTTGAGCTGCAGGCAGTTTGCTAAGGCTACCAACGAGTATATTTATGCATTATCCAGTTTCTAACTTAACTTAATGTTCCAAATGAAAATGTGTTTCTGTCATTCCTGCCCTAAACAAACAAGCATTGAAACAGTCGCAGCTCCTTGAGCCGTCTGAGTGTGAGAATAGAAGGTTTTCAGCCTCAGCCGCGCACGAGCCATCTGCTAGACAGTGAATGTGTCTCTGCTTCCTTCACTGTGGCAGCACTCACTGTGATTTACACGGGTAACGCCAACTGTCTCTCATACTGAACACAGGGCCGTCTCTGTATACAGTATGCTGATGGTACACAGATTATAGTGCTCAGCCTGTCGCTCATAGAAAGACGGAAATGAAGAAAGAAAGCAAAGAAAGAGACAGAAAGAAAGAAGTGACACCATTCAGGCCGTCACATGAGTGTCTCCTCTGTGGGTTTTGGATGCAGGTGTGTGTTTCGTCTCCCAGGCTGTGTTGTCTTTGTGTGACGCAGTGAATAAGGACAAAACACACGCGCACAAAACCAGGCTCTGTTCACTAGTCAAAACCAGCGTGAAGACAGTTTCTCTGTGAAGAATCTAATTTGAATTCATGCATTACCTTCAATGGATGTCCACAGAAGCCTCAAAAGGTATGGTGTAAAATGTAGATGTCTTTCCCCCCCACTTATATAGTCGACTGCTTGTGTTAAGCGTTTTAATTGAATATTTGTGCGCGTTTCCACCGACATCAGTACAACACACGCTAAATCAAAGATGGCGCAGGACTTCTTCCTCTCTCAATGATCGGAGTGTTCCTCAGCAGCATCACGCTCACTGCTGCCCCTGGTGGACGACAGCTGTATCACAACAGTGTTTGTTTGGACTGGACACGATGCTCCTGAGTCGCGCTCTAGTTGGCCAGCGAGGTAGAAATATGATGCCGCCTTTTATTTAACACGAGTCGTGATCAATTCCAAGCAGGCGCGATGCTGTGGGTGGGGCTAACCGGCATAGGCCCCGCCCACTTATACAACTGGATCATTCTAAATGACCGGAAGAACATTTCTTTCATTTCAAATTATTAAAAATAACATTTAAAACGCAATAAAGACATGAAGAATGTTTCCCTTTCTAAAGAGGTTTCTTCAGCTACTAACACCATCATTGACACGGCATCACGGTACGACGTATGCAGAGATTTTATTATGAATAAAAGTCTAAAAATCTAAAGTCAAAGATTCTCTCACAATTGTAAATACATATGTCACCTCTAATTAAAGAATTTATTCCGCCTTTCGCCTGGCGTCCTGTCTTGGTTACAGTTTGCAGCTGTGCAGAATGTTTGTTTCAACATACAGATGCTGTCTTATTTCGTAGCAGCAAATCAATTGAGACTAGAAGAACTTGGAAACCAATGCAGCAAGACAGGAGGTGTAGTGCAGAAAACTCTAGTCAATCTAGCTCATCAAGCAGTCCATCTCGGCAATCAATTTACGGTAAACAAATAGTTTTCTAAGTGAATGGATGTACTGTTTTACACAATGAATCCACAGCAAAACAAACCTGATGGATAAAATGTTTCATTTTTCAGCAATATGCATGCTTGTAAAAAATAGCCTACAAACTGTCGCGAGCAAAAATTGCACTAGAATCACACCAAGGTAAACTATGATGATAGCTGAATTGGAGACGATTGCAGATCACATGTTCATTTTCATTCATTCAGCGGAAGGTTTGCAGCTTCGCTTTAGATGCTTGCTACTGAAGAAGGAGAAGACTACCGAGTCTGTATCATCGTCCTCTACGTTGGCGTCACACTCAACCGTCTCCGCCTCCAACAGAAGCTTGCAGGAGAAAAACACAAGCTGACCAATCACAGGTCTTGCAAAAATACAAGGTGGACATTTTTAAAAGAGGTACCTGTGGACCAATGGAGCTGTGGTTAAGTCATGTTTGTGTTACTTTACATCCATCTGACGGTGACTGTTTTTTCTACCATTAGGTTGTTAAGAACAATTAAAAAACATTTTCTGAATATTTAAAAATAAACACACACACACACACACACACACACACACACACACACACACACACACACACACACACACACACACACACACACACACAGAGGCATCTCTCTTCTGCTGCAGCCTTTCAATACTTAACTGTCACCGAGACTGTATGGTGACCCGATCTTATTCTGCTGGTACGCGCATGCATGCACACACAAACACCCTTTGTCTCTACTCCATATATAGTCTCTTTAAATGTAAAGCCCTGTGTGTGTGTGCATGTGTGTGTGTGTGTGTGTGTGTGTGTGTGAGTGTGTGTCAGTGGGAGAGCACAGGGATGAACCCTGACAGTGCTTTTAGTTCAACTTCGTCATTGTTCAAACCATTAATCCTCTTGGTCCGTTTCACTTGCTTCTCCATCACAGTTTGGTCATTTTTGGGGTCTTCCAGCTTTTTTTTTGTCTATAAGATATCTGGACATTGTGAAAGCGTGACCAAGATGTTGCCTTTAAAGTACAAAACCTAAAGATATTCAAATTATAATAATATAAAACGGAGATCCTTAGATTTAAAAAACTGTAATTTTCTTGACAAAATGAGTCAAAACAACTAATTGACTGACCATCAACATTATTTTTACATACATTATTCCGGTTGTCTTAACGTTTACTCAAATGGAAAAACATCAGCCTTATAATTGTTAAAATAATTTAGCCTAATTTAAAGACAAATAAACTAAGTTTTTGATATGTAAATCACGCGGGTCGTATGGGCATTTCTTTTCTGTTAGCACATGTATGACAGTGGGCTGGCTGTGTGTTTTTGGGGGGCTGGCAGCAGTGTGTGTGTGTGTGTGTGTGTGTGTGTGTGTGTGTGTGTGTGTGTGTGTGTGTGTGTGTGTGTAGCACAATGTTTGTACTGTGGGGCTATGCAGACAGATGGCCGGGACACTTGTACGTCTGTGGTTGAACAGTCCCACCATTGTCTGTGTTGCAGAGAAAGCGGATTGTTGTGGCGGCCCGACACACTGTAGTGTCTGTAAATCTCACATGTTCTGAGCACCAGAACTCACTCGGACTCCCAAACAATCATGTCAACCCATAAAAGACGTGGCATCTCGACAGATCATTTATCTCAGAACCTGACCTTTAATTCTAGATGTAAGACCCCCGCTTTTAAACCAAACTCTATTTTTGACATGCGTTTTTATTACATTACAATAAAGAACTGCATTGTGTCATTCTGACACGGGTCATTCTGCATACTGAGTATTTTTAACTTTTTGTCCTTTAAGTACTTTTGTGCTATCAATCATAGAAAGTATTAAGCGTCAGTTTTGGACTCATGTAGAGTGTGTCATTTTCCACTTGTTACACGCATACGTGTCTTTTCAAAATAAACTTCCAACGTAGCTTTAATTCCTTTGGTTAGGTTTAGGCAACAAAATGGAGGAAAAGTTTGATTTTTGGGTTAAAATGAGTACATTTGTTCTGTAAAGTGACTATGTTTGTAACTCATGGGTGGGTTTGAATGGCCGTGGGTCTCGGTATTGGACGAGTTGTTGGTGGGAAGTGGTTGATCGCACAGGTTGTGACTTATGACCAAACATATCTGAACATGTTATGTTAACACTGGAACATCACACCAATATCAGATTTGAAGATTGTTGCAAAACCACGTGGTTTACACTGTGCCCATTATTGCAATACTCTTTTAGACTTTGTGGTGAGAGTGTGTGTTTGTCCCTTTCCCGTTCCAACGCGACAATACCCAATGTTCCCAGTTTGGTGTGGAAGAAATGGACTGGTCCAACACCTTTTGGAATGAACTGGAGCTAGAACTGCGAGCCCGGCTTCATTGCGCGAGGCTACAACACGGTTCAATTGGCCAAATATCCCTAGCAAGTTGTCCACCTTTCTCTCTCCATGTGTTTCCTTTTGTAGTCAAAGGTTGACCATCCAACAAAGACAAAATGCCATCAAAGCAGTTTGCTTTGTTAGAAATACTCCAACAAGGCCTCACACCAAAGATTACTTGTGAGCATTTTCTGATCGTCTCACGCTAGATCTCCACAACCTTCACTGGTTTTCACCGCTCAATGTCTTGACTATAACAAACATCTCCCTCGCTACTCAACCAGCCAGATCCAATGAGGCCTTTATATCGTCACCTTGTAGGACTGCTTTCTCTTGAGTGTCATTGAGTCGACTGGAAATAGCTAAATCTGACTTATTATTGTGATTATTAAAACAATATGTCGACATGCAAATATGTTTGAGTGCAGCTTGAACGGCTTGTTAAAAATACCTCATTTCTTAATTCCTGGCAGATTTACATAAAGGTCACCCATTTAAGGTTCAGAGAAAAACCGTAAGAGCAAAAAAAACAACCATTTCTATTCTTCTGTCTGTTTGTTTGCACAGAAAAGAAACAGACATGTCGAAAGTGACACCTCATTCTAAAAGTGTACAGATGGGATCCAACACAAAAGAACTTTGAAGCAATTATCATAATCTCTTTCTATCTCTCTATATCTCTCCCTCTCCCTTCGTTTCCCCTCATGATTAAACATGGGAGAGTTAAATCAGACGATTAGCATGCTGTCAGGGAGAAGTCTAACTGCTGTTGTGTTTCACAGTGTGAGAGACAAAGCGCTGGCCTGCACACCGACAAGCCTCCCCGGCCAGCTACAGTAAACTGGTAAACACACGTCTGTTTGGCTCAGCGGGGGATGACAAACACCCGCCGAGGAGCCGGGATGAGAGGCCGCAGGAACCGAGGAGAAAGCCCGTTCTGACTCTTTGGCTTCTGTGTCTCCTGGCGCCGAATGTCCAGAAATCTGGGGCCAAACAAGTCGTTCTGAAAGGTCTCGGCGCAACTGCCAAAAGCAGAATGGATGGAGACAGAAGGACGAGGGAGGAGGGGGGTAAAGGGCAGTTCGTTTTAGAGAGGGAGGCTGGACGACGGACTCACCTTCAGTGTTTATTATTATTATTTTTAAGGGTGGACACAGGGGAGAACGCGGGTGTTTTAACAAAGACGTTATTTTGCACACAGAAAACTATTTGTGTCCGTGGAAAACATTGGTCAGGTTACAGAAGAAGACAAGATATTATACATGCAAAGGTATCTTGGGTAAGGATTTTGTTGTTGTTGGTATATCAGTGACAGTTAGTAACAGTGTGGGCTCCATGGCTAACGTACTAGCAACAAAGGGGCGGAGGTTTCGATAAATTGGAGGAATGAGAGATAAAACCATGGCCTCAAACGGTCGACTCGTCTCATAATTGGCTTCTGATTTAAAACAGATGGCTTTGTGACCCATTTTCAGCCATGAAATGCCGATTGTGATAAATTTGGTAAGAAATGTCAATATTAACACGAGCGTTGATGTGTTTCATCAAAGTACATCTTATGTACTTTAGTTTATAGATATATTTAAAAAAAATGTTTATTTGTGCAGCTACTCTTTAATAACTACTCTCCATGTTTGGAAATAAAAAAAAATCGAGACACAATAATACTTTTTTAATAGTTCACGTTCTGGTTGTATCCGGTCAAAAAGGACCCAAAGTGGTTCTGCGTCTCCGTAGCAACACACATGTGCTGCTACTTTTCATGCCCTCGCTCGGTGACATTTGGAGGTCGTTGGCGTGAGTTGGTGTCTGTCCGCTCACAGACGTCTCCCCCGAAGCTCTCGGGGAGGCTGATGGTCCTGGCCGCGAGCCCGCCGCACCGCGCTTTAACCGTGCCGTGTAACCATGCCGACAGGATTGGGCCGGGGTCCAGGAAGACAGTCGGCTCTGGAAGCTGTCAGCGGCGGCTCCGTTTGACAGCATGCAAATGTATGCAAATGAAGAGGTCCAGCCATGACACCTGCACACAGGAGGAATGGACCGTGCCCTTCCCAACAGAGGACTCGGCGTGGCGGCTACGCTGCCCAACAACACGCACACATTTATCAACGCAAACACGCCGCGATCCTCAGGACTCATTAGTCGTGGCCTTGAAGCGTATAGTTCACACGTTCAGAATAATAGTCCAAAATATCATGCTGACGCAAACTCAATCCAACAAACGTTCATTTTAACACAAGGCATCTTTTATTTTGTGATATGTTCTAACCTTAAACCTTTGAACCTCTAAAGGTTGTTTTGTTGCCCAACCTTTTCATGAAACTTTCAGAAAACGTTCAACCTGTCTGATGGTACAATGCTTTTCTTTTTGCTGCTTGGAGCCTGAAAACAACATGTGTTTGAGAAGCAAAAGTAGGATAAATCACGTTCTCATACCACTGCAAAACATTTTTTTTCAGCCCGATCACACGGTTTAAAATGAATTTGGGCGTCTTCTTTGTGACTCGATGAGCATGCTGGTGAGTTGGTTGTGGATGTACCCTGGGTTTTGACACGTTTGCGTAAAATGTTCCTACTACGCACATCGGGCATAGAATAATCTGCAGAAGATCTAACATTTGAAATATTGATCCCGAATAATGAAGTCAGGGTGTTGAACAGCTGTTCTTCTGTTTTCATTGTGAATTTTTGTTTAGCAAGTGGCATATTTTGTATTTCATAGTTAATATAAAGGAACTTTTAACTGGTTATGAAACAGTCTCAATGAAATACTGATAGCTCAGTACTGATCCTCCAACTCCGGCAGCAACCCGGCCGCCTCTCAGGGCTGCCCACTGCTCCCCATCCAGGGATGGGTCAAATGCAGAGAAGAATTTCCCCGAGGGGATTAATAAAAAGGATACTTTCTAACCAGCCCGCCGTGGACAGACCCAGATCCGGCTTCGCTGCCGCCATCGACCTGCAGTGGGAGCTCCAATGGGAGGAGGAGAGCTCTGCGCTCGGCAGTAGAGGCTCCTCCGCCGGTCCCCGCTGGGAGCCAACACCACCTGGAGACCCAGTATAATGAAACACTACCACCTGTGTCCACAAGGACTGGCAGAATTGACAGAAAATGCAAGCTCCTCGTAGTAGCTTTAATATGTTGTACTTTGGTTGGGTCTCTCCGGTTAAAGAGCTCTGTAATCTAACTGCGACTTCCTGGTCAAAGAAAGGTTTAAATGAAAATTGTATTCTAGACTGACAATTAAAGAAATGAAGAAATATGGGTCCATATTTTACTTCCATATCAGCTTCGGTTTGCAGAGCTGATGCAATATAATGCTGTTGAGGGTGTTATTTTCAATAATATACTTGCAAAGTTGTAATATGCGCATCACGATTGAGGAAGAATGGTGTGGCCGTTGCACATCACTGAGGACACTCTGTTAACCTCCAGCAGTCATAAGACGAACGCCCTGTTTATCGCTGTTCAAGTGCATCCAGGTTGAGTTCCCCCTCATTACTGACCTCTGAGGCAGCACAGCCAACACACGTTCTCCACCTTTTAACTTACGGCGGAGCTTCCAGGCTTCAAAGCGGAGTCATTTGGGTTTATTGTTCAACGGGTCAAAATCATGTACCTGTGTGATAAAAAATGCACGACGCCGCTTGGCCTCTCCTCGTTCCTCTGAAGTGTTTTGACTCCTGCCTTGACCCTGCCGGCTGGTTTTGGCATTCCAGCAGGCTGGAGGAGAGGAGGAGTGAGCTGTGGCCCCCAGCAACCCCTCTATACACACACACACACACACACACACACACACACACACACACACACACACACACACACACACACACACACACTGTCCTTGGGTTGAGGTGTCCAGGGTTTCTGCTGGTCAGCAGAAAGAGAACGGCTGTGCGATGGCACAAGTGTGTCTGTGTGTGTGTGTTTGGGGGGGTGGGGGGGAGCTGTCAGAACAGTCCTGAGGGTGTGTGTGTGTGTGTGTGTGTGTGTGATTTAAAAGTAAGGAGAGGTGGGGCAGCCTCTGGGAGGGAGCTGAAGTGTAGTGGCTCTGGTCCAGACCTTGTACCGTGTAAACTGACTGCACACCCAACCCTTCAAAACCCTCATATTTAAAACACACACACACACACACACACACACACACACACACACACACACACACACACACACACACACACACACACACACAAACAAAGACTCTCCCCTTTGCCCTTGGCTGTCTGTCTTGTGTGTGTGTGAGCAGATGGACAGGTTCATGGACCCTGAGGGAAGAGAAAAGACTGTGCTTCTTCTACAGTCAAAAACAAAATCAAAATAAACAGTTCACACAAGAAGATGAACGAATAATAACACATTCACAACAATACAAGCAGTGTTGTTAATTTGGCCCTTCACCGTCTCGCTAGAACTCACAGGCTTTACAGGGAGATGAATGTAATGATGAGTGATGCCTTGTTAACAAAAACATTCAAGAGAAAAAATGTGTTGTTAAGGGGCTTTTATACCTTTATTAAATACTACCAATAAGTGCTTTGTAATGGAGTTGTTAATTGTAAAGCATAAACAGATAATATAATGTGTCACATCTTACTGTATATAGTTTAAATATTTAAAGCTACGATGAGGAACTTTCATTTTCTGGTCATTTTGGCGGTTACTGTGGTAAAAAAGAAGCACCAGAGTCCCTCGAAAGAAACTTTTAATTTTACGACAGCAGGGTCAAACTGTCTTCCCCTCTCAGTCCTGGTTCTGGTTCTCCCCGTGCCGCCCTTCCTACCAGCGGGCCCAGCAACACGGGCTGGTTCTCCAGCAGCGTGGTGACCGGTGTGTTGGCTCCCAGCGGAGCGGCCAGGTGACGCTCCGCTCTGGAGGAGGAGGAGGAGGAAGAGGAGGAAGAGGAGGAGGAGGAGGAGGAGGAGGAGGAGGAGGAGAAAGAGGAGGAGGAGAAAGAGGAGGAGGAGGAGGAGGAGGCAAGCAAAGGCGGTCGTTGCCGGAGGGCCCACTGGACTGACTTAGTCTGAAGCCGCGTGGCACCGATGACGGGCAGTTTTAAGAATTTAGAAAGAACCTGTCTTCTCGCTGATGGTCTCGTTTGCTCATGAACGTCAAATAGAGACATTCCTGAACTCAAAACTTCCTTACAGTAACTTTAAGAAATGACATGTGGCCTTAATGGATTATAATCCAGCGAAAAAATCAAATCACTTTGTATTTTCTCCCTACAGGATTTGTAAGTAATCCAATTTGTGTTCTGTCTTTAGAAACTGTTTGTCAATCAAGTTTGTGGTTTTTGTTGCATGTTTTTTTGCCTGCCTTAAGCTACATTTATCTGGTTTCCTGTATCAAGATGAGATGCTTTTATTTTGAAGGCGGCTCGCAGAGTTAAAAAGGAAGTCGCATTGTGCGCAGATTAATGTCGAAAAGCTATTAGCACTCCCCGAAAGAGGCACACGGTTAGTTGAAGTTGTAATACATTTTATAATTGTAATAACTGTCTATGATTTAAGGAAATTAGCAACAGTGTTGGCTCTATGTGTGTGTTACATTCATGCTAACGAGGAGTAAGATAACATAATTATCGTTTTTGTGCCTTTTGTACACAGCTCTTATGTTGGTTTTGGGAATTTATCAATACATTTGAAATCATCAGTGCAGGACTATTTTTCAGAGTTGGAAGCTACAGCTGGTTACAGGATCACATGACTAACATACTCGTCGATGCAACAAAAACAAACAAAAACCCGCAAAATGAAAATGCTCCCCGGCGTCTCCGTCCCTCTCCTCTGTCCTGATGATTGATGAGTCCACACACACTCAGTGTTTGCCTTCTTCAGACCACTCTCCACTCTGGTATGGAGACGATATTTATGGGTTTGCTGAACACTTAAAACTGAGGAGACTCTCTCGTCTCTTAATGGCCCGAAGCCCCATGATTGATGCACACTTATTGTATTTAAAGTTTTTGAATAAATGGCAACGTTAATTGAATTTGTAACTTTAATATATGTCACAATGTTTTATACTCGCCATGACATTGGGGAATATGTGTCATCGAAGTTGTAAATTATCGTTACAAACTGAACTGTTCATGTATTTATTTAGAGTTGAATATTTGCACAAAAGTAGTTTTTTACGAGCCGATACAAACTTTTCAGCAAGATCTGACAAAAAAGACGCAGATTTTCTTCTAAATAATCGAACATTTGATACAAACAGGCCCGTGATGTTTTTAAAATGTTCCCTCCGCCTCCCCCTCGTCCTAATCTGGGCCATGTTCACTCATGCGGCAGTAACGGTGAAAAACTAACCCGTCTCCGGGTGCACAATGGCGGGCGCCCCCCTGCCCCTCAGACTCCCCACATAGACGGCGCTGTCTGACAAGCCCGCCTGCCAAACAACTCAATTAAGCAGAAAAGGAGGCAAGAAAGAGGAGCCCAAACACAGGAGCCGGAGAAAGGAAGGGAAGAAAGAGGACAGGGAAGCGGAGGAGGGAGAAGCTCTGGTGGCTGTCAGGCCTCGTCGACACACCCAGTCGACGTTTGGCGAGAGCGGCGACAGAAAACACAAAACCAGAAGAAAAGAGAACTGATCTGTGATGTGTTAACTGGAATTCCTGCTTCCAAGGCCACCGAGGGTTCAGAGGGCAAACTGAGGGCCGGGGGTTCATTACCACAGCGACACACACTCGCACACACACATTTAAACCGGGACCATGAGCACATTTTCACTCAATTTCTAACTGTAATATATATATATATATATATATATATATATCAAGTTTCTATGTTGCTATGACCAGAGACTGGATTTGGACACAACATGCACACACCTGTCACATGTTTTATGTGGCAGATGTTTTCTGGCACATAATTGGATAAACTTTCAATATCATATTTCAAATATCATCTGCACTATTTGCACTGATCCCCAACATCCAAGACTGGCTTGGAGAACATCAGGTTTACAGCCGGTACAAAAAGAAAAGAAAAAAGAAAAGTCCTTCTCTTACGTTCTATTTTGGCTTTGGATCTCAGATTTAATATTTTATAGTAGAATTTGTTCGAATGTGGCAGACAGGTAATCAGTCCTTCAGTTGTCTGACACATCCTTCCTTCTTTGCATTGCATGCTGGGAAATGAGTGGGCAATCAGACAAAATAACCTCACAGACGATGCAGTGCAGATATTTTACATCAACGCGCGTCCATTATCATTTAGCAATAATAAAGCGTATATCTGAGAATCACAAGAGCAGACATGATCGATAATGGGGTCTTCTTGGGGCTCTCGGCACCAGGGGCCACAAAATAAATTCAGGATTTTGTTACAGGGCTAAATATTGCCTTCATTTGGGAGAAAATGTGATCGTATTTGGTATGATGACACGTAAAGTGACATGTTGGCGTTGCAACACCAGGTCTGGGGGTCTGTGGAGAGCATTGGGTCATCCTGTGTAATCCCACCCTGAATATCCCCGAAAACGTGGATCCTGAAAAGATTCACGCCTTGAAAAGAAAAGCAATTTGTCTTGAGTTTGCCTAAAAATCCAAATCCTTCTCCTCCATCAATGTTTCCTCTTGTCATATGTTTTAGAGCAATTTACTTTTGCTCTTACTTACATATACAAAAAAATGCTTGCGATCCATCTAACACTGATGGAGGAGAGTGAAACCAGAGCTAGATTTCAATTATTTAAATGTGTTTCACTGATTATTATGTCAAAAAAATCCTCTTTCAACTCATAAATCTGCCTGAAATCGGCCCCTGAACCACATCTTTGGCCAAGCCCTGGGGATGATTTCAGATTTCCCAAAGACAAAGTGTCTCCTGTGACCACACACCATCACAGCGCGTCTTTTTGCCGGCCGATCGGGGTAATGAGGTGACGGTTGATGGTGGCCTGTAAAGTTGTAATGAGGACGGCGGCGTGAATAGGACAGAGGGCAGGAACGGGTGGGCGAGAACACGATGCTTAATGAGCGGGCCGGCGGGCTCAGCGGCAACCCCGTTGTATCGGCTCGGTATGAGAAAGAAGGGGTGACGGAGGGGACCGGGAATTTCAGGGTGGGACAGCACAGGAGGGCCTGATGTTATTTAGGGAGGGAATGAATAAAAGCTGGGTTAGAAAAGTAAATGGGGGTCCTGACCAGCCCCTGTGCTCCGCTCATTGTGGAGATGAAATTTATGGCTCAGGACTTCCTAAGCCAAGGACTCCCCACGTTGACTGGTTAAGTGCTATGAAACCGCGCGACAAAGGCCGGAGGCAAACAACACTCTGAGATGAGAGGCTGCAGGAGAGGGGACAGTGGAAGACAATGCGTACGCTCCACATTAGAGACACATGTCGGAGGATAAAGGGACTGCTTGGAGACGCACAACAACGGCTGAAATCCACTGAGATATAACAGTTCTTTTCTTTTTTTAGAGTTCGTAGGATTTCAGCTGGCACATATTTGTTGGTCAGTTTGGAACGGAGAACAAAGAACAAACTGTTTCTTTACAGTTGATGATTCACAGAAATGCGTTCATGAAAGGACTTAAATCTGACCGTTCAACACATGAATGGTTTGTCCACTGCAGGCGGGAACGTTGACCTTAGCTGATTCTACACATCCGAGTTATGTTCATCGGCAACGAGTTTCTTTCTTCTCCTTCTTCAAAACGCAACAAATCAGTATGAGTATAACTGGACCACAGGTTGTGCTTATGTTGAATACAAAGACAAACATTCAAATTCAATATGGACATAGTTCCAAGTCCTCCAACTTAGGCATCAAAGCACTTCTTTGACCCCCAGCAATTTCTCACCATATATACGTTTTCCGAGCAGACGTTTGCCGGTTTAATGACGTGACATCTCTCCTGGGCATCGTATTCTAATGCAATGTATGATATCTGCAGAAAAAGTGACTTCTAATTGTTCGTGCTCCTCTCCCTCCCCTCCGTGTGCTTCTTGGCTGTCTTTATATAGTGAGCAGTGATCTCCTGAGTTAAAGAGGTAAAGTATCTCCTCCCTCTGTGTCTCTATAATAACAAAACCTGACAAACTAGAGTCATAGTTCCTTCAACCGATGGTTTTGTCGCATGAAAGCAAACGTAATTTTTGCTAAATTTCTTCCGGTGACGGATGTTTTTCCTTTGGATCCCAGTCTCTCACTGGGAGGCTGGGCTCTGGCCGTCCGCCACAGGCAGGGGTTTGTTTTGTAGCCAGTTTAATCCATTGTTATGTTAAGTGTCACCAGTGGTAGCTAGCTGGCTGAATCGTAGCAGCTACGGCGCGTACAGTCGCTATGGTAACCTGCGGTCTCGTATGCCATGCTTTACTGTAAAGAAGGCGCACGGATTTGAAAATGCTGGTTTGACTATTGAGGTGGCCGGTTATAGCCTGGTAATCAGCTTGAATGGCCATTTCATTGCAATTCAATGCAAAGTACTTTGTCCGTTACACAAGAGGCAATTCAGGGCAAGCAGGCCGGCAAACACACTCATTTACACACACACACACACACACACACACACACACACACACACACACACACACACACACACACACACACACACACACACACACAAACACACACTGCACACTGCCCGCATTCTCTTATTTTGCCTATTCGGGATGTTTTCTGGAAGTCGACCTCTGTAAAAAAACGGGATTGTGAGCACGCATTCAAGAACAAGCAACAAAAATGGCACAAAACTGAAAAAAAAGACAAAAATATGGGGGACGAATCGTCGGGGAAGAAGGGCTCTACTTGGACTGTCATGTTTACAAACAGCAAACCGGAAAATCTTGCCTTCAATAACTGATTCTACCAGAATGCGTAATAATAGGTTTAAGGTTAAATAAGTGTGAAATGTAGCTGATTGTGTGTGAAATCTGGTCAACGCTTGTAATTCATCGACTTAATATTACTTCATATTGGACAATCCCACCTGTTAGTGACTCTTGATCATCCTTTGCACCGTGTGACTTTCATCTGGCCGCCACATGTTTTGGATGCGCTGTACCTTTAACGAGAATACGAAGCATTCAGGGCTGAGTCGTCCGCAGTGAACGGTGTGTGTGCGTTGGTGCGTGCATGTGTGTGTGTGTGTGTGCATTGTCTCACAAGCCCTCCTCGCCCCATTGAACAACAGTGATGAAATGGAGATGAGTTAAAGTGCCAACACAAAGACTGACCAGACCCCTGCGTCGCCGCGACAATGAAACCACCAAACTCGAGAAAGTGAGAGCCTCTTGGAGGAACCGAGAGAAAGGGCAGAGAACGAGAGGGGGGAGAAATTAAGGAGCCAAACTCAAGAAAGAAAAAAAAAAAGAAGAAGAAACCGAACCGTCCTGAGAGCAGGAGGAAATGGCTGGTTGGGCAAAAGGTGGCCGAATGGAGAGCGACCCGGAGAAAATAGCAAGGTAGCTAATCCCTCCGGAGATAAAGCAGCTATATGTAAATGAAAGACGTGAAGTTGGGCCATCTTACTTTGATCTATGAATCAGCCTCCCCCTCCCTCCTCTCCTCCTTCACTCCCACCCTCATCTCCTTCCTCCTTGTTCCTTGTAAGAAAATCAAGCCTTATTTAGCTTAATCTCACTTAATGGCATCCAGCTCCTCTTTTGTCCTCCCCGATGCTAATAGATTCCCGTCCTTTCACGCGCCACCATTCACATATCCACCCTCCGTAATCCTCTTATTCCGGGGTAGCAATTATTTTGAGTATTTTATCAGCATTATGATTATGATTATTCTCATTATTATTATTCATGCAGGCCGCTCTAAAGGCCAGGTCTGCGGCTGAGAATATCCTCCCTCCCGCCGGCGCCTCTTATTCTCGCCCAGAATGAGGCTGCCCGCTTTCTTCCAGAGGGGCGGCGGGAGCGAGCCCCCATTCAGCGAGACACATTTTCTGGGCGTTTGAACATATTGTGGAGTGAGTGTAATGAGTAGCGCCGAATCACCCGTCCCGGCTCCCTCACAACAGAGGAACATGGAGAATTTGAGGATGGAAGGAGAGAGAGGGGAGTAATAATCAAAAGGCCTCCTTTCTGCGGAGCAGTAATTACATGGGTGGGTTTTGATCTTTTGCTTGTTGGGGTGATGAATGGGGCGAAGAGATGAGGACTGTTTCACTATTTTGAAGGGCAACAGAGGGGTGGAAGGGGAGGGGCCTTTCCGCCCGGCGCCTCGTCAGCGCCAACGGCGGAGACCCAACGGACGCGACGGGTTCGCCGCCATTTTTACAAGTGAGTCGCTTTTCAGAAGCGAGAGAGAGAGAGAGCAGAGAAAAGAGACGGGTCAAAGTAGATTTGTATTATTTTTACTTTAGACAAATGAGGGACAGTGTCACTGCCAAAAAAAGTGGCAATCAAAAAGGGGTGTAGTGGTTTCATCTTTAAAAACTTAGACATACACAAAAAAACTATTTTTCGGGTTTAATCGAGTGTAATCACGCCTGGAATACAATTTGTATCACGACATAATGAGGACATTATCATATATATTATTACCATATCTGGCAGGTCACAAAATGTGGATACGTCAGTAAAAGGTCAAGGTGAACACATGTCGTGTTTATTCATTATTTGATGAAAAACCCATGATTTTTCACTGACCTTAACCAAAGGACTTCTGTTTGCCTAATCACATGCACAAGTCTGGAGTCAAAGGATTCACGCACCGTAAATACATCTTCACGGGAGCTTCATTCAATTCATTAAACGCTCATTATGAACGTAGTCCAAGCGGCGATGGAGTTTTTCATTTCAACGTTCAGAAAATGGAAAAATGTATTTATCTAAGCGTCATTTCTAAGAGACAGGGTTGGTGGAGAAGAACATGTCTGTAGTTCCCTGTTTTCTCTCTGAAAAACAAATATGTGCGATGTGACGTCACTTTGTGTCTTCATAATTGTTTGAGAAGAATAGATTGATCGCACAAAGCTCACCAACGGACAAGCTGGAGTATTTTCTCCAGAGAAAGGAGGAGTCTGCCTGTTGAGAGGAAGGATGTCTGACTTTTATAACACAAGCCAGCCGTCTTTAATTAAACCAGTGACAGCAGCACAGACAGAGAGACAGAAACAGAAAGATGTCACATCAAATCAAACAAACACCTGATGATGAGTCCATGCAGGACCCCAGTGCTCGCAGTAAGAACGTGAGATTGGCTTTTCACTGCCCTTAAATATGATATTATACTTTTTATTCCACAAGATTTATTGATTCTGGCCCTCTCCAGTTGTGGGCCCCTGCAATTGTGACCATCTTTCAACCAACAAGCTACAAAACTGCAATCAAACGCACTAAACACACACTCATTACAGCTCACACGTCCAACCAGAGTCAGTCAGTTGATACGATGTGGATTGTTATGTTTATAAGTGGCTTACCAAATACAGAGTCGATCCTTTAGGTTTAAAAAGCTCAAAGGGTAATTGTGAGTTATTGCATTAAAATATTATAAACAAGTTAAAAATGTTAGAAAAATAACAATTCATATAAAAAGGAATGATCATAACAGTCATCAAGTCTTTTCGCAAAACGTCAACGTGTCACTTTGAGAATCTCGGCGCCGGAGTGGAGTGGCTGAATCTCGGCAGTCTGCAGACCCCGCAGGGACACAGGGGCCCTCCTGGGGCCCCGGCAGAGCCCCAATGCACAGGAGCCAGCGCGGCCTCCATGGGGCCCGGCGACAGCAGGGGACATTTGGCAGCAGACGACGATGGAGCGGAGGAAGAGGAGGAGGCTGCTGTGGTGAGGAGGGACTCCTGTGTGAGGAGGAGCTGACTGGGGCCGGATATGAGGGGCCACCCTCCGGCGAGCAGCAGCCGGGGGACCGGCCCCGCGTTCACCCCCATCCCGACGCTCACCTCCCCCAGCAGCCGCCGCATCTCCTGTAGGGACGAACTCAGGAGGAGGATGTAGTTCCTGGCCAGAACCAGGGTGGAGATCTTGGAGAGCCGGCGGCCCGGAGGAGTCCCGGGCTGGTGGGACGGAGGCGGGGAGGCGGATGACGGCGAGGAGGCGTACGGCACCATGACCTCCCTCAGGGCGTCCATGGCGATGTTCAAGTCCTGCATCCGCTTCCTCTCCCTGCTGTTGATCTTCCTCCTGAGCTCCTGCTGCTCGTCGGCGCTCAGCTCCCTCTGAGGCTTGATCGGTCTCTGGCCGCCTTGGAGGTCGAGCACGGGCGCCGGGTTGAGGCGGGAGCTCAGGTTGAAGCCCGGAGGGCAGTGGGGTAAGTCCTGGACGGACCCGGGGCCACAGAGAGGCAGGGGCTGCTGCTGGGCCCTGATCACATTCATAGTCTGTTCAGAGGTGTGCTGTCTTCAGGGTGGAAGCTCAGTGTTCTCTTCAGAAAAAGATAGTAAATTGAGAGACAACCCCAAAAGAGCCAAAGCATAAATACTTGCCTTCTGCTTTTAAAAAAAATCCACAAAGTGCAAAAAATCCAAACTTCATTCCACCACCTGTTGGTCTCTCCTCTTCGTGCAGAAGACAGCTGCCACCCAGCACAATGGAAAAGGTCTCCAAGCGTTTTTTACTTTTGGCCTCAGAGGTTTCTGGCTGCACAGCCGAGTGAATGAGAGCTTTCCTAAAGTGGCAGCTCAGTTTTATCTCATTTCCACAGCTGCGTGTGGTGAGAATGACAGCTCACACGGTGGAAAAGTGAGCTAAACGCTCCCACCCCCCCAACACAGCTCAACTCCTCCCAGACTCAGGCTGTGCTCGTTAGAAAGACACGTATTCACGTGTGACTTTTATTCTGTTTGACAGTTAAATGATGAACAGCAGGTCGGTGGTGACAACACCAGCCGGATTAAAGGCAAAATATTAGAAGAGCAGTGGATTATTATTATGTTGATCCTGTATTTTGAAGAGAAACCCATGCAAGAAGCAACGTAAACACTCAATTATTTATATGGAGTTTATAGTTTAAGTGGAGTATTTTTACCTCTTTTGTTTTGAAAGCTTTTTGTTTTGTTGCAATTATGTATTATTCCACGAGGAGCTTCACCGTGAAACCAATTTTGTCAAGCTCAGATGGAACAAGAGCCAATAACATTCAAAACTTCCATGAACTGTCATTTACTGTGTTTTTTTACAGGCTGTACTAGAACTGCTATATTGTATACTCTCTTTTTGTCGCTGTCATCTTTGCTCAGTGAAGCTCGTTCTCGTTAAGGGGAATTAACAAATACGTAACACACACAAAGAAAAATTAAGCAAACTTTAAACACATCAAATGCTACAAGAAGCATTTAAACGATCAAAGATCTGAAATCTTTAAAATAAAATTATACGTTTTAATTTACGCCTAATTAAAAGTAAGCAAAGAAGCACAGATGAGAATGATTGACAGGTGGGTCACAAATTTAACTGTGACGTCCTTTTGTACAATTTTCTTTGATCGAATTACGGTTAAACTAACGTCAGCCCCATCAGCCTCAGCTGTACTTTGTGTTCACTTCTAATTAGCAAATGTTAGCATCCTAAACACACTTAAATAAGATGCTGAACATTCGCCAAGTCAAAGTTTACTCCAGCCCAATATCACAAAGCATTCCTCAACGCAAAACATTCAAAATGTAGTGAGATGAAGTAGATACAAAGCATTACAAATGGAAAAATAAGTCACACATACATACAATAAAAACAGTCAAAGCATTTGCAAAAATACCCAAAAGAAACCTACACAATTGTAAACTGGAGAACCGTGATTTAGTATTTTAGCGCAAAGTGAGATTGAAGCTGATGGGAAAAATGTGTTTTGACAACTTTTTGAATTTTTAAGAAAAGGCCAGCTAATGTAATGTTTTATGTACTTTTGGATCAGTCAGATCTAAAACGCCTCGTAGGTGTTAGCTAACATCAGCAAGTTAGCATGCTGATGCTAGCATGTGGCCCAAAGCACCGCTGAGCCAATGAGAGCCACCAGTGTAGCTGCTGACTCTCGTTAGCGCCCCCGACAACATGAGCAGCGCTGCTTTAATGTTTTCTTTGTGTGAAGGTAATTAAAAGCGAGCACAGCTCAATGGAACGCACCTCTACAGCCGTGCAACAACATGGAAGCCATTCAAATCACTAACACGTTGTTGTGTGGCGGAGGGCAGGTATTAGCGGCATTAGCATGGGCGTTAATCGTGTCAGAGAACGGTTTTGGCAAACAGTGAATGGATACACCATTGTGTGCTGGGAGTTAATTGATGGTTTCGGGGTGGAGGTCATTGTTTGCCGGGTTCTGAGTGGGCCGCGTTAACCAAATTGGCTGGCGGAGATTTGGGCACGGTTCCAGGCAGCCAGACAACAGGCCAATTGACTCCAACCACAGGTGAAGCTGGCTTGGGGCTGGAAACCTCAAATGTGCCTTTCATGAGCCACAAAAAAAAGACCTCAGCATCACTCGGTCGCACAGGGAGCCTGGCCGTCCTCCTTCTTTTGCAAACCCCCCCAACCTCCCTCCTTCTTGTAAAAGCCCATCTGAGCGGGAGAGAAAAGGAAGGCAGGGGGAAGAAGGGGAAGGACCGCACCGTCACAAACAGAAAGCAAGTTGTTCGCGATGAAAGCAGAAGGAGACGCAGGGGAGGAAGACCCTCTCTGTTCCCCCCAGCCGCTCCGCGCTTGTCGCTCAACAAGTGAACGATGTGTGCGGAGGCGCTTCCCCTGCCCCGCCAGCGGCGCGGTGGCGTCCGGCTGGTGCTGTGATTGAAGCTGAATGGACGGCTGCAGACGGACAGGAAAGGGAGGGCCCCATGAAAAGAGCCAGGCGGATGACCCTCGCACCTGCAGGAGAACAGAGTGCAGGCAGCCAGGATGAATGTGTGTGTGTGTGTGTGTGTGTGTGTGTGTGTGTGTGTGTGTGTGTGTGCCTGTGAGCTCAATTTGATTTCTAGTGCCTGTCTGACAATGAGGGGTAATAAACTGAGCAATGAAAGAAAACAAGCTGTGGTGGTTTTCACTGTGTTCTGAGATCTGGTTTAAGGGGGGGTGGGAAAAAAAAGGACACCTGCAAGGAGCCCCACATACAGAAGTCAGAAAAGAGGAGAAAGAAAGAAGCTGGTGTCTACCAGAAAAGCGCACCTCCCCCACTTTTTAATCCCCCACTTACAAGGGAAAAGAAAAGTGAGCTTGATTTGGGGCCCAGCATATCCGCCTCCCAGCTTCCAGGCTCCTTTTGATGAGGCTGGACCAGGGCAGGAGCACCGGTGGCTTCAGGGCAGCGGGAAGACTAGTGTCTTTATGGTGGAAGGAGTACCATCCATCTGGGCAAGGCCCTCCAATGGTGGGTCTGCACCTGGGAGATAAATGCCTCGTCTGTGTGGAGCCGTTTCCTGCGGCTGACAGACAGGAAGACACCTCGGCCAAACTCCTGGGTCAGATCATTCCCCAATACGGGATGAAACATACACCCCAAGTGACACCACTGAAAATAATGGTTATGAATTCTTTGCCTTTTTATGTACTTTTTGGCGGACTCAACACACTTTTATTTAATCATTAGTTGAGGGTATTTATTTTCTTCTTGGTGTGGTTTCTTGGTGTGTTTTTTATTTATTTTAACTGAATAATCCAAGTATTTCTTAAACGGAGAAGATTATGAAGAAAATATTTAAAAAAAATAACGTTCATTATATTGTTGCATACATACAGGCTCATATATGAAATGTACCCGCAGCATTTAACCCATCCGAAGCATTAAAGCAGTGACCCTGAAGCTCACGGGGTGCAACTTGGGGTCAGTGTCTCGCTGGAGGACTCTTCAGGTCAGGCGCCCCAGATAAAATATATTTGCCTCTATGTTTACAATAAATGATTATTGATGGTTTAATATTAGATTAATGAAAGTGAAATTTGGGGAACATGATTCAGATTCAGTCTAAATAAATACAGAATAAAAACTAAACAAAATTATTGAACCACAGAGTTTCTGCACTGCCAAACACATTACAAAAAATATTCACAATGAATTTTGTGTTTTTGTAATTTTATAATATGCTCTTTAAAACACTAATAAATTCACATCTAATTTTGAGGAGAAAAAAAAAAAAATTGAATCCTGAGTTCGGACCACCGGCGCGACCAGACGTTTCCACAGCACACAAAACCACCTACTGGCTCTTTACTCTTTAATGGAGCACAAATTGGTATAATTATAAACACCTCTCTGGACATAAAGAGACGGTGGAGCCACAGGCTGGCTGCCGACTGCTTGACTTAATGGAGTCAATTCACATCAGGTGTCTGATTGAGCTCTTTTGTGCGTCACTTGATGGTGCGGCGACGTGTCCGCTGCCTCGGCGGTGGGACTTACGTTGGTAATGTCTGAAGGACTCTCTGCAAATTGGAACGATTACGCAGCTATTTTCTGTGCCCTTATCTGTTTGCCACTGACTGCGTCGCTTGTTCCTCAAGAGCTCGGGAAAATACATTTCTCTGATTGGCTTGCAGTTCCTTGAGAGGTCAATTCAGAGCCCAGAAGGCCTCGTAAGCTGGTGAGCACGCAGGTACGGCTCACCTGCCTCGCTCCTGCATTGACGCATTGCAGGTCATTTTCTCTTATTATATTCACTGACTTCATAGGCTCCAATACTTCATAGGCTCCAATACAAAACCCACAGAAATTGTGAATATAAAATACTATCTCACAGTAGGGATAAGGCTGCACCTCAACTGATGACAGCCTCATTTAAGTGAACATTCAAAAGAAATTCAAACGTTTTTCTATAAAAAAAGGTTGAAACAGTAGTAGGATGTTTACACATTGCTCCCTTTTCCATTTAAAAACTCCACTGCTAAGAGCCCAATTCAAACCTTAAAGTAACATTAACAAAGTTTAAAATTGCACCAGACCTCCTCAGGAAGAGAAGCCGCTACACAATCTCATTTTGGATCAATAAACTGTAATCATGGTGATATTTCTTTCCAAGTTTTTTGACAGAAGGTGCAGCTGCCGTGGGCTTTACATCCAAAACCGTCTTCTGTTTACAATGTGCTGAGAGAGTCTAATGAGAAATTAACAGTTGCCAGTGACTGATTCTCTCCATGTGTCCCTGTGGGCAAACAGGTGCAGCAGCGACAATGGAAATAAAACAGAACGGGACTTTCTTTTTTTTTTCCAGAGGGGAAAAAAGGCTGCTCGGCATCAAAGCGAGAAACGGAGGACACACTCGTCTATTGGCCCTAACTCCTGCTCTGTGAGGCCCGGCCAAAGACATGAGAAGATTACAAGCTGTTAATAAGGTGGAACCAATCGGCTGAAGGTCTGCCTTTGTCCTTCCCAGCATGCTTTGTGAGCGCTGCTCTGGGATAGTCGGCATTTGCTGCTGATCATAGTGTGGCGGGGATAATGAAGGTGGGAGGGGTGTAAGGTTTCAGCCCGCGGGCCCTTTGTGAAAGAGAGCCTAAATGCTTCACTCTCAATAGCTGCACACACTCAGTTGGTCGCGGTTGTTTAAATACAGATGGACGTTTGCCACGTTCATATTTCGAGTCGCTAACTGCTCCGCTGACACTTTCCTGTCTTGACCTTCATTGTAGATTTGTTTGCTTGTTGCGTCTGATGCATTCCTGCAAGATCTCCATGTGACATATCTTTCAAATTAAAAGCCTGCAAACCCTCTGAAAATAATACAATTGTGTGACTGTGTTCTAAAGTTTTACTCTGATTTGTTTGCAACTGTCGAATCAAAGCAGTTTAACCTTTCGTTGCGGTCATTTAGAATTACACAGAACATAATTCAACTCAATGATTGTCTATTGTCGGAGCAGATGTTCCTCTCTGAAACAATGCCACTGGGGATTTGCAGGGCGGCCGCTAATAGGAAAGTGTTAGTTAACCCGTCCCCCACAAAGTCTCCTTCAAATCCCCGATCCTATTTAACCGTGACAATGATGGATTCACAGGCGCTACACTTCCACAGGAATCCTGGAAGTCAAACACAGAGCCTCTTCTTCTTCTCACCAAGCGATGGAGGTCAGGAGCTCCCCTAGTTAAATTCTTAACGCCGAGGGGGCGGGTTGAGATGCTTCTTTTTGGGGTTTTATTGGCGGTACAAGGCCAAGGGTGGGTTTTCAGAGGTTATCCCCATCTGTATGGAGGGCGGTGCAGCGAGACCCAAGTCACTGTTAAAGTGAAAGCTGATAGCAGTATGATGGATGGGGATACACGTCCCAGAATTTGGACTTCTGAAAGTGAAGCAGTTCAGCGAGGCAAAAGGGAGAACAAGCTTTTCATGTGTTTTTTGCCAAATAAAGACACTACAACAAAAAGGGCGCTGCAGGGTGCAAATGTGGGGTCCATCTTCATGATCTTTGTGTGATAAAGCGGAAAAACTTTGACTCCAACAACATCCATCACATCTCTACAAAGACGACAAACCTTTTCCTTTCTCCTTTTAAAGGATCAATCTGTTTGTGTGGGTTTTGTTTTCTTAGTTTGGACTTTCATGTCTATCCGTAAAAATGACTTTGTACTTTTCAAGTTAAATGCAGTGAAAAATAAATCTGATAGAAGAAACACAAGCAGTCAGATGATCAAATTGGAACCAACCTCTAAGGCAAAAAGTAAGACGAACATTATAATTATTATGAACTCTCTGTAAACACGAGTGCAGCTATTGCACTCATCTTCAGTGTTAAGATGGAAGTGTTTCACATCTATTATATTCTACTGCTCATTCCCTCCCTGATGATACAATCCAAGATCTCAACAATTAATTTGGAGAGCACTTGGAAAGCGTTGGTGACAATGCGTTGGCGACAATGGCCAAAACACATGACCAAAGCTGTAACAATCAGGAATTATCATTTAAGAAAGTGATTCACGAAAGATAACATATCATAATTGGGTGTCTGGACCTACAGTGCAGGATACAGTGAGAGGTTCAGAGACTTGTGATGGTTGTTGTAGTGTTGTAGTGTTGTATGGTTGTAGTGTTCTTCCCTTCTTTGCAAATTAATCAACACAATGTGGCCACATTTAAAAATGCATATTTTTCTCTGGCCGTCCATTTAAACAAAAGTGCAATTTTTCCTAGTACATTTTGAGAACACCCTTTGAGTTTGTGCATTTTTAATTTTGCACTGTCAAATATGTACATTGCAAAGTTGTCCTGTTCGACAGACTTGTTTTCCGGCCGTGGCCTGGCCGGGTTCGTCCCCGGATGACCTCCCTTAGGACGCCAGCTGGGAGGGAGCCACGAGGCAGAACCAGGATACGCTGCAGGGATCACATCTCCCAGCTGACCGGGGAGCGCTGAGGGAAAGATGCTGCTGAGAAGAAAAGGTGTCTCTGGCGCTAATTTCTCTAATTTGCTACGCCGTGAATGGATGGTCGCTAATGGGATCAATGGATAAATGAAAGTTTTGCACAAGGCGGAACACCTTGGGGTTGTCAGAGCATGGCCTACCGACCACACACTTTCTACTCTTTTTTATGATAAACTACAGACTGTTTTTCACCTTAAATGTCCCATTATTTTTCAGTAGATGCTTTGTTTGCATTGTTTTGCATATTTTAAGACAAAACATTTGACATGTCGCAAAGAAATACATGCAGATGAGGCCCATTTCCAAAATTGGTTTGGAGCGAATAAACTAGGATGCATTGTCGTTAGATCAGAGGTTGGTGGTGTAGGCTTTACGCATGGCTGTAATCCGACATTACAAAGAGAGAAAAAGTAACGGTTACGAACCGGAAACAAAACAAGTCGCTTGGCCCATACAAAAGACGAATGGATGGAGGATTGTTCTTTCATGTTAGCTAGTATTCGCCATGTGCCATTCTTTCCGGAGGAGAAGCCAGTCATCAGTCCATGACCAAGTCCAAGAGGTTCAATGTTGGCTACGTCCAAATGCATTGGCAAAGACGTTAACATATCTCATTTAACGCATTTAACTATTTATTTATTTTTAGCAAAAAACACCTCAAACGAGCATAAAAAAACTTTTTGCACAATGAAGTATTTTGTTTTTTTATACAGCTTTTCTAATGCAATGCTTCAAAGTGAACATACAAATAGATGAATGGAAACATGGCTACATGACAAATATACGTACGTTCACCCCGAGGAAACGATGTGATGCTTAGTTAAAAGGCTATATGTTTTTGTTTTTAAAGAAATACTAAATAAAGATGTCTTTTGGAGCATTTTCTTAACATATTATGTGCTTAATTGCACAACCAAATTTGCACCCTTTCAGAGTTTAAAAGGTCAAAGAGATCTGTTGATGTTGGGAAACCTTTTTCCCCCTTTTTTCATGAATGGCGAACGTCATTTTGCATTTCAAGACATTGTTCTGATTTCATAAAACCTTGCCACGCCAGGCTGGCAGATGGATGCAAGTGGATGTAAGATGATTCTTTCAGGCGTTGATGGACACATCTGTCAGCCTATACACTCTGTAATACACACACACACACACACACACACACACACACACACACACACACACACACACACACACACACACAGCTCCCTTCCTCCCCTCAAGACAGCCCAGAATCTCTCCACGTTGTTCCTCTACAGCAGCTCATTCCCCTCCCACTGTGCTCTGCTCCTCACAGCACATTAAATCCCCACTAAGACCTGAGAGATCAGACTGAAGCAGCCTCCTCTCTCCCTTTCCATTCAGCCTCCACTCCGATTAAACTGCAGCAGGTTTGTCACAGATGTTGTCCCAACTCATGACTGGCCTCCCACTGAGGACCGCTAACTAGCGAGAGTGTGATAGCAGGTGACTGACGTTTTATTTTGTTATTAATTAAATGCTTAAATACAAGCGTAAAAAAAAGAAAAAGGAAACATAATTTAGATTTCCTCCTGTCCAGCTTGCTTATAAATGAGATGACAGCCATGTGGACTGTGGTGCTAATTTGATTTATGAAAAGAGGAACCCGGGGGAAGCAACAACTCAGAGCGCTGACATATGTTGCACTGCAACATGATAGCAGGCTTCACTAACTTGACAAATTGGGGTTGTCGTCATTAAAACACCTCGTGGTGGCTTGGCTGCTGTGGAGGCTGACATAATCACACAGGACTGGCTGAAGCACAAACCCAAGACAACAACCCAGTCTCACTCCCAACTTCTCAAATGTTGGTCAGTGCCTCTCGGCTGACAACGACTTTCAACTAACTGATGTAGTATAACGTGCATATACTCCAGGGCAAGTGGGGAGGCTGGTGGAAGGATCCAACAAGCACAGGACTTTGGTCCAGGAGACCAATGTTCGTGTCAAGTGCAACATTTAAATGAAGTTGACATTTTTTAGGCATTAGTGACGGGAGTGATAAGTCACATGAGTCGTTAGTCAGTCAAGTTAATGTCACCTATGGTTTTGTTGCCTCAACCTTACTTATGTGCTAATATTCTCCAGCTGGCTTTTTAAATGTAATAAAGAAAAGTAGTTACATCAAATCTTGATTTCACCTTTGGTCTTCTTCAGATATAAATACTTGTGATTAGGGAGCTCCCTTAATGTGAGATTGGTCTCAGATTGAATTCAAACATTTTTAGACAACTCTAGGACACCCTGTGTGTGTTTCACAAAATCACTTTAGTTTCCCTGAATCCTGTTAAGTTGAATTTCTTTGTCCAAATGTCCCAGCTGCTAGCTGCACCCCCAATGTATCGTGGAGTTTGATTTCTATAAATCTGGACAGAAGAAAAAACGAATTATCGGCACGGCTACATGCAGAACATGGCGAAAAGTATGCTGATGCCTTCACATTACATCCATATATATACAGTATATGTGATTGTTAAACATGGTCATTAATGTGCTGCTATATAATCATCCACTTTCAGGCCTTCCACTAGACGTTGCACCTGTCTGAAGGGATTTGATCCAATTTAGCAGGTCAGTCGAGTTCTTCCACATCAAACCTGAAAAACTATTTATCTTATGAACCTGGATTTTGTGCACGGGGGCACTGTCACATAACCTGACCCGCCAGATGGTTAGTTCACACAGAACCATCTGAGAAGCCGTCATTGGAAATGGTTTAGAAAAGGGCAGGCACGTAAAATATAAAAAGATACTGAGCAGGTGATTGGATGAAGCATCTGTCAATCAAACAGTGAGTGGAGCCAGTCGGGAGAAGAGCGCAAACCTCTTTTTTCAATTGAGAAAAAGCCTTCATGCCGTTCTTTGCTCTTCTTTCAAATAACCTCCAGTTCTGAAATAACTGATGCAGCATGGACGCTAATAATCTTCCGGAGCCAACATTGTCACCTCTCAGTGTTGCATCAAACACACCGGGCTCTGGCTCACCGGACACAAACACATCGCTAGAAGCTCTGGAAAAATAGATTTCTCGCGTGATCTCGGTGACATTGCAGAATCCAGCTGCCTTGTCGAAACCACTTGATCACTTCTGTCGTGGCATCCCTCCTCCTCCTCAGCAGCTCTCCAGACTGAAGAGTGACAGCAACGAGAACTTATTTTGGGAGTAAATCCGATGTTTCTTATATTGGGGGGCAGGTGCACACACCACATCACTCCCCTGAAAGGCCTTTAGAAGACCCTCATCCTGGAGTCATTCAACGTGCTGTCCACCCATCAGACAACTGGTCCCAACTGGCCCCCAGCACACCCCTCTGAGACCCCTGTGCTTCTGCATTGGCTGATTCATGTCCCAGTCCTGCACTCCTCACATTCACTTTGATGTTTAATCCCATCCTGACTGTGTCGTCCTTCAGTCCGCGGACCCGCTCGGCCAGTCATGAATATCCAAAGGTCCGCTTACTTGACAGGATTATCCCTCTTTTCAAAGCCACTGGGGACGATTCTTCAGCCACAAAAAAACATACTCAATGGATCTTCTGCTCACTCGCTTTGTTTCTCTCGCTTTCCTTTACGCTCACTCCCTTCTGTCTTCGTCCCTCTGGGCTTTTACTTAAACACATTGATCCACCCGATGGAGGAGTTCATCTGCTGCTGTTCTAAGATTATTGAACCGACACAGACACACTCTATTGTTAAGTTCTTAAGTATGTGGCATTGCAGAAGTAGCCAGATGAACAAGGAGCTGTTACTTCATTCCATTTATACAGAGTTTTTAATCGTGAACAAGACATCACGAGGTGAAGTCGGTAGGCAGCAAAACCAGAAACAATTATTTATTGAGATGGTTTCAGAATGCCAGGGGACTCGGCTCCATCAGAAGCAAACTCTGCATTGCAAATCCCACCAAGGCGGCAGGTTCATGGGGCCATCTTGCAAATCCACAACTGAGCCATTATCACCAATGATCTATGAAACCACCCAACCTGTTCATGTGAGACCAACAGTACTGACCCAGACCTACAATCAGTCAGGATCAGAGCTGCTGCTGTAGAGGAAAAAAGATTGGCATTGTACGTTTCTGCAAAGGACGGATACATTTTGTATTTGGTCAGGACGTTAGTACGACGACTGACGTGTAGAGCGAGCGACCGTCATGGCAAGTTACAAGGTATGAAAATAACAAGAGAGAAAGTCCAGGCAGGCGTGGTGGAACAACTACACGACTTTCAAACCAAAAGTAAATGTTGACTTTACCCCTTTGACATGACGTTAGCTAACTGATACGAAGATAACTATAACATTAACGTTTGCCCCATGGAGCTATAAAGAATGAAGTCACCTCAATTTATTGTTATCATCACATTGGTTAACCCTAATGTCAAATGATATAACCCAAATAACTTTAAAGTGAAACTCACCTTATCGTTTACACTAGTATGTATACATTTACAATGAATACAATTCATCAGCAGTCAGGTAAAAGTAATTTGAGGATATGCAGAGAAGTCTAGTCATGTTTGCAGCTTTGCCAGCAGTGAAGTTAACGTTACATGAAGCCAAAAGTGTATATCTGTAAATTGACGATCGCGGAAATAAGAAAATGAACGCCTCTATTTAAAGTTAGAAATCATCTTGGAGGCTCCTGTAGGTTCAATATTGGGGTCACGATTAGTTTAATAAACAACCTTTGAGTTTGTGGTTGTGCTAACTTATCTAAAACGCCACGTGTCTTTGCATCTCCCTCTGCTGATTTTGGCAGAGAATCGATCATCAATTAAACAAAATGTGATGCTCTGATTTGAAAGCGATAGCCTTGTTGATACAGTGGGCTCCAATGTGGAGTTACTGGACATAAAGCGTGTATTGTGTATGATATCTTGAGAAAAGTTACTTCTTATTTTTCGTGCGTTTTTTCCTTCAAACTTCCGTCTTCACAGGAAACCCTTCAGTTCGGTTTAGGCAACACAACAACTCAGTTAGGTTGAGGAACAGATCGTGGTTTGGGTTAAAAGAACTACAGAAGTGACGTTACCGAAGGACTCAAGTTGCGTGACAAACAACTCAACGTTCCACATGGGGATCGAACAGCGGTCTCCTGGCTGAAAGGTCTCCGTTTCTTGGTCTTTATACTTCCTCGTTGGTGGTTACGTGGATAACGTACACAACATGTTTGTGGGATACCTACGAAATACGGAGCAATTTCGTTCGTAGGTACCTCTCTGAATCAAACATTTCGGGAACATCGGCAAAATTGTATCATCTATAGCGATTTGAAATGAGTATCATTTGAGGGGGGGGAGGGGATTAAGACCACGCTAGACCCTCCCACCCACCGCTGCCGGTGAGTCAGAGTCCATCACAATGAGCAGATGAGACTGATTCGGAGTAAACATCAGTCCTTTGGGAAGGAGTGACCTCCGAGGTCTCATATTCACCTCAGAGCTCCATCTATTCCCTTGTAAGTGTTCAATCCTGCCTTTGTCTCTGACAGCTTCTCTGTTTGTTTATCTCCTCTCTCGTATTCCTCCTTTGCTGCCTCATAGAAACCGTTTCTCTCTCTGTTATTCCGCCACCTTTGATGCATCCCAGCGATCTCTAATCCTTTCAGCTAACACAACACGATGCGCGGAGCTGAAAGGGTGTACATCTGTGCCGCGCTTTCAAGAAGGTTTAAGTCCAGTTTGCAACAGTGTACGACTGACGCTCCCCTTCTGTTGGAAGTTATGAATATTTAAACTGTCACAGAATCAACCGCGCACTCTCGGCATCAATGGATAAGTCAGCCTGCCACCAACAGTGGATAAGGAGCTGTTTATTCAAATCCAGTCACTGGGATGTGAGGCCCAGCTGCTATTGGCCGGAGTGTTGAGGCGGAGAAGATGCAGTTTGTCTTTTAGTTTTAGCACCGTGTTTATCTGGGTTTATAATAGAAAACTCTGTCATGAGCGTTGTGTGATCGCATCAGCCTTATTCCAAAATGTCTCTAACGTAAGAAGGCAAAAATATATTCAAGATGCATTGATGTTAAAGGACACTAGTATAAATGAAGGTATTTGGTGAGCGATGGAGACATAACAGTTGTCAGGAATGGGGGTGGATGGTGGGTACAGCATTATATTAACCAGTTTGCAGCAGATGTATTTAAATCTGAAACTGTCAGGGCTTGTCAAGGGCCTTTTTCTCCCAAAGACAGTCGTGTTTCCATTCAGATATTTGCATGCTTGTTTTGAAGTATCAGATCAGAAACGCTGTATGCAATCGGCACAATTCGATACAACTTCCTCAATGGAGAAAAGAAAGTTTTCTTGAGACGGATGTTTTTGCCTTTGTCGAAAACAGAGTTGATGCACTAAATTGGATTCGGAAATACCTTTGCCAAATAAAATGCTGCCGTAGCGAAAACATTACTTGCGAATTATCAGCTGCATGTCGTGTCGACGATTTGTCTGATACTTCCATTGGTTTAAGAACCGATTCCTCTTCTGCTCAACTTTGAACAACACTGTAGCCGAGTATATGCATGTGCTCCAAACAAGTTGATTGAAATGTGCCAAAATTCAAAATTTGCTTACAAATCGATTGACAATCGAATGGGAAAACGGCTAGTGTGGCATGTCACAGTCCGAACAACAGATGATAAAATGAATTGCTTCATTTTCAGGGTCCCGGTTTGGTTCGTGCTGGATCTCTGTCACACTGTCATGGTTGACCAGGACAAAGACAACAGAGCCACTGTTGTGTTATTAGTAACACCTTTTGTGCTTTTTTGTGGATTGCCTTGTCCAAATATCTGCTGTGAAAAAGGCCTATAGAGACATTAAGGAATGACTTGGATGATACACTCTGTGAAAGGCCGGAGAGTCCATTCACGCTGTTGTTGTCACTTCTTCTCAGGATTGTGTGTCTCTTTGTCAATGGAGTCTGTTAGCTTTGAGGAGTGCATAACGTCTGTTTCTCTTCATTCAACCAAAGCATATTGGTTGATGGAACAGTGGAAAGAATAACTGCGTTTCATATTGTTTCTGTGGAGTTTGATCAGCGATGTGCAATGACTGTCGTCTGACCGGAGTCTTGTGGATCTGAGGAGAACATAGCACTTTTTTTTATACGTCAGTAATTATAATAATTGTCCAAATCCTTGTTGTTTCTCCTCCACCCAGGTGTCCCGTTTCCATCACTGCCGATTGGACTTGGACCCGATAAATATTTGTGAACGCTGCAGAGCCTCGTGTTCCAGTAGTGGACGCTGATTGTAACCTTTCCCACTGAAGACAAAAGCCAGATGTTCGTGGGTGTGAGTCATTTTTTTGTCCAGTGGGGAAAAGGGGCTTCACTCTCCCATCAACTCTGTGGACCTGAGCATTTTTACATTTGTATTAGTACATGAAGTTATCATATAAACAATGACCAAGCACACTGACGTGACAAAACACTGCAGAGGCTCTTCAGATCCACAAAAAGGATCAATGTATTACACATGTAGACGTTTCTTAGACCACAGGACTATTGCTGTCATTGACTCTTTTGCCTCAACCTGTGCAAAGGTTGAATCAAATTATGTGAAAACACCTGTGAGAGCATTTAATGACTCTTTAAAAAAATATGTATATATATATATATATATATATTTTAGATGAAAACTTCACTCACTCACTCTCTTCATGGCAAAGTCGGTTAAGCCAAATAGACCGATGGCCTCTTTGACAAAACAAAAAGGTGAACGAGTGAATGAGTGAATTGCAGGCTGCTGATGAGCCTCCATCATCACTGAGCATTCCTCTTCTTGCAGCCCTGCAGTATCTCACAACTCAACAGCATTCCTCTACATGATCTTATGGTAACATTAACAAAAGTGATAGGCATATGAATTGCTTTTTTCTTTGTGGCTATGGATCCATCTGACTGCAGGAGAGGAAGCAGTCAGGGAGGATACTGTTTCCTGTGCTGGTCAGACTCTGTGATGAAAGCAAAACTCAAAGTAAAAGATTAATTTGAGAGCAAAGGAAGTTTCCACATGCGGAGACTTTTATCCCTACCTGTAAATAAACTGTGTTTTTGTTTTTTGCCGTATTGCACCAAATGACCTCTGCATCTCTGAAACGTCCTACAAGACGATGAAGGACTTTGAATAATTCAATCCCAGTAATGAGAAGAATAAACAAATGCGTGCATGAATATTCAGAGATTTAGTTCATATCTTCCATCTTCAAAAGCCTTTGGAAAACATTGCAACAGCATGCGCAATCTGCTATGCAGCTGCTGCCTTTTTCATGAAGTGCACCGGCCTCTATGTACTCGTCACCGGCGTTTTGTGCGCGTCCCTTATTGGCTGTTTACGCGCTTTTATTTTGTGCGGTTTATAATGGATATCTGTGACATGTCAATCTTTTGGCGCATTGCAGCAGATGCGTTCCGCAGTTGGTCAGGGGCCTTAAGCATTAATTATTAATTATTATAAGTCATGACTATGGTTTTTGTTTGAGAGCTGATCCACATCCAGCAGGAAGGACGAGGGCATAACGCGTTTGTTTTCATGACAAACAATAAACATATTAAATTGAAGTAAAACTATAAAAGATGTAAAACAACAACAATTAAATCGAGAACAACGAACTTTTCCAACTCGATTTCTTTTTTTCTTTAAATATTTTTTATTAAATTTTTTTTATTAGATGGAATTCATGTAGGACAAATAATTAGCTTATGATTAAAGTTATTGGAAATTCAAAAGATTTAGTAAAGAACCAAACCCGTGGATATATATAATTTGTATTTCTGGCAGAATGTTTTAACTATACAAAGCTGTTTAGAAAGACTTTCTCTGAAGTCAACGAAGACACTTTTATTTATATAGTTCAAAAATCACAAAATGATCTCAATCAGCTAATATTCCTGAAATAAAGCTGTTTAAATGTTATTCTAATGAGCTCAATGGAGGCTAATTAAAAAAGAGATTTCGACATGTCATTGCTCCACTAAAGGCTTCCTCTAACGCCTATATTTATTTTATAATAGATTATAATGTAAATATATAATGTAATTATTATAATATAATGTAAATTAAATGTCTGATACTGTTATAATCCTGTTGGTGTTCAGTGTGTTTAGTGTCTGTTGGCCTGTTGAAAAGCTCAGTTCGGTATGTTCCTCCTTCTATTGTGGAAACTACACAAAGATTTAAACAAACAAACAAACAAGACTTTGTTTCACTTTTCAATTAATCGTCTTTATTTCACATTTCAAAACCCCAACACGATCAGAGATTCATCTGACACTCCCGTCCAAAGTAAGTAAATAAATATCATTTTCATTTTTTATTTTATTTTTTAATAAAAAAATAAACAAGTGGTCATTGTTCGCGTCGGGACAGAGAAAGACAGGGAGCCAAAAACGAGAGAGAAGCGGATAGAATAAAGCAGGTGCAACATGTGTAACGAGACTCTAATATATGAATAATCCATCTACATATTTACACTCTATACTTGAGGTTGGATTTGGGCCCACAGGAAGACAAAAATCAATTTGATTTTTAAATATCTGCAGAGACACACACACACACACACACACACACATGCCCGGGCCTTCAGAGGTGTCCAGTAAGAAGACACACCTGTTACAGTTGAGGTTAATTACCATAAAACGCTACGTTAGTTTGCAAAAACCCCAAAAGTCACAGTGAGGAGGAAAAGAGTCTTTACTGGCTCCGGCGACGCAACGGATTCAGCGACATAGATAAATAAAAAAAGAGTAACAACGTGGAAGAGAGAGAGAGAGAGAGAGAGAGAGAGAGAGAGAGTCAGTGACAACCCCAAAAACAAGTCCGTCTCCACTTTAAGCCTGGAGTCACTTGGGGTCGCCGGCCAGCCTCGGCATGGGCACCGCGCTCATGCTGCTCACGTGCGGAGGCGGGACCTGGCACATGCTGCACGGGCACGGCATCCCGGTGCCCACGCCCCAGTGCTGGAAGCTGCTGCCCAGCGGGCCCGCGCCGGCCCCGGGCGCCTTGAGGAGTCCGTGGTGGTGGTGGTGCGCTCTGACCGAGGCCACGGCGGAGATGCCGGGCGGCGCGGCGGACACGGCCGGCGGCAGCAGCGGGTGGTGCACCGCCGGGTGCGACGCGTGGGAAATCACCGGGTGTCCCGGCACGGGCCCTGCGTGCGTCATAGTCCCGCAGGCCGCCGGGTGGAAGCCGCCGTGGTGCCCGCCGCCGCTGCCGTAGATCTCGCTCACCAGCCGCTTCATCTCCTCCAGCGAGTTGCTGAGCATCAGGATGTAGTTTCTCGCCAGCAGCAGGGTGGCGATTTTGGAGAGCTTGCGCACCGACGGCCCGTGCGCGTAAGGCATGACCTCCCGGAGTCCGTCCATGGCCACGTTGAGGTCGTGCATCCTCTTCCTCTCGCGGCTGTTGATCTTGAGGCGGATGGTCTGCAGCTCGTTCTCCGTCAGCAGCTTGTGGTCCTTCTTGGCCAGGTGGATGGCGAGGGCCTCCTCGTCGGCCGCGGTGAGGCCGCGCAGGCCCGCGAGCTCTGCCAGGTGGTCGCTCTGCGCCGAGGTCACGCTGGTGAAGCCGTGCACCGACTTCTTGAGGGTGGCCAGGAAGATGTCGTCCACCTCGGGAGATGAGGGTCTGCTCGACACGCGGCTGGTATCCGAGTCCATGGTCTGTGTCCAGCACGGTGAGCTGCGGAGGGAGAAGCCTCGTTAATTCACTCACAGCGACTTTTCAGTTAAAACGTGTTGAGATGTAATCCGTTTAATTCAGCATTATAAAGTCGGACTGACAGAATCATATTTTTTTTTAATTGACATTTGTCCCCTGAATCCTGCAGAAAAGTATTATGACGATAGTAGCAAAAACATTTCTTTCAAATTTGCTTGACTTAAAAAAAAGAACAAATCTTTGTATTGATATTTGATCATTACATGAGGACTAACACACACCATCAGTGCGTCCATCTCTCTCCCACGCTGTGTGTCAGCGTCAAGTCGAGCAGAAGGAGATACACCCACATTCTCATCGTAATATATAAACATAAATAATAATAATAATCAACACGTACCACGAGTGTTTTCCAAGCGCGAAGGGTGAGAAAACCTATAAACGTCAAATCCACTTGTTACTCCGAAATCGCATCTGACAGCCCATTTGGCACGCCTGCGTGCGACCGCGGGCTTTATAGCCGGGATGGAGCCGCGCAGAGGCCGGGTCACCACGACAACCCGGCGGCCAATCAGCTGCGTGCGGGGAGGAGGAGAGGGAGGAAGGAGGAGGAGGGAGAGGAGGACGGTCCTCCAGCCTGATGTAATTATACCAACACACAGCATTAAGTGAAATCAGACACACTCCCTCCTACATATGGCTCCTTCTTGTGGAAATGCTGGCCCGCGTGCGGACGGATTTTATTGTAATAACACAGATGATAAGCCACGTTTTTTTTTCCCCTCTCAGAAGTGAATAGTAATGTGTCTTTATGATCCAATACCCGGAAACAATTAATATAATAACTCCCACCTCTTAAAAAAACTAAATATTAATTGGATTCAATTAATTTTATATTGAAACTTATGTGGCTGAAAACACTTTAGTCGATTTTTTCCCTGTCTTTCATATCCTTTTTTTCCGACACAATATTTTCGTCATTATTTTTAATCTAAAATTCGTTCCTCAGCTCTTATGTCTTTAATGTCTATATAATAATATATATATAATATATATATATATATATAATATATATATATATATATATATATTTTTTTTAATCAGCCCCTCCAACAGAGCAGTGATATCGGGGTCGCTACTGATAAGCGGCGCAATATGTTTCCCGCTCGCAGTGTTGCTGTTAATGTGCTGTTTTTCCGTTGTGACCCGCTGTCGGCCAGCAGCTGCTGCTAAAGTGCATCTTTAACGTTAATTAATGAAGTGTGCAAAATTGTTTCTAACGGTTATGATCCGCAACGTTTCAATTAGTCCGCAGTGAGCGATCTGCTGCCGCGCGGCCTGCGGCGGACATACGGGCCCAAACCGGTGCTTTGCCCTCGGACGTAACTCAGAGTGACAGCGGCTTTGTCCCGCAGGCTGCGCGGTCAGACGCCACCGGCGCTAATTGCCTGCACCAGTTTATCTGTTTTTCACAGGTCTGCGCTCGGGACGTCCTGTCTGCGTCCGAGTATTGATCCGAAATATACATGTAAAATATAAAGAAATAAATTTGAGTAGTGATGGCTTTTTGTCATATATGTATAGGATGAGTTTGAACCGTGTTTTTTTTATTTATTTAGAATAATAAAAAAAATGTGATGAGATTTTCTTTAGTTTGAAAATAAAAAGACATATAAATACAAATGATTACCTCTTGCCTAATTTTCTTTTCTATTACATTCTTTTTATACGTAGCCTTTGATTACATTTTTTTTTATTTATTAAAATGTAACATATTTCTATGTTTCTGTAGCTGTCTGTGTCAGTTTCGGTCCCGTTAGAACTGAGCCTTTGAGCCGTTTCCTCGCTCATGCGCACTGATGTAAAACGTGTTGGTTGAACAGTTAACCGGAACAAATGCTCGAGGGCGGTCCCGTTCACGGTCACCTGCTCAGCCAATCACAGATGGATATCTTTCCGTAACCGTGAGTCCGGTGTCACATCAGTCCACCAATGATGTCACAAAATCAAGGTCAGGCACACACACACACACACACACACACACACACACACACACACACACACACACACACACACACACACACTTTATTTATATATTGTATTTTTTTCTGCTCGTTTCCTCCTCCCGTTAAATCAGATGATGGTAATTGTCGTGTAAGTGGCGTTTTAAATCAGGAGGTTTGTGTGGTGCAGCTCTTGCTTCATTAGACATTCCCACACTCTCACAGAGCAGCAGCTCGCGCTCCTCTTCAGCTGCAGGCGCCTTCTCACATCTTGTTGTGACTCATTATTTTAGGAGCCAATAAATTTGTTCAATGATTGACATGTGTCAGGAATTACTGAGGCCTTGTGTGAGTGTTTCATCAATATACATCTCCTGACCTTAAACCACTGATTTAAAAGAAAGACTTTCTCAACCTTTTAATGGCACAAATGGCCATAAGTAAATATACTATCAGCTTTACAAATGTCCTGTAAAACCACATTAGGGCCCCAAACCAAGGTTGAGAAACTCCAGGTTATGATGTGAACCTGTGATGAGCATAATTTATTCAGTCTCTCTCTCTCTCTCTCTCTCTCTCTCTCTCTCTCTCTCTCTCTCTCTCTCTCTCTCTCTCTATATATATATATATATATATATATATATATATATATATATATATATATATATATATATATATATAATACCAGACGGGGGGGAACCGTGTTCTTACCGGACCCGGCTCTGCATGGGGTTGAAACAGGAAGGAGACAAACACAAAGAGTTTCATGCAGTGTCGTGGAAAATCGTTATTACTGTCATATTAGAGTTTGATTGGAAGTAACCAAAATGGGCAGGGGGAAAAATAAAGCTAGCCCTAAAGCAAAGGTTTGTGGAGAGGGGTGTTTTTAACATGTCCTCTTCCCCTCCAACTTTGACTCTCAGCTACATACACTCCTCACCACCATCATCTCCCTCTCTCTCTCTCTCCCTCTCTCTCCCTCCCTCCCTCTCTCCCTCTCTGTCCATCAGTCTGGGTGGCGGTAGGCCCGGTGCCGTGGTGAATACCAATAGTGAGGAGGAGCATATGTGAGCCATACTTAATCCTGCTAATCTGCCTCCAAAATAAAAAAAAGAAAGGGAACAAAAAAAAAAAAGCAGAAAAGAGTGAAGGGTGGAAAAAACAGAAGAGAAGGTTTCTCTTTCTGTCTGAGGAGCTGACCGGCTGAGGCCAACTGAAGTGAAAGACATGAATAATGTCCTGGCTCTCCCCCTCCGGCCCATTCTCTGCCAAATCTTGGAACGAAATGAAGCAAAATTCTCGCTTTTGTTGAAATCTGTAGTGAGGAACGTGAGACGCCGCCTGCCACCACCTCTGCTGCTACTGTGTGTGTGTCTCTGGTTAGATTCACATGCGGCTCGGCCCCACAAGTGATTCACTGTACATTAAATGGAGAAGTTAAGTGCCAGCACAGGAAGTGCAGCTCCTTTGAAGAAGAGCAACAACAACAAAACAACACATTACAGCAGGCAATGTGTTTCCCACAAGACATATTTTGTAAACTGTTTAAATGTTGCGACGTCACAATGTACATGCTTCTTTTTTGTGTTAAGTCCACAAATTCAAATGACTCAGGCGCCTCTGATTTCCAGTTGAAATACAGGAGAAGACACAAAGGACTCGCACAATGTGAGGAGGAAAGGTTCTCAAGAGAAGATCTGCAGTGCATGAACAGAAACATTCAGTTCAGTTCTGTTTGTTTGCATGCTTTTCCTGAAACTCGTCTTCTCTCGGTGAGGTTTGCTCATACAAGTGTCCCGAGTCGGATTCAGCCAAGCAGGTGCATGCGAGAGAGAACCGATTTACTAAAAGGTCCTAAAGTGGCCAGAAGAGGGAAAACGTGCTTGTGTGGCGAAGCTTGAGTCACAAAAATGTCACCCAAAAGTAAAACAGACTTCAATAAGAAGTCAGCAGACAAAATGATGACAAGTCTCGCAGTGTCAGAAGTTTTAGTCGAGATACTGAAACAATATATATATCTTTAAAAAAAGAGGGACTGGTTGACAGAAAGGAAAATTGTTGAATGCCACAAAACCTGTTGAATCACTCGTGCATGCCAAAACAAAGTAGCAATGCTTTGAGGTAAACACAACCCTCAGCATGTCTACATGCTCACAACGACACTGTTAACATGCTGATATTAGCAGGTATAATGTTCACCACGTTCATCATTTAAAACTATGAATGAGAATCTGAGGCTGATGGAATGTAATTAGTTTTGCAGGTATTTGGTCATGAAGTATTGGGCAAAATAGAAGGGAATGTTACAGGATCACCACAGTTATTACAATCCATCATGAGGCGGTCCATGAATATCTTCCTGGCAATCCATTCACATTTCACCCAAAACCGCAAACATGCACCTCATGGTGGCGCTAGAGGAAGAGTCTTCGGTTCACTAAAGTAAGCAGCTTTTTATCATAAGGGGCCCATCAGTGTCTGTACGACATTCACAGACATCCATCCAATAATTGTTGAGGTGATTCAGTCTGGACCAAAGTTGTGGTGGTTGAAATACATCTTAAAGTGTCCTTTGGATATAAAAGTGAGTTACACCTCTACCAAACCAGACAACCATCAGGAATGTTGGTCCAAAGTAGCCACAGTGTGATGAAGCTGGAGGCCGATCCGCTACCTCTGCTGCTCTGCACAGGTGCACGTGGAGTGAAGAGGTCTTAATGCCACCTGACACATGATGTGGATCCTCCCGGCTCCGGATGGAGGGAGTCATCAGGCCCCTGTGCCTAAAGGGGCTGGACAGTGTTAGGTTATGCTGGCCTGGGGCTTTATCTCTACAACAGCTATTAGGAGGTAATTAAGTCCTAACACTGCAGAGCCTCCCATGGTTACTATAACATAACTGCAAATGGGAAGCTTACAAGCTCCTTTAGACGGCATGACAAATTGAATGGAACTCATTGGGCTTCGGCTATTATTCCAGCGGCTCCATCTGGCTGGGAAAAGATAAAGGGGATTTACTGGAGGTTGTGAGGGGTTGAGCCTCCATGCTCGATGTGTGTGTGAGGGATAAGAAACGAGAGAAGGGGGGCGGGGGGATCCTGGTCCGGAGTAGGGAGTGTTTTGAGGGTTCCAGGGGGATTTTTTTCTTCTTCTTCTCCTCTTTGGTCTGAGCTTCAATTCAACAGGCAGCCTGAGATTTGCTTTGGCCAAATGTTACAAATGTTTCGACAACCTGGTCTCTGATCCTCGGGGGTCACCCAGGAGGGCACGGGGGGTACAACGGCTTTACGCCCAGAGATTTAACAAAGCAGCATGGGGATGAATATATTCACACTTGTATTCACTCCCCGGGCCTCCAGATGCTTGTTTTAGGGAGACGGAGGAGTAGACTGAGCAGCACGTTGCCCAAAGCAGGCCAGCTGCCAGTTTGTGTCTTTAGTATGTCCGTGACCGAACTTTTGTGGACAAAAAAAGTGTCACGTTCTCTGGAGTGATGCCGTCGATTGTCAACGGGGGTAATGATGGCGAAATTATTTTACGGCTGTTAAAAGTGTTTTAAGGATGTTTAGAAAGTTCTGGAATTTTTTTCGACTGTGAAATGTAACTTTTCACCTCGATTTATTTAAATTCACTTGAAACAATTAAGTCACATAATTATCTACACAGACTTTTTTTTCTCAGATTTAGAAGTTTTTGAGATTTTGTCGATCTTGAGTGGGAACCATTGTGCATCAATGGGAATGGTCTGATCCGCCCGAGCGTCTGATTAATCATCTGATTTGCTTATTTCGGGGCGTTTTTGTGTCACAAAATAATCAGCTCAGACCTCATAGATCAAAACGAGATAGTGACATGTGAGGAGCCACATTTGATTCACATTGTGTTACACTGACAGGTGTTTCGGGTATTTTGTCCAGCCCATTTATATCAATGTGAGTATGCTAAATGAAACACTCTTTATAATGCAATACACTTCAACAGCAGCACACACGGCATCCACCCAAATTAAGTTGAATCAACAAAAATCTAGATTTAGCTAGTTGTACCTAATAAACAAAGTGTGTATCTTCGTCTGATTACTCTTGAATTTGAAAAATATAATTACATGTCGGATGAAGTTCAATTCACACCGGCATTTTAAGGTTGCTTTTAACTGAAGCAATATGAGCATCGGCCAAATCTTCTTCTTCCACCCATTTCGCAAGGCGCAGAACAAGATAGCTTTAGCACCACCATCTGGTGTGCAGTGGGGTTGAATGGACACATTGATTTCCAACCGTCTCTGACCCCTGGCGGCAATAAATACAATTTAGGGTTAAGAATGTGTTACCTTGTTGGATTGCAAACTGGCTTTGATAGCTGGTAGACATGCTATTTTAAAAGGTTCAGTTGTACCCTCTGCTGTGCATTGTAACTGGATTATCTTTTACAACAGGAGAATCTTGATTTTTTTTTTTAAAGACTGCAATTACCACGTTTTACTAACAGGAGGGTCGGGTTGTGTCTTGTGGAGAGAACTGTATGTGAAGTGGCTATAAACCTGTAATCTTGAGTCTATGAGAGTCATTTTCAAACATCTACACACTGGAGAGCTTTTCTGAAAAGTTGAGCATGTTGCCTTTGTGCGGATAGACGGCCTAAACAAAAATAAATTGTGTCCATGTTAATGTGGACGAGGGCCTCGGCCCTGCTGAAAGTCACTGATAGCCCTACAGTATCCTCAGAGCTGCATCACAATGGGTGTAAAGGGGTCTAATGATGGGGATCCGCCTGGCTTAACAGGCTCTCATTCAGATGGCCATTGTCAGAAGGCCGGAGACAATAGGCCGAGGAATAACAATGGTGTACACAAGCAGCCCAGACCATCCCCGCTCTGCTGCAATTAGCGTCATATGGAGGGACCGAGAGGCTGGGTTACATTCCTTTACTCTCACTACCAGCCTCCTGATCCCATCACACACAAGCTCATCAGCCCGAACAAAGGGTCTCGACTACTTTATTACCACCCCCATGCTAACCAGCTGTCACCCCCCCACAGACACTCAAACGTATACCCCCAAAATGATGTTTTCACACCTTTTGGGTTGTAGGTGTTTTTTGTCTGGAGTGGTTATGGTGAGGTCAGCTGGTGTTCCCCATCCCTGAACATGGGACGTTTTTTTTAGTAACTATAGATTGAAACAAATGTGAAATAGTGGTATACTGGTAAAATGTCACCTGAACAATTATCGTCAGAGATGTCTGTGAAGCAACAATGTTCAAACAAAGCCAGCTCTCTGTTGCCCTCAATGCTGTCACTCATTTTACGAAAAAGTATTGCTTATCAAAGTAGTTGACGAGAGATGAGCACTTAAACTTTAAACGTTATTTTGTTTGTCTTATTACATACTTTTTACATACATACATGAAATAGATCTTCTGCATTCAACCCATCATAGCAGGAGCAGTGGTCTGCTGCTGAGAAGCGCCCAGGGAGCAACTAGGGGTTCAGGGTCTTGCTCAAGGACACTTCGACATGTTTTTTCCCCCAAACATTGCATTAAAATAGAAAGTCCACTACAATCATATTATGTCGTAATTAAAGCTGTGAACACACAACAATAGAACGTGTAGGTCAAAAGTCGAACCAATGAGTAGCTCTCTGGGATCTAAAATAAACACGTTGGGTAATAACTTTAACCGTACCTTTCAGGTTCACTTCAAGATAAGTGCATTTCAATTGTTGCAAACACCCCAATGTGTACTGGAATGGACTCCAGCCTGGACGGACAGACGGGTGGATGGATTGATGGATTGATAGATGGATGGATTGATAGATGGATGGATTGATAGATTGATGGATTGATAGGTTGATGGATGGTTTGATGGATGGATGGCTTGATGGAGTGATGGTTGGTTGGATGGATGGATGGATAGATGGATGGACGAACGGACAAACAGATTGATAGATATTGTAAACTGAATTTACGTCAGATTTTCGAACCACTTCTGTGGGTTTAAAAACAAATTTGACTTAACTTTAACTTCTTCTCAAATAAAGAAACTAATAGCATCGCATTGACTGCAAATGATTGGAACAACCTTTGTTATGTCCATGTCACGTCTACTGACAGAAAGGGTTGAATTCCCATTGAATACCCATTGGAGAGACGATGTTTTGGCCATCATCAGGCGTCCCAGGTGTCCCTCTCCTAACAACTGGCAGTTAATTTTTTTATCTTGATTTTGACCAAGTAGTTTAGTGTTAGACTTAACCCGAGCTCAACCATAGAGGTGGCAGGTCAAAGGCACTCACAAACCCTTTGAGTATGAGGACTTGTTGCCCAGGCAGGCTAGTTCTGTTTGAATGGCAATGGACAGAACAGATGTCAACAGACTTTGGAGCCGAGAGAACGGACAGGTCTCCAGAAGAGGGCCAACGGGGGTCCACGGAAAGCTGGAGAAAGGAGGGTGGGATGGGGGACTTTTGGGCCCACTGGACTACTCGACAATAGCAATTATGCTATCATCAAGCAATTTCTTTTTTGAGTAACACAAATTAGAGCCACGCTGGTTCAATTAAACCAACACCAATTCCTTTTCCAGCAAGATGATTAGGATAAGAAGGACAGAAAGGGTCTGCTGCCGTGCGTGTCGTTGCACGTGAGTAATGCATGTATGCCCATTATGTCTGTGAGAAATTTTGAGTGTGTGCGTCTGTGTGTGTTTGTGTGCTGTGTGTGTGTGGGCATGTCTCCCCTTATTTCCAGTCCATTGAGGGGCGGTGCTGTTGCCTGCTCTCTGCTTGCCCTGGTTTTGGTCCAACAGAACAGAATGTGTGGAGGGAAGGAGGGAGGCGATGGGAGAAAGCAGAAAAGAGGAGGCGGGGGTCCGCCTGGAGGGGGCTGTTTGTCACTGGGAATCGGCTCAGGGTGGTTCACATCATATGGCCATTGATGGCCGCCCCTCCCCTGTTGTAAAACAAGCTCCTGTGGGCCTGCCTGAACACTGAGGGCATTGTGTCCCACCCTTGCAGGACACATACCACCCAAAGTGCTGCACCCCCCACCCAATGTGCACCCACAGCACGTCTCCCTCTGTCCATCCCCATCTTTCCCCCAGGTGAGTCTGATGCAAACCTCAAGTTGGAGGTGAATTGGCGGGAAAACAAATGGGAGGACGAAGGAGACTTCGACCATTTTGAGAGCGGCAGGTAACTGCTAACGAGGCCGGGTGCTGAAGGATGGAGGGAAAGAGGGAGTCGAGATGGAGGAGGCCGAGGGAGGTGCAGAAAGGAAGACAGATTTGAAGGGCCGGTGTAAAGGGGGCGTTCCCCGCGGCTTCCGTAATATGGAGGGGCTAATGGGAAGATTGATGGATTGAGACAGCAAAACAAAACAAGGGGTGGTGATAAAATGTAGAGTGGGGGATAGAGCAAGCGGGGTTCGGACTGAATGGCGTCTTGAAGCCCCCCAATTCGGAGGATGTGTGAGTGTGCGTGTCACAGGGGCCGGGAGAAGGAGGAAAATTTACCGCATTTGGGGGCAGGGAGTGGGCGTGACTCGTTCCCTAATTACCAGGGAGGTCTCGGGAGCTCCGGGTACAAGACAAGTGTGAAGGGTGGGAGAATGAGACAGGATACAAGAGGTTAGTGCAGGTCAATGCTGACCACCTAGGATGCCCCTCGCAAAAGCCGCGCACCCCCACTCCGTTCTGACCCTCCCCGAGTGCCCCGGCTGAATGCTATAAATAAATATCGTGTCCTCTCCACGGAAAGTTGATAATTTACTGCCCACCCATTCCGTTCTGCCCATCTCTTCTCCATTTCTCAGCGCCGTTGCCAGGAGGTGAATGGAGCTCCTCCTTTGAGATTGGAGGGCCAGGCCTGTGTTTTCTGGAGGGGCTGTCCTCAAAGTTTGGAGCACCCTGGAGTGGACACACACACACACACGCACGCACGCACACACACATATGCTTATATCTTGAATGCCACACATGCTCCTTTATTTTATCAGCCACTTCTATAACACTAAACACATGGCAAGAATTTGAGGGATTCTTAGGGGAGTAACTTGTTGTTCGACGCAGGCAACGAGAGCCAACTCCTTTCTTTGCTAATTAAATTAACTGGCTAACTGGACTAACAGGTGCTTCAGGTTGATGCTTCTCAACTCTAGATCGCAGTCCAAGGCAGACGAGTTCATAGTGTGGGGGCGTAATTCTCATTTTGGTCGAATTATTCAAACAACCACATGTTGGATGTTATTGAAATTTTGATTTTAATTAGTTGTTTCTCTGAATGTTTTAATTCATATGCAAGCTATTTATTAGATATATTTTGTGCACCAATGAGTTTTTTTGGTCTTATTTTTGTCAAAACAACTATATATACCATGTACACATGCAGGGAGCCACCATTCAAAATGCATTGTTTATTTACAGGAACACTTCAGCCAGAAAATGACCATTTGTATATTAATTACTAAAAGAAAGTAGCCGTCATGCCTTCGGAAGAATAACAAAACAGAGTAGATCCCTGATGAATTTAGTAAATAAGGCAGAGGTTTAACAGCTGCTAAGCTACATCAAAACATCCGTTTACAAAGTCTCACACAACCCGTGCAGTATAACCCAAGTCTCATTATCTAGTCATATGCTCACTACTTCCCAAACACATGCATTCTCACCAAAATCTTAAAATGAACATACTTCCGGCACCACCCTTGCTGCTGCAGCTGCCGCCTGTGCAAGTATGAGGATTGAAGGAACCGCAACATGCGGTGAGTAATTGAAATAAGGTTTACTTTTGGATCGTCTCTCCTTGTGTTTCCTAGCTCCCCGGTAAAACTGTCTAAATCAAAGGAATAATTCCAGAATACTAGAAACTGGATCTAAAAAAAAAAAAAGCCAGATGGGTCAAGAAACTCAGAGATAGACAAATGTATGGTATCATTGTTGCCCATCACAGTTACTATGAATTATCATATTTAGCATATCATATTCAACGTAGTTGTGTGCTCACCATTTTCCTGTTCGATGATTATTGCCGACATGTTTACAGTTTTACAGACGTTTACACCATTGGGATAAACTCTCTGATCATCAGACTCTGTTGACCCGTTGGACTGTTGTTGCGATGATGTCGCGTTCCCAGATTTCCCAGAAGACCCATGTTGTTATAAACCTTATATATATATATATATATATATATATATATATATATATATATATATATATATATATATATATGTTTGGCTTGATAACTTCACTGGACTTTAACCCTGGAGGCAGCAGAAGGGTAAATACTCATATGAGTTTAGAATGGCCTTATGAGCCATTTGAGGACTTGCTGCTTCAACCTACAGCGCTTAGTATTCTCCACAGGGTCCCTCCACATTGAGTTATTCTTTCTTCTTCTACACTTGTGCTTTCTTTCTCTGCCTTGACGCCATCTGCCTCCCTGGCACCCTTGCCTGCATGGCATTCACCTGGAGGAACAGAAAAAAAAGAAGAAAAAAAAGATCACACAGAAAGCGTGCAACTGAGACAGATACAAGTGTCTAACTGCCAGTGCTGCCATGGTGTCGTTCACTCAACGGCCGTATAGCTCGACAAGGGGATCGGGAGTAAAACGATTAAAAGAATCAAAGAGAAGCAGAGCATGCTGGCAGCTCCCCTCTGCCTCTGCCGCCACGGCCGAGTCAAACAGGCTCCGTTAAGAAATTACAACCCTAACAAGGGGCACGCCGAGGGCAGAGAGGGATGAGAGAGATGGAAGGCAGAGGGGAAGAAAACGGTGTCTGTGTCTCCAGTAAATCAGTGTCGTTGAGACGCCCGGGCCTCGGCCGTGGCAGCTGCACTCAGCTCAGTGCCTGCTGACAGAGAGGAGGCCTTTGTCTGCGGCACAGGCGGCACAGTGAGCAGCATAGGGTGGCATGGTCTGGAATGTGACGTTATTGTTTTGTTTTTTTCTTCTTTAATAGAGAGCGGTTTAAAATGGGGCGCACTGAGGGAGCAATTAAGAGAGAGCATTTTGTTTGTGTTTACGTTCGCGCGGGCTCATAATGCTCGTGTGGCGGTTGCAGCCGTTGTTGACCCGCAGCAGTGGAGCGTGGCGTTCAGTTCAAACTGGAAATACCTGCAGGTGTCACGTGAGCAAAACCTAAGTTACATCAACTGGAAAGTAATCACAACTATGCACTGTAATCCAAACGTTGTGTGCGTCACTCGGATTAAATGAGAGAAAGGGTCGTTACTGAGCAGGCTGTTCTCACACACTGTTCGTATTGCGGGGTTTGTATAGAGTTATTGTATGTTAACCAGGATGTATAAAAAAGTGACACACTCTGCGTAGAGAGGACGTTGGAGTGGACTGGACTTTCACCAAGAAGGCATCCTGCGTGAAACCAGAAGGCAACATCAATTTATTTGTCACGTAGGTTATGCCACTTCTGAAGTTTTGAAAACCCAAACCACGACCTTTTCCTGTCGCCTGAACCTCTCCAAGTTGTCTCTCGTGAAGAAAAATAATTATTGTAAAAGAAAGTTTAAGTTATGCATGCAGTCACGTGTACACTAGCTAACATATGATACACAGTATACTGTTTGCTTATCTGTTTATCTGAATTCATCATTTAATAATCATGTACAAATTACTTTTGCTTTATTAAATAATAAAAACAGCATGGAATTGGATTGCAGAGTTCAAATGATGAGGCAAAAAGTCATAAACAACTGTTGAACGAACGAACACACACACACACGCACACACACACACGCACACACACACGCACACACACACGTTCCCACAGTCCAACACTTAACAAGTCAACACCTGACTTCAATCTGGCAGCACCTGCAGTGGGCTCACAAGTGTGTGTTTACTTGTTTGTGAGTGTGTGTGTGTGTTTACTTGTTTGTGAGTGTGTGTGTGTGTGTGTGTCCCTATGCGGATGCATGTGTGTGAGTTTAACAGGCAGGTGGTAATGAGGCAGACTGTGCTGTGCTGGCTCCTATAATGAGGTGGCAGGCAGTGAGGGGTAGGGCCAGTGCTACTAATGGGCCCCTATATAGCCTCTAATAAGCAGTAATTATAGTGTGTGTTTACCAAGTGGCTCCAACACAGTTGAAAAGGTTACCTTCACACATAGCTACTCCACTGCTGGCCCTCCCACCTGGGGACACTAAGTGACAACTCAGGAAGGTGCTTTGTGTACTGCGTGTATGCTGGGATTAGCATGTATACTGTTTTGGGGTTGGAGGAATTATTCTTGTGGGGTTATGGGGTTTTAAAGTCCCGCCTCCTGGCGAGCTTGTGTGATTCTGTGTATTTTTCATCAATCTTTCTGACAAGCTGAAATATGGTTCTGCAATTTTCAATCCATGTATGATACATGAATACCTATAGTAGGCTGCATGTACATTTGACCACAATAAGATATACCAATGATTATTTTATTAGCATTCTATATTTACAGTTCCCTCAAGATTAAAATACATGTCTTCAGACTGAATAAGAAGATTGTATAGCTGGTGTAACTGCATACAAAGTCACAGAGTCGAGTGCATAGAAGCTGCAGAAACTGTAAAAATAAACTAGTTTTAACTTCATAAACGCTTGGTGGCAATGATAAAGGATTATCTTATCTTAAGAAAGAAAGGAGAGGAGAACAACTGGTGGATAGTGCACCAATTCAATGTCATCAGGCAACTGAAGTGTTATCATCATCACCATTGAAATGCTTCAGACGGGCAAACATGCACCTGCCATGTTGCAGCAGTGAAACTTAACATTTGTAATAATTGTTTTGCCACATGTGACACGAACAGCGACATAGACGATAACGACCTCCTGAACCTACTAGCACGGGTAGCCGGCCTCCTCCTGACCAGCATCCACGCTGATGATGCCCATTCAATCGGCTAAGAACTTTCGAAGCAGGTGTAAAATCACACAAGCGGTCGAGGTCCCGCGAAATTTGAGGATCCGATCGGAAACCGGCAGTCGGCGCCAGCTGTTAACACGGGCCACCATTTGTACAGTGAGCACCCCGGCTCTCTGTGGCGAAACAATTCAAACACACACACTCTGTAATAATGATGATGACCCATGGCTTCGGCTGGCATTGATCTCACATATTGGTCGAAGACGTAAACCTCAACAAAGTTTCTCCACACTCTGCCCGGGACAGTGGAGAAACAAAAGTTTAGATGTACATGTACATGTCCCAGCTACTGTAAAGTCACGAGGGTCGAACAATACTCTGATTATCGGCCGATGCAGACGGCGACAGCACCCGGTGTCGATCAGGGACCGGGGAGGACGGCATTTTCTGACATTTGTTGTGCTGCTCTCAGTCTCCCCTTTCGTTGCACTCTGACCTCACCCAGCCTCTGACTGACCCTCAGAAGGCACTCTGCATTTCGGGGGAGCCCTCTCGGTGACCTCATCAATCACAACACCAGCAGCCGGGCAGCAGGTTCACCCTTTTTCTCAACTTGCCGCTGCATTGTCTTCTTTCTGTCTCCATCTCGTCGTCGGTACGCCGCTCTCATTCTCTCGCCCCTCAAAGCTCACTGTGATCTTGATGAGTGCACGGCTGCCAAAGTCTGACGGATTACACAGTGTCCCTTACGTGTTGCTGCTCATCAGATTGATATCTGTTCCTTTATCACAGCCTCACATTCACTAGCTCAACCCCTTCGCCTTCCCACAACTCCTTTCCGCATTGTCTTCTTCAGGGGTCTCCATGTTCTCTTCTCATCTTCCCTCTCTCCTAAATTCTTGGACAGACAGAAAGCGGCAGACTTATGTTGCTTGTTTTTTTTAACAGTTGATACATTAGAGGCGGTGCTATCACTGACGTACTCCATCTTTATATCTGTTCTGCTCCGGCAGCAAGTGACGCAAATGCGGGAGTGCCATGAACATGCATTGTTTCTAATGGTCAGCAGGGGGCGACTCCTACAGTTGCAAAAAGAAGTCTGGTTGTATTGAAGTCTATGAGAAAATTACCCTACCTTTTTACTTTTGTTTACTCACTAAAACATTGTAAACATGAGTTCATGGTCTCAATCTCTAGTTTCAAGTCTTATTCAATACAGCGTGATGTTCATTTAGCAAATTATGATCCATCTAGAGTAAAATAGATCATAAAGCGGATTATGCTTCAGGGCGGGGCTACCTTGTGACTGACAGGTCTGGTCTGGGAGTTGATATAACCAAAATGTTATATCTTTCAAGCCCTTTCACAGTGTGTTTTCAGGGCTTGAAAGATATAACATTTTGGTCGCCCAAATATCTCTTATACAGTATGTAGTGTTCGGTTGTCCTTAGCTTTCTCTCTCGTGTTATTTCTAAAAACCAAGAGCGCAACAGCAAAAATGTCGAACTTGTGGATTCAAAATCGTAATCCACAAATCCAATGTGTGACATCACGGTGACGGTGAGTCCTTTTATATTCTGACCATACAATACAACATACAACTGTAATCTGATGTAGGGTCCCATTCCTTCCCTGTCCATAATTCCCTTTACTTCTGGTCTCTTGCTTTATTTTGTGCCTTCCTCCCAACTTCGAGAAATCTTAATACTTCAATGAAATATTAGTGCATTAGTATAATATGCTTCCAACTTTGTTTGTCCCTTTCTTGTTTCCCAAAGCCAGGTCTATGAAGTGTTTCCAGTTTGGGGTGAAACCCTATTGCCAAACAAAAGGTTTTCAAATTCTCTCTTTCTACAAAATCTGTATGCGTAGTAACACTAAAGGTCTGGGAAAGATTAATAAAAAGGTGAATTGCACAACGGTGGGCTACACACAGTCCTACATGAAAGTAAAACAATGTTAGAAGTGGAGTGCAATATGAACGTAATTCGTAAGATGCTGGTCGGCACAGATGCTTGACCTCAACCTCATTCAGCTGGTTGGAGAGGAGCTGGAACGAGACTGTGAGCCAGACATCAGTTGGGCGACGAGTGCTTTTGTAGCTGAATGGGAGCAAATCCCGGCAGCCAGGCCCCAAAATCTGTTTGAAAGGCTGAAACCAGAAGAGCGGAGGCTGTTATAGCATCAGATTAAGGCCCAACGTATTGGAATCACATGTGCATCATGATATGGGTCTAATGCATACATACAAAAATGTTCCGTTCAACAATGTTAAAACCCCCAAAAAGTGATCAGTGACGGTTGATGGTGACACAACAGAAGGTTTAATGAGTACAAAATGGATTTAATGTCATATTCTCATGTCTTTTTCTCCTTTTTCTGAAGGGGATAAACTCAAATTCTTCACCTTGAAAGTCAGACAGAGACATAATGCAAACAATGTCTTGGTTTACGCAAGATGTAAGTAAGAGAAAAGAGAACTTACCCTGATCAGATATCAACAATCACTCATAAACACTATACAAGCTACGTTCTGCTTCTGGCGCTCTAATCCAGCATTAGGCTCTTTGCTCTCTTTCAGGGTGGTATTCCTCTGGCCGTTGGGCTCATCTTTGATGTGGAGATGAATGTGTCGGATAATGTTGGTCCACCATCTCACTGGCCATTCACGTGTCATGTGAACAGCAAACCAACGAAAAAGCACGGTCCCTAATCTGGTGTCCATGCTGGGACAGGGCCACGAGTTCGCCCACAACACAGCGGCAACGATGTGTGTGTGTGTGTGTGTGTGTGTGTGTGTGTGTGTGTGTGTGTGTGTGTGTGTGTGCTGTTTGAAGACGGATTCAGAGCCTTTACTCAAGTAACATTAGCAATAACAAACAAAAACAATATTTATCTTACAAGTTAAATCCCTGGACTTTTGTAAAAAGCATTAGAAAATAAAACATTCTTTGGTATTAAAAGTTAAAGTATTCATCATACGGAGTAGCCACTTCCAAGTGTTACTGAAGCAAACATGTGTAATCTAATTGTAATGCTGTAGTTTGTCATGAGGGACCTTTTTTATTATGATTTGATATATTATAATGCAAGAAATGTTTTGGGCTGTTGAGTTTCTAATAAGCGCTGTTGTCAAATGATTGTAGACAGGTAAAAAAACCACCAACGTGGTTCCAGACGATTTGAATTGACGCCCACATATTAATAATTCAGGCTGTTTATGGTTGTTTCTACAGCTGGAAATGCAACGAAGATAATCAGAGTTTTGTAGACTTGACTGAGGATGAAAACGGCATCATCCTGCACCAGAGCCAGAAAAATGATAGAAGACAAAAATGATAGAAGAATGGCGACAAGCGTGTACGAGAATTTCGTTTATTTACTGATATAACTTAAATTAGCAAAAACAAAGGAAAAGGTGAACAATGTTACGTAACATTTTTAAGTTATGTTATTACTTTAAGTTGTTCTTATGCAACTTCTTTTGTGTTCAAACAATAACCTATGTTTTTATATTTTATATAAATCGTTTTCTAGCCTAGACATAAGGCAACCAAACGTTTCACAATGTTGTGTCATTGTGCGTTTCTGCAAGCGTGATATGAGGCTGATATTTGTAAACTTATTTTTCGTTCGTTGACGTTCAGCGTGTCCCGTGCTTTGCTGAAACATACAATGCCAACACATTTTTGGCTGAAACCTGGATTGTTCTTTTGTTTATTTGGTGGCCTTTCAAAGAGCAGGAAATCCTCACGTTTTGGAGGCTGGAAACAGACAATTTCGAACATATTTTGCCCATTAAAGATTTAATTCAGCAGCAAAATATATATATATATATATATATATATTTGTAAGTGTTTACGTTCTATCCTGAATCCTGAATATGTCCTTTTTTGGAGGTGGGGGAGCTTCTGCAGCTTTATGTGTTTTGATTAATGAAGTGAAATACAATTCTCAATTCCATCAGATCAAGTATAATACCAAGTATAATATTTCTCTCTCCAAATATGCAGCAGAATAAAGTAGTCTCAAAAATACATCAACTCAAGTATTGTACTCATGTCCAAGCCCCTTGAGTGAATGCATTTAGTTTCCCTTCAGGACGAGGGTTTGTGCACATGTCCACGTCCTGCCCACATTTGTGAGAAAAGAAAAAAAATAAGCTACATGTGAGTAGCTGAGTTATCACTTGGCCCATCGCTGTTTTTCCATGACAATGAAAACAAATCCAGCTTACACTCATTTCTGTTTTCTCTCAGACTCTGTATGTGTGAGAGAAAGCCTCCCTCTGTCCTCACTCTATAAAGGCTTGATCTCTGCCTCTGTTGAATATGTTAATCCATCTGGTGGTCCCCCCACCCTGCTCTTTCTCTCGGCCCGTAAGACCCCCACTGCCCCACTCTCCCTTCCCAAGTAGGCAGAAGGGGATCTGGGATACTTCAGCGGAGGATTGGTGGGCCAGGACTTCATCCCCTGGCTGATTATGTGCCGTGGAGAGAAGAGGGAGAAGGAGAGGTGCCCGGCGTAATCCTATTGACCATCCCTGTCCCATATGGGGAACGCACTGGCCTCTCCAGCGGTACAGTCGGTGGAGTGCAGGGCCAGCTTGCCTCTCCAATCAGGGCACATTTTCTTTAAAGCTCTGCGTCTCCTGCTCTCATGGGGGGTCACCGGTGCAGAAAAGACGAGGATTGTTCACTGCAATCTGATTACAATTTAATCGTTCGCGTAGATTCAGTCACCCTCAACGTTATAGTCGACACATTTACAATCTCTGTTGTATACTTTTGGTTGTATCACACCACTGAGTGTTAATGTGCAGGAATAACACACTTTATAAATCCAGTGCATTTTAGAGAATGCAATTTTAATGTAAAGCACTTGTTCTAAATGTCAGTGTGATTGACCACTTGGATGAATATCATTTCACATGTTCCACTGAGTAAATTGTCCCTCTTATGAGGATTCACTTTGTAAGATGTGTTGATGAATTAATTAATTTACTTAAGAAATGTTCTTTTTAATTGAACTCCTTGTTTTTAATTTACATTTGCTATGTATCCTTTTTTTCTTCATGCAAATCATGGCACTTTGCCAAGAAAAATGTTGTATGAAGACATTTTATTTTTCTTATCAGACCAAGAGAGAAATAGAGGGATAAATATGTGCTGATTTTCACAAATAACTTGCGATTTTTGAATGTTTTCACAATAAAAGAGGACACATGCAAAAACCTAGTTCTAAATTATTTGCTATATCTATCATGGATATAGAATGGAGAGGATCCATGATAGCGATGAGGAACAGATCCCTGTGAGACCCGGGTGGGACAGGGGTTAGGCGGTCGGGTTGATTGGTGTGAATGTGAGAGTGACTTGTTAGTTGATTAGTGACCGGTCCATGGAGTACTCTGCTGGGATTGGCTCCAGTCCCCGGTACAGTATACCAGTACAGCCAAAGGATGGAGACATTGAAGACATTCATGGTTGGACAAACATTTAGAACAAAATAAAACATGGGGCAAAGGCAGGAAATGTAGAAACCTCTGAAAGTGTGTAAAAGTACTTTCTTCTTACTCTTATGTGAGTTCATATTTAAGGGGCGGGTCTTGCAAAGCCATGTGCAGGTATACATCAGTTTTTAATAATAATTCACAAACTTGTAATCAGTACTGTTTCTTCACAACGGGTTTGACATTGTCATGTGTGTCCCATCCTCCCAGCATCATATCAAAAACATGAACGTCAGGGGCCAGGGGGGGAACAATATTGTGTGTGTGCGTATCAGTGTGTGTGGGGGGATCCGGCCTTGTGTCAGCGGCAGCCCGACCGTCTGTTCAGTTCTGGTGGAGGTGTGGGAGCCCGCGGGGGGCCTTTTTGTCCGAGGACCACTGTTACAATCCACGTTGGGCCATTCAGACCCAGCCATGTCAATTGGCATATGGTTGATCCACCCCCAATGGGTTCATGTAACCAGAAAATACTGCCTTTCAGGGACCTGCATTCTCCATCAAGCGGGCGAGATTAAGATTTAATGTCGCCCTCTCCCTCCACAACAGGGGGGTCAGTGGAAGTGACGGGTGGAGTGGGGGACGATTAGGACACATGAGCCTGCAGGAGACGCCCTCGGGGCAAACGAGAGCGAGGCCAGAGGCGATGTGCTGGCACCGAGGTGTTAGTGTTGTTTCTCACAGCACAAAGAATGATACGCGTGCTGTTATGTCACTTATTTTCTGTAAATGTTCAAACATTAACGTTTCCTAAATTGAAATATGACTCTGAATACACTTCAACAAACAGTTGTTGTGCCTGTTCTGGTGCTTTCAACTTTGAACCGTAGCACATGATCTTCATCAGCAGATGTAGTTTGCTAGTTGTCAGGGATCTGTTCAAATTATTTTTATAATCTACTTTTTTGCTATTTTCCTGGCCCATCTGGTCAGGAAAATAACAACAAAGTTTGAGCTGGGAATCCCAGCACAAATGCTAATACTTGCAACCAAACATGAGCTAAACTATATTGAAAAGTTTTCACATTCACACCAACTGTCCCCCATTCATTGTGTTGTAACCAAACAGTTACATATTTTCACATTTTTATAGAGCAACATTATCATCATTTTGTGATGAATGTAAGTCACATATTCTCTCTCTACCTTCTCTGTTTTGCATCCACCAATTCCTCAGGAAATGTTCCCTCTTTCTGTCTGATGTTTGCTGCTGAGCAGGTGGACTGAGGGCTGTAGGAGCTTGTTCCCTGAACACAGCTGCGTGCAGCAGACAGAACAAGTCATGGAATAAACTTCACCACCAGACCCTTCCAAGCAGTTGTTTATTTGTTTGTGCAGCTCAGAGTTCCATATTTCGTGCGGCAGAGACCAATACAATCGTTTTAGGGGCTTAATCCCGCAATTTATCTCTGCTGCTCTTTCTTTGGCGAAGTCAAATTCCCAGCTACTCCCCAAAAACTCTTCCCACATCCATTTCCTGTTTCCCACCAACAGCCGGTATTATGCGGGCAGCTTGCCAGGAAGCCTTATACCCAAACCTGGTGACTCCATTGTCCGGCTCGTACACAACACCTTCTCAGCAGTGCCCCCTTGGATGGACACGCCCCAAACAGACACACACACACACACACGGACGGACACACACACACTCACACACGGACACAAAACTTGTCACTCCCCTGTCACCCTAATTTGCCTCGAATGATGGAGGATGGACACGCCCTACGCTAATTAGAACAAATCTCTCCCTCTCTCTCTCTGTCTCTCACTTTCCTTTTCCTGCCTTCATTCTCTCCATCTCCTCCCCCTCCCTCCACGGTCCCTCCAGCCCTTCGCTTCCTGCCTTTTGATATTGTAGCCATCTCACTCATGCCACCAATTAGTGACATAATAGAGCAGCGGGCTGCTGCCTGCTGACTGCTTGGACCTCAGTGATCCACGTGCTGCAGAAGGCACGGGGGCAGATGGAGAGAGAGAGAGAGAGAGAGAGAGAGAGAGAGAGAGAGAGAGAGAGAGAGAGAGAGGTGTTATAAAGTGGCAGGATCAGAGGAAAGGAAAGGGTGTGTCAGATAGTCTCCCACAGAATGTCCTTGCATCATGAAGTCAGGGAGAATGTTCAAGGAGAATTCAGAAGTAAAGTTAGGAAAAAAGAAATGATGTGAAGAGAAACTTGCTGATCACACATCACACTCCAAAGCATGACACACCTTTCAGGAATAAGCAGCCGAGCATGCAATTAAGGCTGTGCACTTCCTATGCAATGGCCAGAACCTTTAGAACTGTTGTAGGACTTTATCATTCATTTGGATCTCACTTACTTTACTTACTTACTTACTTACTTACTAACCCTTTGTATTCCAGGAACATGCCATCAACTGAAGCCCTCCGTCCTCTCCAGGTTTGTGCCTTCGGTTCCAGTTGCTGCTATGACATAACCTTTAATCTTTCTCTAGATTCTTTCTCTATGTCTTGCTTGGTGCACAACCACAGGTTGTTGTTGGTGATGGTGTCTGACCAGCGGATTCCCACGAGGCGTCAAAGACACCAGTCGGTGAATGATTAGTTTGTTGGGTATGTTCTTCCATGTCTCCGGTCCATAGACCCTTTTACAGCTTGCATGTGAAGTGCAATAGCTCTTCAGGCCAAGCGGGGGCGTTAGCCACCAAAGGTCGTCAATGCAACCTAAAAAATTTGGCTTTCCGGATTTGTGAGCTCTTCGCAAGCGAGTAGAATACATTAGCAAGTGGCCCAGTATTTAGTGGGCAGACATATACATGTATTTGGTGTGAAACATTACACTTGTGAGAATATATGAGCCTTTAAGTCACACGATGATTCAACTGAGTTATCTGTGGTTATGTACAGAATGTCAAACATCACGACAAAGGCTCAGAGTTTGAAGTTAATTTAAAAATAACTACAAACACAAGCATTATTTGATCAGTTCAGCCGGTCGTAGGCAACAAGTTAATAGCGAGCAGACAAAAAGACGGCGCGGTGATTCGGTTTAATGACAGACCGTGTTAACTGGTGACTCAGCCGAATGCGTCTGTGGTTCTTCGTAGTTACGGCAGCTCCTGAAAACACGCCGAGTCAAGAAGATGATAGAAGCAGATGTATTTGTCAAGATTGACATCCGAGCACCTACCAATAATGTATTTGATGGTCTTTTTTTTACCTTTACTGCACCAAGTATTCAGGCCTAGCAAGTACGCTAGCACACGCTCACACAGAGAATAAGGCCTTCTGTGTTACTGTTAAGTTTGATCTAGTTTTGTGGTGAAACCGGCCAGTTTGGTTCACACCGCCCTGAGCTGAGGAGATCTGTGTTATGTAGGTTAATACCCAATGCAGTGAAACAGCTCCTCAGACACCACACACCTCTGGCTGTGTGTCTGGCTGCAGGCCTGTCAATCTGTCTGGCGCCGCGATAACTGTAATTATATTTGTGGAGTCAGTGGAGTCCCCAATCCTTTGAATGAGTTTGGTGTTTCCCTTTCTTTACAACCTTTTGTATTCGGTTTTCCTACGGCGTCATGCTAAATAAACTTACATTTCCTAATTCTTCTCTTCTGAAAAGCACCCCGCCGGTTCTCGTAAAAATATTTGCCGGCTAACTACCCGCCGAAAGGTTTGGATGAATATTGTTATTGCATTCACACGCACACAAACACTAGTCTCCGTCTCCAACGGCAGTGTGTCATTAAAGGAGGCCATTGTTGTTGATTAATTAATGAGCATTTTTTTGTCCATGGTAAACTGGGATTAGCATATTCATAAGGGCAGACATCTTTCAGACAGCTTTGAGCGAATCTGGCGGGCCTGTTTTCTCACTGTGTTCTTGTTTGTGCCCATACATAACCCCGTTTGTTGACCGGAGTCCTACCACATTAACTCCCATGATCCTCCATGTCACAGACGCAGCGATCGAAACACAAGAGAGAGAGAGAGAGAGAGAGAGAGAGAGAGAGAGAGAGAGAGGGAGAGAGAGAGACGCATATGGCCACATTTTCACACTTGAGAGAGCACGCCCCCGGATTACAGACTAAATTGGTCAGGGTTACAAACTGATTACCATGTCGTGTTACATCTTTATTCTCATACATAATAAACAATGAGCGACTATTAAACCATGTTGCACTCAATGCCTCCCCACCCCTCCGCCTCCATCCCAACCAGACCAATCAGATCTAAATGAAAACTGAATTATAACAACTGCAATCATATACTGTGAGAACGTAATGATGCAACAAGTGCAATGTTTTCATTTACTTAAAGAGATTTATTTACTTATCGTGAGCCTTGAATGGGTCAAATTTCACATTTTACTGCAGTGTACTTAACTTATTGAAATGGTTGCTTGTAAAAAGGTACATTTGCCATTGATGTTTCATGATAATGTTTGAGAATGTTTATATTAACTATTTATCGGCATCAATTTAGCTTTTTACATCAACTTGAACAAATACACGGTGCAATCTCATGCAGATAGTACACAACATGTGTTGTTATCCCCAATCGATAACATCTATAGATTAGAAAACATTTGGTACTACACAACGGTAAACACAAGTGTCAATTTGCAGGATCAGGATTTTTAGCCTATAATGAACTCATATAATGCCACACCTTGTCCATTGTGTGCATCCACTATGCTTCTGGCTAGTTTACCATTAAACTGTCATCTCCTTTGAGGGACATTTCGTACACTCTTTTATTCCGTCTGATCAGACCTCTGCTCAGGTTGAAGATGAAGATATATGAATTATAAGAGTGAAGGTGACAACACATCCACCAGTAGAGTGAGGGACATGGTTTCTCTTTCAACAGTTTTGTTGCCCAAACCTAACCAGACGTTTCACAACGTTAACCAGGTGTCATTGTGGGTTTCTGGAAGCCATTTTCGGGTCTGCTTCATGGCAATATTTCATTTACAGCATTCTATTGCATTTATCATTCATTAAATCTGTTTGATAAAGCGTAAACAGTGCTCCAGTCGAAATAACTAAACAAAAATTCCTTGCATCACGATATATATATAGTCCTGTGATAGTAATGTATACGTGAAGGACATCGAGGTCGACCTCCAGGGCGAACCCTTAAGTACTTGCCAAAGCCTTTTGTAAAGCATTAGTGGAGTAACCACTTGGTTAGTTACTTTAGTTGGGCTCAAGTTGGACTATTTAAACTGTTTCCTGACACACTCAGCTAGGATGTGGAGAATATTTAAATAATGTACAGTAAACTTGCGACTTTGTGTGTTTTCTGTTTTTTTTTTGGTATCGTAATTAGACCATTACTGGGTTCTTGTCCAGTTAATGATGTAGAGAGCTTGGCCGCTGGCAGCCTGATGGGACGGCGAAAGGCCAGGTTTGAGTGACTTGGTTTTGTCTCCGCCCCGTCTCCTCCCACGTCTCTCATCTCGTCTGATCACTGGGCCGCATTTCTGCCTTATTAGCAACGTCCATCTCGCTCTCTCTGACCTGGTATTTCAATCTCTGGCCACACGCAGACAAGTGAAAAACACACGCTGACACACACACATGCACGCACACAGACTTGCGCACACGCAGGCTGACACACTCCCCTACTCACCAGCAATTTGTTGCCGGTGACATCACATTGTGTGTTAAAGCCGCACTGGCACCGGGCTGCAGCTTCGTTAACTTCCCTCTTTAATGAGCAGTTTAATTGAGCTGTCTAGCGGGCCACCTGTCGGCCCGCAGCCTCATTACCATACTAATGGACTGGGATTGTTGCTGCTCTGACAGCTCGGGCTGCAAGGCCCTAACAGGCGGGGGGAGAGAGAGAGAGAGAGAGAGAGAGAGAGAGAGAGAGAGAGAGACCACACTGGAAGAGAGGGAACAAGAGACTTTAGTTTTGTCGACTCTGCAGGATGAGGCTGGCAATATCCTTAATTTTTCTTATTTTCAACCAATGCCATAGAAAATGACCAAAACCAACAATGAGCTGCTTCTACTAACGAGTATTTGGATGTGAATCCAAATGCTGATGCATCTTATTCCTCTGTGAGATTCGTTGTTGTCCAAAACCTATTAGAACACATCAATGTGTCTCACTGCTGCGTGAACACACACTGTTTATTTTGACGTATAGTTCCACATACGTTTTAACCTGACTCGCCAGATGGTTCGTTACACAGAACCATCTGAGGAGCCGTTTGGAAAAGGGCAGGCTCCTCGGGGGAAAAAATGTACTTGGCAGGTGATTGGATGAACCATCTGTCAATCAAACTCGAACCGGAGCCAGACAGGAGAAGAGAGAAATCATCCTTTCCATCGAGAGAAAAGCCTTTGGTGTCATTCTTTGCTTCAATGAGGACGCACCAAATGTTGTTGAAAATAGTTCACAAACATGTGACGTATGTTCAATTCATTAAATAAAACTAGCAGATACTTGGACAATTATTACACCTATCATTTTACCTCAATTATTATGGAAACACACTTAAAATAAAAACCCATCAAAAACACTGTTCTGTAAATCATCAACTCTGGTTGGAGAGTTTGAAAGAGAGACTCGGGAAAAGAAAGGTCAAACACCGTTACAACTTCACCGTTTAATAACGCTGTTTTCTGCCGCATTCGTGACATTAAAAGACACAACGGGGGAAAAAACTCAAACAGAAACACATATTTTTTTCCACAGAACAACGCTAATGTTGGTGGACAAACGTAATAACTGCTTGTTGCACTGAAAAACACCCATCCAGATGTGATCCCTACACGAGCTACGTGGAAATCACAATCCTTGTTAATTCAGCGCTCTTGAAACACATTGTATTCGGCCTTAATTGAGGATTACCTGCTAAATAATCATCCTGCACCAACAAACCTCCCAACTGAACCCACGCTGACTAGAAAGCGTGACAACCCCAGAGGACAAACTTCCTTTCTGTGGCTGGCGTGTTGCTCGGTGTCTTGATGTGCGCTAATGTGACAGCGGAAAGCTGGCATGAGGTGATCTCCGCACAATGGAGGGAGAAGGCACCACACTGGGCCGGCTGCTTTGCTCTTTTCCAGGCTCACGCAGCGGAGACAACCAGCTGAGGGAAAGTCAACTCCGACAGAAGCTGTTTCAGGTTCTTCAGCACACTGATCCCGGGAAAAATGAGTTTTTAATGTGAGCAACACAGTTTGTTGGTCAACCACTCCATAAACGTAGCATAAATGTATATTTGGCTCTAATACAGGAAGATAACCTCGCGTTTTTATTGACGTTTAAATTGCCAACTGGTGTCTGACGTTTCATTTGTTCCTACGTCTGATTATTCGGCTTAATTTGTTTTGATTTGGGGATTCTGGGGACTCTTTTCCAGTCCACGTGACGGCATAAGAAGATGAAGGGTCGACAGAGAAGCCGTAGAAAGTGAATGAAAAGGAGGCTAAATAGGGTGATTAGGCCCACGAGTGAAAGGTGGCCGTGGGGATGATGGACAGACTGAGTAGAAGAGAGGTGTGTGTGTGAGGGATATGCATTCAAGGATCCAGTGAATGCGCTCCCAACTGCACACAGCCACATGCTAATGACGGCCACCATTTAATGTGTCAAATTCACAATCCCCCCTTCGTTCTTCCCTCTTTCTTTCTCTCTCCTGCGCGGGGCTAATTGCTCTGTCCCCTCCTTTTTGACGCAGAGGCTGTTGGTCTTGAATTAAAGGCCATATTGTGGCGTCCGCGCCCAACCTGCGGAACAATCAGTGCACAGTACTGAACCAGCACAGGGCCGCCTTCCACGTCGTTAGCTGTATGTTAGTTCTGTCCACTTTTGGCTTCCTCACATGGTTTCCTGAAAGCTTACTGGCCCAACTGGAATGCAAAGAAAATATAAAAAATCATCTTGTTTCTCTTGTTTCTCTTGTTTGGGTTGTTTTGACGAACATAAGTGAAAATGTGGTACTGCCGAGATACTAGTCTCAGCAGGATAAACCTCTGTCGGACAATATAAGAATATAATGGTGGATTGATTGTAGCTCAGGAAAGCATGTTAGCTAACGGTTATTCTAGAGCTCCTGCCTTGAGACCCTTTATCAACAAAGACATTGTTTTAGCCTCACTGCAGGAACGTAGCAAAATGTAATGTAACATGTGAACAGTGTCACAGGTTTTGTGTTTGAACTTTAACCCCTTTCAGCTCATTGTGTTTTCAGTTCATGAAAGTTCATTTTAACAATTTGCTCGCCTAAAAAAGTCAGCGTTCGGTTGCACTTAGCTCCACCCTCTGGTGTCCCTTTGCTTCCAAAACGCTGAGACGGCGATGTCCGAAAACCAAGATGGCGACGGTCAAAATGCAGAACTCTAGTCTTCTAAAGCGTAGTCCACAAAACCAGTGGGTGACGTCACTGTGACTATTTCTCCTTTACAGTCTGTGGTCGTCACACCGCTACAGCCATGTATGACTGCTGCTTCTAACAACACAACAACAGTAAACACCATTTTAGTCTTGAATAAGTGTGAAGCGAGACAATCAGAAAATATGACTCAGATGGTCCTCTTCGTAACGCTATAAACTACAATGTTCAGGATATACCGTAGGCGTTAGACAGAATGTCTCATCAGAGCCTTATATGAGCAATCACAGAGAAAGATAAAGGTGACACTGAGTTGGCCTTTGGAAATGCTGGTTTAATGTATGAGGAACAACCAAAATGAGATTTGAATCAGAATCAGAATCAGAAGTGTTTATTTCCATGTAGTTGAACATAAGAGAAATTTGACAAACATAGACATAGAATAAAACAGTACAAATATATTTAAAACAATGAACATGTGCAATAACATTAGTGCAATACTAGATACACATGGTAAATAACAAACAGATAGAAGTACTTTAAAACAAGTATACATTTTAAAATAAAAGTGGCAATATGTATCTACATTAGTGTGGCCTTGGATTAACCTCCGTGGACCGGAGTACGCAGACGTCAACGGCACAGACTCGGTTTCAGGTCTTATTGTTCTGCTTCTTCCTTTTTTAACTCACACAGAAGCTCCCCTGTGACCACTAGAGCAGCCGCAGCCCCTTGCTGAGTTTAACAAGGTTTCCAATGAGTGTGTGTGTGTGTGTGTGTGTGTGTGTGTGTGTGTGTGTGTGTGTGCGTTTCAGGGGTGAGGATAATCAGAGAAAGGGTCACTGCTGTGGTATACTCAGGAAGAGGCCACACTTTCTTGGCTTCACGTGAAGGAAGAAGCTGAGCTGTGCTGACCACCTGGCTTCTGATCACTGGGCAGGACCAACAACACACAACACACAAGACGCCTGAATGGGCTGCGATTAGTGGGAGGCGGCATTTCTAATGACCCTGTCACACAAGTTTGAGGACATTTTGGAAAGGGAGGACATGTCTGAAAAGCGAGATTTCTGATCGTCATTTTGTCAACGTGCGCTCGTTTACTTGTGAGGACTAATTTAAGTTTCATTTTAAGATTGTCGCCACTTTTTTAGCAGGTGAGGACGTTGCGAAGAGATGTCAATAAAGTAAGGGCATTTTGGAAAATAATTTGGTTTACGTGTGCTCTTGTGCTCATCTACATATTAGCCCAGTTAACAAATTATTTGGAGGATGAAGACATTTTTGGAAAGTGAGGACATGTTCAGATTGTGATGACATTCTGAGGAGTAGAGGACATTGCTTGAAAGTGAGTAAACTTTTAGAGAGACATGACTTTTTTGGAAAGGACAGAGTGAGGATGTATCATTTATTTAGGATATGTGTTTAGAATCTGAGGGGATTGTGAGGACATTTTAAGAAAGGGAGGGCATATTAACTAGTGACGACAAGTCATTTTGTGTCCTCCCGTAGAATGCAAGATAAGCTGCGGACAGACAGAAGCACACACACACACGCACACACAGATGGCACATGATCCCCCTTAGGCGTTTGCCCGGTGGAGATCATTTTGGGGCACTTTTACTTTGTTGAAATACATCATTGCAGCATTCTGGAGGAGTTGGATCATCCATGAAGGCTACATACCAAACGGCATCAGGACCGTTGGTGCTGTGGAGCAGTTAAACCAGCAAAACAACCTGACGCTGACTTCGGTTTTCACCTTCCCGCCTGAACTGTGTTCCTACCACTTCAGCAAAGGGTGTTAATGTCATAATGAGACCTCATGGCACCGGGAGGGAAAGGATTTGGAATCCAGCCACACAGTATACAGCGCCAACAATGTTGATCGGTGGACAAATGGTTGGCACAAAACATTGCAGTTTTGTGAGTGCAGGCTAAAAACGGTTGCCGCCATTTTGAAAGAGTGAAAGGAACCATTGCAACCGAGTGTTACTTACAGTTGTAATTATTGTATATTTTTTTATAATGATCATAATATTTTTTCAAAATCAGTACATTTACTTTTCCTTAAGTCTGTTTGTACTGAAAGAGATGGAAATAAAGAAACCCTAGACCAGGGGTCACTAACAGGAGGACGACTGCGGCCGTTGTCTCTGGACCCTCGACCGGAAACCCAGAGATAATTGAGAATTATTACATTTTCATGGATCGCTTCTATTTCACCAGCGCAGCTTTTCCTGCCTTTACGGATCTCGTTCAGCGGTCCAGGAAACACATCGACCAATTCCACGCCTTGTAAATCCTCTCATGTGATCCTACTCGGCCAATCACGTGTGTGTAGTCCGATAAGCCCCGCCCTCGACTCAAGGAGATATTCACAAACACGGGAGCGAAAGGAGAGACCCGAGAGTTGGAAAAAGTACGTGAGTCAGGGAAGTTATTCTACTTGGCGCTCCAAAAAGATAAATGTGGACCGCTTATCGAGAGCCTTTAACCAAGAATGGACAGACTTGTGTAGGTTTATTATTTCCTCCAGTTCAAAAGCAGTATGTCTCATGTTCAGAGATATTAAAAGCAGCGATGTGAACCGCCGCTACGAGACAAAGCACAGATCTTTTAATTAATTAATTAAGGCACAAAAAAATTAACTTTCTGCGTTTCCTGTCTCCGTCTGCTCCCTTTGGTTTGTTTTCACCTCTTCCTTCTCCTCTTTCTTTATCTCCTCCTTCATCCTCATTTTCCTCATCATCTTGTTTACCTCTGTCTTTCGGTCGGCCATCTTTTTTCCGAAGACGCCTCACTTTTTGTTCATCTCAAGTATTTGTGACACCATTTCAGTTCATCTTTTTAAAGGCCAGATGGTTCAGAATAATGAAAAAAATTATTGGAGAATATTTTATACACACCAGTTAAAAGACTCATCACTCTCCAATATGAAGGGATTTTGTGTCAAAACTGGTTTGTGCCAAACAATGAAAACATTGAAAACAACAAATATGATGAACATTATGAATAATCAAAATAATAATCATGGTGTAATAAGAAGCTTCATGAGTCAAGTTTGTCTTCATCTAGCGTCATCATCTTCAACCTAAGACTGGCATTTAAATAATGATTACATAAATATAATATATATATATATATATATATATTATGATTTTATTTTGAAAAAAATCACACGCAATTGGAAAATTATCACCACATAATGAATCATATTCTAATTTTAGTTGCAATACTTCCAGTCTCTCAATTATTTGATGACGCATTGTACTCATACGGTGACCATGAGTGACTTAAATCAGGTTCTGATTGACACACACAAACACACACACACACACACACACACACACACACACACACACACACACACACACACACACACACACAAACACAAACAAACAAACACACACACACACACACACACACACACACACACACACACACACACACACACACAAACACAAACAAACAAACACACACACTTTCTTTACTTCAGTAAAAGGAGCAATACCACAGTGTAGAAATACACATTGACCAAAAGTAAAAGTACTCTCTATGCAGAATGGCCCAATTTCAGAGTGATGTTTGTTATATTATGAGATTATAAATTGTGATGTAAGCATCACTAATGTTAACACTGTCAAAAGCGGGTCTGATTTCAACTGATTACTGGGTATTTGTAATAAAATAATCATGATAATATTTGAGTAACTTGTATTTTGTTTTAATATTCTGAATCTGCAAAGTATAGTTACTAAAATGATTTAAATAATGTAGTGAGTAAAAAGTATAATAGTAAATAAAGTATTATAAAATTGAAATGGGAAACATACAGTGATAAAGTCCATTTCATTTCACCATGGATGTCAAAGATTCATAATCAACTTCTGTGCTCTGAAGAAAACGCTCAGTCGCTGCAAAAGACACACAAAAGCAGTCAGATAATGTTCTGAGAGACATTAAACAAACAAAATGTGCATGTACCTGTTGAATGCCAGCCGTTCAGTTCATGAGTTGGTGTGCATTTGTAAGATACGACCATAAGCATAAATTATTCCCCAAAATTGACAAAGGCTGAAGTTTCAATCCCCCCCCCAGAAGTCACACATGGGTAAAAAGATCACCTTGTATGTCTGTCGGCATCAGCTGACCAATTAAACACGACTCAATTAGCAGTGTCAGTAATAATGTTAAGATTCCCCAAATATTAGAAAATATTACTACGCTTGTCAATGCAGAGTCATTGCTCAACACAAAAAGTCCTGTCCTTCACCCTGTTTTGTTGTTAATTCACAAATTACAAAGCCACTTCTAGTGTCAGATTTCAAGTGATGGATGCTGTAATTTATTTGTTCTACCTCGTCTACCTTGTATTTGTAATGGCTGCTGAAAATGAGGTTTCCCTTGAACGAGTAACGGGGATAAATGAGAAGAGATCAAATATTTTACATGTTTTCTTCCCATATGAATGAAAAGAAAATTGTAGTATCCTTTTTAAATCTTTTTATGTTCTTTTTTCCCTCCTGTGCAAACGTCGAGTGGCGGCACTGTGGTACCCTCTGCTGACAGGCGACCACTGGTGCATGCAGGGAAGTGTGTGGTCCTCGCGGTCCATCGTCGTGTGTGTGAAACCCGGCATGCACCTCGTCTTCCCTGCATGCCTTTCTCCTTTCTCCGGCGTGCTCTTGACTCGACGCCGTCTCCGGGGCGGGGGCCTAATCCTCTGATCAGCATGCCGAGGGGTGCACCGAGGGGCCCGACTGAGCTGATGGGTGACAGGGGCCCGGGGGTGACGCCTGGCTCCAGCCACTTTCTCGGATTGTCTCGGCCACATGCACCGCAGCTTATTGTTAAGAAGACCACACCCCCACAACCATAAGAGGAGCACACCCCCCCTCACCCGCCCATCTGCTCTCCAGCCTTCCACCCGGCTGAGAGCAGAGGACAGAAACAGGGACTGAGGGTGACAAAAGTGTAAATTGAGAAAAAAAACAATCACGTTATTACATTGTATCCCTGGACAATGTGGGTGGGGACTGAATCCCACTTTTGCCTGGTCCGATGTGTCAGGTTCAAGTTACTCCCCAGACAAAGGCCCGGGGTGAATAGAGTGACTTGAGAGACCAGGGGATTTGGGGCGAGTTGCTTGGCACACAAACAATTAGCACTCGTCCCCGCATCGCTTTGCCGTGGCCCCAAATCCCCACATTTGTCCAGACAAATTGACTGGACCCCGGGTCTTGTTTGTCTAGCTCTGCTGGCCTGCTGGAGTGGGCTTGAGGGCAGCGGGGGGGGGGGGGGGGGGGGGGGGGGGGGATGAGGGGGGAATGCTGCCTCCGAACAGCGCGACTCATGGGAACAGAGCAAACAATGTCCTCCGGTCAGAAAATGAGCCTTTCCGACACCGCTGTTGTTCCCTGTTCCTGTGGGATTCTACACGAAACCAGGTCGGTATGTGCGTCTATGTGGTCATTTGACTGACACGCAAACCAATTTAGTTGAAATAGTTTTTGCTTTTGTTGGACAGCCTGCGGCTTTGATGTTAATCTCTTATCAACGTGGAGCCCTTGCCTGTCACTGTCAGCTTTAACCCAAGGAGTCCTTACATGGTGTCAGAGTAGAAGACCAAGACTCCGGACGCAGTAACAAGCTGACAACGACTTCTGCTTTACTGACAACAGTAAAGCAGAAGTCGAGTATGGGCTCCTATAGTCCTAAACAGTCAACAGGGTGAAGGTACACATCGCAGGGAGCAAGCCGTTAAGATGTGTAGAACAGATTAGATCTCTCAGGCGGCTGAGAAGCTGTCCTGCAGGATCCTCTCCTGGGTCAGGGGTCATAACTTACACTTTCAGGTTTGGGGTTCTGCGGGGTCACAGAGATGTTTGTTCGGTGTGGTTTGATACTCTTTACAGTTTAAAGAATGATATGTGTGTGTTTTATTTCTTTAATATAATCTAGTGATGCTCGGGGTGGACAAGAACGTGTCTGCTTGAGACCGTGATCCACCTCGCAGAAGAGTACAGTAGATTGAGAAGATACTCTTAACATATAATCAATGCTTGGCAAGTGTTAATATGTAACTTGAAAAAGGTTAAAACTCTGGTGTTTTTTCAAATAACCTCCGTTCTCTTATCTTCTGAGTTTTCTTCTAAGTACTTTCGAGGTTGCATTTGTAACGTGTACATCCTTTTCTATCTTTGGTGAAATAAATATTGATTGATATCGAAGTTTAAATCAAGTCAGCGTCCGTAGCTCCCTTTTCATCTTCTTCAATTCTTGGCATCGAGCCATCAGAGTGCCAGAGGCAGAGCTTCACGTCGACCCGCCCCGGCAGCCCCCGAGGTAAGTTTGAGGAGCATCCAAACTGATAAATATACAGGATACATTTACATACAGGACACATTTGGTGTAACTATTATAGAGAGAGATCACCGGACCTGGATGACCTCTGGCTCCTACGCTGTGCTTCCAGGCTGGGAGAGGGATTTATAAGTATTGGTCCCCTTGCAAGAATGTATTATTTTTGGTGGTTTGATAACAGCTGATAGCATCAGATAAATAAGGTATTCCCTCTCTCGAGAACGGGGCCATGTGTGACGGTCTGTTCTCGTGTGTTCGGTGACTTATTTCCCTCTTCTGTTTTGAGGCTGGGTACAGGAGCTTATCTCCACAATTAAGACTAGGTTGTAATATCTCTGCGGAGATATAAAGCTCGAGGTCAGAGGTGGGTGACCCGTGTGGCGAGCCCAGTGCGGTTGGCTGGTGTTCTGAGACACGGACTGACCCTTGTATGAGGTCCCGTGTCCCGCAGGGCTTTCGTTGCACCTGTCACCTCTCGGGCCGTTTCGAGCATCTCTCTCTTCCCCCTTTCAAATTTAACCCTTAAAAAAATAAAATTGCAGGACTAACACTGCATATACAGCATAACGCGCACCAGCAGGCTGATTAATACTTTCCATTCATCTTTCATTACATATGTAACTGTCATTTTTTAACGGGTTGTTGTGACCTGCTCACGGCCGAGCTGGGTGGTCCAGAGAGTCGGCCACTCTGAGTTAAATGGGGTTCAACTCTCTAAATCACTATTAAGAGCAAAGTGCGTATTCTAGTTTGAGCACTGCTGTATTTTTTGTGGCAGTTTTCTGAAACACTATTAAGAGCTATTCTCCACACTATGGCCTGCCTTCTCTTTTTAGGGGCCCCATGAACTCCAAGGGCCCCAGTGCCACAGCACTGCCTGCACCATCTACATTTATGTCTACATGAATACACCAAAAAAGATGATGCTCAATGGCTGCTTCAGGAAGACGGATGTCCTTAATTTACCGTGGTCGTAAAGAAATACATATTGGCAAATTTACTGGTTTGTTCTAAGTTAAATATTAGTCCGTTGGCTTATATTCTGAGTGGCTATGAAACAGAAACATTGTCACTGGACTTAACCTGGAGTTCTTTGGAATTATACATTAATTTTGGACTGCTCAAGACAAAATAGCTCCTTTACACACATTGATTGAGAAAATACCAATTTAGTATTAATGTAAAAGCTGTGAATCACTCAGTGAAACCTAAAAAAAAGAAAGGAGAAAAAAAGTGTCCTACTTGTCTCACATATTCATGTCTTCTTCTGCTGTGGCACCTGCTCAGTAAAATATATCAGCATTGTAGGAGATAGGCTGAGACAAATCTTAAGAGGATTAACGTGATGCTGATGAAGTGGAGCTCGGGCCTTCTTCTTTGCCTTGGCCATAAGAAAAGGTGCAGGACTTGACACATTAGACTCTGTGAGAAGAGGGTGCAGATGTAATGAGTTTTGGATTACACCATTGTCAATGGGGTGCACTTTTTCTGCACCTCACTGATGCATTTTTGGGGGGTTTCAAACACGAGTGTTGTTCAATTACATCTAATTTAAACAATTCTTCACAATTATTTTGCCTTCATTATTGTTTCTTTCCCAGTTTCCCAGTTTCTATCAGCAAGTAGCCAAGTGATTTAGTGACATTTAAAGTGACATTTCATTTTGTATTAAATATACGTAGAATTATATTCGTAGAATGGTAAATTGATCATTAATTGAGTCATAAAGTTGCCTAAAACAGTTGCATTCACACTGAACAATGTCCTTGGATGACTACTTCCAAACGGTGCTTATATTAGACTGCCATCTAGTGCTTGCTTTGGGGAACAAGAACTATTTAAATACAGTGTATTGCTGCAAAGACATGCTGATTACTAAGAGAGACGCTGCTGTTATGCACAGCAACTGGTTGGCAAACTGGTTTTATTGGGGGGGATTAACAAACCTCTCCTCCAGAATTCATACAGACTTCAAATTTGGTCAGGATGATCTAAAGACCTTTATGATGAAACGTGATCAAAATCGTTTGCATAAAGTTTTGCATGGAGTTTCCACGGCGTAGCAAGTGCTCGCCCATCGCTGCTTGCAGCTTTAATTGAAGATATTTTTGTCGTGAAAGATCTAAGTGCTGGTTTACATTTAGTTTGAGGGATATCATCATTCTTTTTATACATTTTTATTAAAGTTGTGTGCTGTTAAACGACAATTACCAATTTCAAATACAGATGAAATGTATATATATATATATATATATATATATATATATATATATATATATATATATATATATATATATATATATATATACTTTCTGTTTTCTTGCCTGTTGCCTCATGCAGGGCAATATTGTGCAGTAATATTATGCAAATATTGTTTTAGATTTACATGTTTAGTTTACATGAGGCCAGATTTATTGTCAGGGACCTCCATGCTCCCCCCACCAAAAACAAAATTGGTGAAGTATTATTTTTCAACGGCAGAAAAAAATGCTGAAAGCTCATAGCTCTGAATTCCCATAATTACATTATAGTGTTTATAATGTTATTAATGAAATAGGCTGACAAAAGTAAAAAGCCTTCACATACGGAGTAAATGGAAATTTGTAATTCCATGTAAACTGACCGCATGCAAAACTGCAACGATTGTTCACACTATTGCCTTCATTGTGTGCCACAGAGTAAAATGCATGAGGACCTTCCATGCACAGAAAAGGAAACAGACAGTTGTTTGACCTGAAGTGCAGCTCTGTTTAGACTGGAGCATTACGCATGTTCTCTTTTCACTCTTTATTATTCAGTCCATGAGAGTTGTGCCATTTGATTATTTTCACAGTTCAAATCAAAAGTACGCAATATACTGACATTTAGAACGTTTTGAAATTAAAGGTTCAGCATGCGGTTTTATAAAATCAACCTACCGTTTGGTGCACAAACACATTTAATATCAGCTTGATTACAGAGGCGATTAACACTTTTTTATATATATATATATGTTTATTGGTCAAACCTCAATAAATGATACAAGCTGTAAAGGAATGTTTACAGGTTTTTTAAATTTTTTTAAACACAATAAACAGAACAAAAACAACAAGCAAACAACCAAACAAATGAAAAGGGGGCTGGCCATTTGCATAAGAAAGGAAAGAGTCGCAGGTTTGCAGGATCCAAACCGAAGTGACGTGGCACTGAGGAAATGTCAGTCATGCCAATCAACTGGTTTTACCAACCTGTTCTTCTGGGTTAAGAAAGATCATCAGAGCTGTTCTCTTTTGGCAGATCATTTGCATGTGAGAGATACTGCCGGAGCTCAGCCTGCAGTCACGCTGTGCTCATTTGCTTTTACAGAGCGGTCTAAAGGTAAGCGTTAACGTTATGTATAGAACTGTGGGCATCTGAGCTGTCTAAAGAGAAACAATGTAGCGATAGCGGGTGTTTCACAATGAATAAGGATAGACGCTTAGCAAAATTCTGTTCACTATTCCTTGTCTCTCTTTGTCTGACACGTCAGAACATGCCTCCACTCATGTCTCGTGGCTGGACGGGCAGAATGATGCAGTATGAGTTGAGGAAGCACTGAGTGTAATGTAGAATCACTTTATTTTGTTTACAACAAGGCCCACATGCCATCCATCCGCCAACTCTACATTAGGCTGAGCCCATGTGCAGCATGAAAAAAGCAACAAACACCCTGTTGAGGTGCCGGTGGATGCTCCTGGGCATTGGTTTAATCTGGTGTCTGAGTTTGTGGTATTATATCCTGGTCTGTATCTTCATTCATTCATTCATTCACCTGACAACACAGCGTTTTTGTGTTGTTTTCGTTTTATTTAACCAGCGTGTTGTTGTGTAACGTGCGTCTTGTCCGTGTCGACTGGTTCTAGAGCGACGCCGACCAGCAGGACTTGAGGATCACTGGTGACAACAATCTCAGGCGGCGTGGCGAATTGGAGACACACAGGCCCAAAGGTACAGAGAGCACAGAGATAATGGGAGGAGTCAGGACAGGATGATGTAATAGAAGCATGAATATTATACTATGAAACATGTGCCAGGACCAGTGTAGAGGGAGAAGAAAAAAATAAATACATATATAAACGTGCACTAAGATAATGTGTGACCAGCACCAATAAGTATTTACATTGCAAATAGTTGTTTGCTGCTGTAGTAATGCTCTGCATCCTGTGTACGGCACCTTTAATTATAAATAATTGCTCTCTATTGTTAATTATTCCCGTCTTTCCTGCTCAACTCTGTTGGTCTTCTCCCTCTCCCTTTTCTCTCCGAGCAATAATGAAGAGTATTCTCAAGGTTGTGAACATCGTGGAATCCTCTGACAACCGTGAGGCAAAATCCAGACAAGACTTTTTTTTCCCACACCAATTGTTTTGTTACAATTGTTAAATCAGAATGTTATACGTTTTATTTTGAAACTTGTTTTATTTTGAAACAGGAAATGTCCTGTAACTTGTCAGGTGACTTATAATCAGGAAGTGAATAAGTGAGAACATGGCTCAGAACTGCTGTTTTCGAGGTTGATGGTGGGACAGGTCTTGGGAGTCTGGGACGTCATCGGTGTGCGACGAATCAAGTTTGTGGAAAATCGGTGGACTTCGAGAGGAGAGCAGAGTTTTGCGGTTCAGCAGCAACTGTACCGTGAATGCAGATAATATGGGTGACAGTTCAGATGGCGAGAGAGATGGAATGCAATGGCAAGAAGCTAACAGAAAGAGGAGAGATTGGAGCGATAGTTCTGGTCACTCCGGAAATGAGTTCGGCAAGGGGAGTAAAAAAGCGAAGGCTAATGGAGCAAGTGTGAGGAAAGAGGATGAAACAGCGGAATGGAAAGTGGTAGTTGCGTTCAAAAATGAAGGGGCTCACTATCATCCGTTAAAACTGACCAAAGCTATTGAAAAGGAAATAGGGAAGATTAAGTTTGCCAAGTTTTTAAGCAACAGGCGACTGTTGATCTTTGCTACAGATCAAAGGCAAAGGGAGAAGATCCTCAAAACGGAATCATTGAACGGAGAAAGGATCAGCAGTCATATTCCAGGGAGTGCTGCTAAACTGAGGGGTGTTATTCAGGATGTGCCACTGTCAATGTCAATAGATGAGATTATCCAGGAAGTGAAAGGAGGAAAGGTAGTGAAAGCTTCTAGACTGCAAATAAATCGAGATGGTAAGAAAACTGATAGCCTATCAGTGCTGATGGAGTTTGAAAAGGTCCTAGCCAAGAAAATAAGAATAGGATATATGAGCTATGATGTTAGAGAGTTTATTCCAGCTCCCTTAAGATGCTTCAAGTGCCAAAGAATGGGACATACGGCAGGGCAATGTAAGGGGAAGCAGAGATGTGCAAGATGTGGAGGCGAGCATGAATACGGAAAATGTGGCCAAAAGGAAAAAATTAAATGCTGTAACTGTGGAGGTGAACACAGTGCTGCTTTTGGAGGATGCCCAATTCAAATGCAAGCAAAGGAAGTGCAGAAATATAAAATACTCAATCAGGTGTCCTATGCGGAAGCAGTTAAAAAGGTGAAGGAAAATGGAAAAGTTACACCCAGGGAAACAATCATGAAGGAAGCGGGAAAAAGACAACCCCTTGTGGACCTTCCCCCTGCCCCGATGCAGAGTCAAATAGAGTTGAATTCATGCATAACAGAGATAAATGAGGACACGCTAATTGTTGACAAAATGTGCTTTGTGGCCTTCATCTGTAAAACTATGAACTTGGCAATTCAACAAAAGAAAAAAAGTGATAGAATTAAGACCATTGTAGAGGCAGCTATAGAGATTCTGGGGATCAAAGAAGCAAAGGCAGATTTGATTCATAAAATGTTAAATCCTCTCAACTACGATGTTCAGGGTGATTAACCTCCTAATGGTGTTGCATATCCTACAATGGAATGCCAGAAGTTTAATAGCAAATGGGCAAGAGTTCAAGAAGGTGGTGGCTGATCTGAAAGATAGGCCAGATGTTATTTGCATTCAAGAAACTTGGCTGAAGCCACAATTGGACTTTGTAATTCCAGGGTACAGCTCTGTCAGATGTGATAGAACTGGGAAACAAGGTGGGGTGTGTGTAACATTTATTAAGGAGGCACTAGCATTTAGGAAGATTAATGTTCCAGAGCAGTATGAATGTGTTATGATAGAAGTATGCAGTCCCAGAGGATATCAAGGTGGTGAACTTTTATAATCCTTGTAAAAAGCTGTCTTTGGAAATGTTTCATGAGATATCAGGAAATGCTGGGAAAAGAGAAATTTGGTGTGGAGATTTTAATGCTCATAATACACTGTGGGGAAGTGAGTGCACAGATTTCAACGGAAGGGTAGTTGAAGAATTTATAGAGGAAAGAGCATTAATTTGTCTTAATGATGGAAGAGGCACTAGAGTAGATGTTATTCGAAATTCAGTATCCTGTTTAGATCTCACCTTAGTCTCAGGAAATATGAGTAATTTGTGTGAATGGAATATAATGAATGACTCTAGCATAGGGAGTGATCATTACCCAATATTATGCTCATTAAATTGTAGTATCTTTACACAGAAGGGTAATTCAACAGAAAGATGGTGTTTTCCTAAAGCTAATTGGGGAATATTTAAAGAATGTTGTAGGAAGGCATGTGAAGATATAACTATTGAAGGGGATGTGGACAGCTACGCGGGAGTAGTGACCTCCATGATTATTGGTGCTGCATCAATATGCATTCCTAAGAGTAAGGGGTATGGGAAAAAGAAAATGGTCCCATGGTGGAATGAGGAATGTAAAAATGCCATTAAAGAAAGAAATCGCGCCTTCAGAAAGGTAAGAAGCCTCCTGACTCAACGTAATTTGATCGACAATCAAAGAAAGAGAGCGATAGTTCGGAAAGTAATTAAGTCAGCCAAGAGGAATGCCTGGAGGAAATTCTGCTCATCTATTGGAAGAGAAATACAGGTGCGTGATGTTTGGGCAATGATCAATAAAATGAGTGGGAAAAGGAAATCAGGTATAATTCCAGTTTTGATAGACGGAGAATATCGGGCAATTACAAATAAGGAGAAAGCTGAGTTATTGGGGAAGAAGTTTGCAAATGTTCACAGTGGAAGTCATTTATATGAGATGCACAGACAGAGAAAAGAAGAAATGTTAGCAGTACATACAGACGTTAAAAAGAAAAAGGGCAGTGAGGGCACTCCCCTTGATATGGAGTTTTCAATACAAGAGCTGAAAACAGCAATAGAGGGAAGTGGGGATTCTGCACCAGGACAAGACCAATTATGCTATGCTATGTTTAAACAATTACCAGAGGAAGCCTTCGAAATGGTGCTTAAACTGTTTAATATGATTTGGAGGGAAGGTGTAATGCCAAGCAGCTGGAAGAGTGCTTTGATTCTACCTTTTGGCAAACCTGGTAAAGACCTAGCTAATGCTGGCAATTACAGACCAATAGCGCTGACGTCGCACTTGTGCAAGTGGATGGAAAAGATCATCACGCGCAGATTAACTTACTTCTTAGAGCAAAGGGGCTTGCTTAATAAATCGCAGAATGGGTTTCGTAAAGGTAGATCAACAACTGACGCTTTAATAAAAGTTAGCAATGAGGCAGAGAAAGCAATAAGTATGAAGGAGGTTATGGCAATAGTTTATTTTGATATAGAGAAAGCATACGACTCCATGTGGAGAGAGGGCCTGTTGATTAAAATGAATAAATTGGGTATTGGTGGAAGGATGTAGAACTGGGTATTAGATTTTTTGTCTAGCAGGGTATTCAAAGTAAAAGTTGGAGATGCTGTGTCAGATGAATTTAGTATTGTAAATGGGATCCCACAAGGGAGTGCCATTAGCCCTATTCTATTTAATATTATGATTAATGACATATTTTTGGATATTGGAAGAGATATGGGCTCCCTGCTGTATGCTGATGATGGGGCGGTATGGAAAAGAGGAAAGAATATTGGGTATGTGAGCAGTAGCATGCAAAAAGCAATAGATAAGGTCGAAAAGTGGTCGTATGACTGGGGGTTTAAAATGTCAGTGGATAAGTCGTGCTACATGCTATTCACCAGGAAAAGAAATGTAGTCAATTGGAATCTTAAATTATATGGACAAAGTATGGAGAGGGTAGCAGAGTTTAAATACTTAGGCTTGTGGTTTGATGGGAAATGTTTGTGGAGAACTCATATTAAGCACATTGAAACTAAATGCAAAAAGGTGATCAATGTTATGAGAGCAGTTTCTGGGCATGAATGGGGTGCAGATAAACAGTCACTACTGGATATATATATAAGGCCATTATAAGATCAAGTATAGATTATGGGTGCATGGTGTATGGAGCAGCTGCTAAAAGCACACTTGAAATATTAGATAGAATTCAGTCCAGAGCTCTCAGATTATGCACGGGTGCAATTAAGTCCACACCAAACATCGCACTTCTGGTGGAAGCAGACGAACTACCATTAAAATTAAGACGGGCCAAGCTAGCGTTGGCATATTGGGTGAAGCTTAAGGGTTCGGGAGAGGAACTTCCTGCAGTCAATGTGCTGCAGGAATGTTGGGAATACACACACAATAAAGGGAAAGGGTTTGGGTGGAGCATTAACTCAGTAGCCAATGAATTTGGATTAAATAAGTATGACTATGGTCCCAGTGTGACGTGGGGAAATGTTCCTCCGTGGATTTTACCAGCCAACAAGGTGGACTTATCAATCATAGAGCAAAGGAAAAAATGGGTGGGGAAAAACTGTGACATTGGACAGCAGACACAAGAATACATGAACAACACATATTATAACTATCTGCAAATATACACCGATGGGTCGAAAGACAATGGGAATGGTCACGTGGGTGCAGGGGTATTCACAACTGAATTTAATAGGGCTATATGTAAAATAATTAATGACAGACAGTCTGTCTTCACGGCGGAAGTTACTGCTATAATCCTGGGGCTGCAATGGGTGGAAGAGGTCAGGCCGGAGAGAGTGGTTATCTGCTCAGACTCTGCAGCAGCGTTAAACAGCATTAAGTCCAAACGATCTATTCGAGAGGACTTAGTGCTGGACATATCTATGATAATGCTGAGACTCCAAAGGCTGGGTACTAGTGTGCATTTTTGCTGGGTTCCTGCTCATATAGGTGTGGAGGGAAATGAGAGAGCGGACAGGATCACTAAGAAAGCCCTTAAACTCAAAAAGGAGTAAATACTGAGTATTCTGTTTGGAAAAGGGGAAGCGAAAGCTGCTATTGGAGAGGCAGTGAGGAAATTATGGCAGAGGGAGTGGGACAACAACTGCAAAGGAAGGCACTATCACAATATACAAAAATCCATTAATGTTAAGTTTTTCAAAGGGAAGTGTCGGAGAGAGGAGGTAATCATATCAAGGCTAAGATTGGGACACACAGGACTGAATGCAACTCTGTTTTTAATGGCAAAAGTGGGAACAGATAAGTGTATTTTTTGTAATGAGACTGTCTGAGGATGTGGAGCATGTTATCATGAAGTGCCGTAAATACAACTATGAAAGGAAACTTTTGAAGGCAAAAATTTCTCAGCTGGGACGGAGGTGGAGTCTGGAGGGAGTTCTGGCAGCGAACCAGGTGGGTCATGAGGGTTAAAGGGCTTTGTTGCGATTTGCCAAAGATACAGGACTAGGACGCAGGATTTAGGTATAGGTTTGTTTGGGTATTAAGTAGATTAGCTGTTAATGGGTAGTATTTTGGGTTTTGGTTTGTTGCTTTGAGGTGCTTTGTTGTTGTTTTGTTTGTTTTGTGTTATGTTATGAATGTAAAAGTGAAAAACACCACACAGCGCTTAACCCTGGACCTGCACCCTGGCTTGAAGGCACAGACTCGGCTCCAGAGCATGGCGGGGAGCAGGATAGTTCTACACAACCCCATATCACCACCAAATGTACAGATGTCTGTGGCGGAGAGGTGACGAACCGATCCTGCTCGAAAGTATCCCTCGTGAAAGTGTATCCAGCCGGCCACGCTGACAAAGCAGTGAAGATGTATGTGATTCTGGACGAACAGAGCAACAGATCACTAGTTCGTTCACAGTTCTTCGAAGTCTTCAATGACCAAAGTCCAAGTGCTCCTTACTCTTTGAAAACATGTGCTGGAGTAAAGAAAGCGACAGGAAGAAGGGCCAGTGGCTACATCGTGGAATCTTTGGATAGGACCGTCACCATCCCACTACCCAGCCTCATAGAATGTGATGACATTCCAAATAACAGAGATGAGATTCCAACGCCCAATGCAGCTTTTCATCACGCATACCTAAAGTCAGTTGCACACCTCATCCCAGATATCGACCCACAGGCCCCAATTATGCTTCTCTTAGGTCGGGATGTTATCAGAGTCCATAAGGTCCGCAAACAGGTCAATGGCCCACACAACCTACCTTATGCTCAGAAGTTGGATCTGGGATGGGTCATCGTGGGCAATGTATGTTTAGGCCGCGTTCACAAACCATCGGCAGTCAACGCCTTCTACACGAACACCACGGAACGGGGACGCCCTACTCTCTTTGACCCGTGTAAAAGAAAAATACAGTGACATCCAGGCCACAAACCACCTCCAAACACATCCTGAGGAGATATCAAACTGTGATGTTGACAGCCTAGGACATAACATATTCAAGCAGACCAAAGACGACAACAACATGGCTCCGTCTATCCAGGACATCTCCTTCATGAAAATAATGAAAGAAGGACTAATAAAAGATGCAAACAACAGTTGGGTAGCTCCATTACCCTTTAAATGCCCACGTCAACGGCTCCCCAATAACAGGCCACAGGCATTGAACCGTCTCAATTCGCTCAGCCGCAACTTTGAAAGGAAGCCTGAAATGAGAGACCACTTTCTCATTTTCATGGACAAGATGTTCAAGAACGGTCACGCTGAGTTAGCCCCTTCTGAAACATGGCTCAGAACTGCTGTTTTCGGTAGTTTTCCAATCCAGTTGAGTCTGCCTGCATCTTATGCCTTTTGATGGTATCATTGGTATGTATTAATTTGTTTTATTGTTACTTATGATCGCAGATGATTATTTTTGTGACAATGTTTAGTTTTGGGAAGTTTTATGCACAAAGTCCATCGAGTCATTATAGTTAAGGACTAATCCGCTATGACTGTTGGTAAAGTTCATGACAGAATAAATACAAGTAAAAATGAATAGATAGTTGATATGTTAAAATACAGTGGTTTACAGGAACATATGTATGTAAATCACCAGTGAATACATAAAAAGTAGCGGTTAAAAACAAAGCAATGTATGTCACTGAAGAATCAGTATATTGACATGTGTATGTGTAAGGTTAATGAGAAAGCATTTGTTTTGTATTCATTATGCTTTTTGTGTGTTTTAGTTTTACTCTTTCTTACGTCAATAAACCTGTGGACAACGGACAACTGTCTTCAGAGTCGTGATGTCAAGAAGGAGTTTGTCTAACTGCCAAGGTGTATCACAGCACATATACTGAGGGCAGCATACCAATACACACACAACAAACTGACACAGCACCAAGTAAACACTACATCATTTTCAGTGAGGAATAGCACACATCTAATTGAAATACAAATGTCATGTCAGCAAATATTCCATGAGTAATAATTGCATAGTGTGGCTGATTGCTACAACAGCTTGTTTCAGCTGCGAACTCATCGAATATGTTCAAAGGAGAGGAACAATGCCTCACATTAACTTTAGGAACTCCCTCTCCGAGTCACTCTCCTGCCTCTCTTGAGGGACTACACACACACAAGAATTACAGGCACTGCAGATTAAGATGGAGGCAGAAAAAGAGAAAGGACAACTGAAGGATGAGAAGATTGAGGACCTTCGCTCTTGTTATGACCGGGAAGCAGAACGTGGATCCAAATGCAGCACACAGGAGTCATGGGTGAAGTGGAAACATAAAAGGATTTATTCATACTAAAAAAGATAAAGTGAACAGGGCAGGGTTGAATCCAGCGGCGGGTGAGCAGGCAGGTAGCAGATGGGGATTCCGGAAAGCTCGGACGAAAAGGAACCAAGAATCAAGTTTGCGGGACAGAACAAGGCGGCCTGAATGTGTAGCTACCACTATGGTGACGAAACAATCTGGCGATGACTGGCAGGAAGACCCCTTGTTGACAGACAGACAGACAGGGTAGAAACACACAGGAGACAAGAGGACAGGGAAACAGAGGAAACACTGGGGAGCTGGCGGACTGGCTAGATGAAAACATGACAGCTCTGTCAAGCTCCAAATGCAGCAGCTGGTGGCTTGGATGCTGTAGGAAAAGAAGGAAGTCAAAGCGGATAAAATTACTCTTTATTTTACCCGCTTTAACATTCTCTGTCTTTTTATCAATCGAGAATGATAACTGTATTTCCACAGTGGACGGTTCGAGCAAAGAGAAAGTAGCCTTTGACCATACATGTGTTGGTGTGGACAATTTATAGAACAAAAACATTGCCGAGAAGAACCTTATTGGCTTGAAATGTTAAGGAATAATAGTATTAATGGTATTGATTTTCTGATTGTCATCAGTTCCAATGACAATTCCAAAGAATGTTGCTATTTCCTTTTCCTTCCCTACTAAAGACTTACATCTTAGTAACTCTAAAACGTGTTCAAATGCAAATGTCCTCTAAACTTAGTAGTCTATGAGTAATACTTGTATAGTGTGGCCAAATGCTTTAACACATGTGCAAAGCTGTGGGATAAGTAGTCAAAATGACACTGTAATTATCTCTCTTAGACTTTTCTCCGCCTCCCTTGAAGAACTACAAAGAAGAATTTCAGTCTCTGAAGGTTAGACTGGAGGCAGACAAAGAGAAAGAAAAACTGAAGGATGAGATGATTGAGGACCTGCGTAGTGACAAACTCCAACTTCAGCAACAGGTCGCTTACATGGATAAACTCCTAAAGCTGCAGGAAGAGAAGGAAAAGAAGAAAAAGAAGGAAAAGAAGGAAGAGGAGGAAGTCAAAACTGGTAAAATGACCATGACTATACAGTAGATCGTCTGAAGCAATTCAAGTTATATCCAGACATACGTGATGAATTCAGATGTGTTTACCTGAATATGTTATGAATAAACATTAGCTAGAAGTATCATATTGACTAAAAGCAATAAGTAATAAGACAGATGTTATTCTTTTTCGCACTACCAAATGCAATGACGTTGATTTTCCCTCCCCTTTCCTACTGAAGACGTATACACTCACCTAAAGGATTATTAGGAACACCATACTAATACTGTGTTTGACCCCCTTTCACCTTCAGAACTGCCTTAATTCTACGTGGCATTGATTCAACAAGGTGCTGAAAGCATTCTTTAGAAAAGTTAGCATCTTGCCGTTGATGGAGATTTGTCGGATGCACATACAGGGCACGAAGCTCCCGTTCCACCACATCCCAAAGATGCTCTATTGGGTTGAGATCTGTGACTGTGGGGGGCCATTTTAGTACAGTTAGAACCAATTAGAAATGATTCGAGCTTTGTGACATGGTGCATTATCCTGCTGGAAGTAGCCATCAGAGGATGGGTACATGGTGGCCATAAAGGGATGGACATGGTCAGAAACAATGCTCAGGTAGGCCGTGGCATTTAAACGATGCCCAATTGACACTAAGGGGCCTAAAGTGTGCCAAGAAAACATCCCCCACACCATTACACCACCACCAGCCTGCACAGTGGTAACAAGGCATGATGGATCCATGTTCTCATTCTGTTTACGCCAAATTCTGACTACCATCTGAATGTCTCAACAGAAATAGAGACTCATCAGACCAGGCAACATTTTTCCAGTCTTCAACTGTCCAATTTTGGTGGGCTCTTGCAAATTGTAGCCTCTTTTTCCTATTTGTAGTGGAGATGAGTGGTACCCGGTGGGGTCTTCTGCTGTTGTAGCCCATCCGCCTCAAGGTTGTGCGTGTTGTGGCTTCACAAATGCTTTTCTGCATACCTCGGTTGTAATGAGTGGTTATTTCAGTCAAAGTTGCTCTTCTATCAGCTTGAATCAGTCGGCCCATTCTCCTCTGACCTCTAGCATCAACAAGGCATTTTCGCCCACAGGACTGCCGCATACTGGATGATTTTCCCTTTTCACACCATTCTTTGTAAACCCTAGAAATGGTTGTGCGTGAAAATCCCAGTAACTGAGCAGATTGTGAAATACTCAGACCGGCCCGTCTGGCACCAACAACCATGCCACGCTCAAAATTGCTTAAATCACCTTTCTTTCCCTTTCTGACATTCAGTTTGGAGTTCAGGAGATTGTCTTGACCAGGACCACACCCCTAAATGCATTGAAGCAACTGCCATGTGATTGGTTGATTAGATAATTGCAATAATGAGAAATTGAACAGGTGTTCCTAATAATCCTTTAGGTGAGTGTATCTTCACAGATGTGTCAAAAATGGAACATTTGATTTTTCAAAAGCGACAAGCCGAGCAGTGTAGTCTATAGGAAATGATATCCATAATGAGTAAACGGTGCTGTTGTCAGGGACTATTTTCAGCCGGGGATTGAGACACATTTGGTGCTCGAGCGAGTTTGCAACAGGACGTAAGTGGGGTTGAAAGTACTGTGCTCTCGCTGTAGTATTCCTGGAATGTGAAACTACTCAACTGACTCGACAAACTGGAAGAATCTGCTCATTGTTCAACTTATTATGAGAGCGTCTCTGAACAAGCAATATGTGCTGCTGTTTGTGTGTTTTGTAGACGATCAAATGAAAGGGGATGAAAATTGCCCTCTGCCACCCTTGGATGGATTCCCAAGTTGTAAGGAGAAATTGAAGGTAACAAATGTCTTAATCATTTTAGAAGCAACATATCATTTATAACCCATTGGTGGGAGAAAAAAAGATCCTATTCCATAGTAAAACGATATAATATACAATATATATAGTATTGTGTTGATCATGATTATATACTCAACCCTCTGTTCTTTTTCCAGTGGATGAAAGACATGTGGGGGACTGATCCCTGCTACAGCAGTCATGGGGTCAACGGGTCTCTGTGCTCCATCCTTATCTACCTGAGTGAGGTACTGAGTGGTTTCCAGCTCTCATACCACACAATGACACTGGCCGGAAACGATCTCTCCACATATGTGTCCAATGTGTCTCTTTTGCTCTGTGTTGTCATAAGATAGAGTCCTGGTGTCCACTGCTCCCGGGCCGCGGGATTCCTGTGGCTGTTGTGGAAAACTTAGAGGTAAAGTAAAGGCAAAGGAAGGTGTTGCTTGAGGGTTTTTGTGGCGTGTAAAAAGAGTTGTGTTTCTTTTATCTTATTGCTATAGAACACATCCTGTTCAGAAACACCTGAGTTAAAATTATCTATACTATGAACTGTCAGACAGACTAATTGTCTCATTAGTTGCCTATACACAACGGAGGTTACAATATTTTAACCCTAGTACAATAAGCAAGACTGAGTCCTGCTTCTGGACTTTGTTGGTAATATTCTCTTTTAATGAAGAGCGCATGTTTGCCCCCATGAAAATGCCCATTAACGTAGAAATACACTCGGCCCACACAATATATATGGCAGCTCTATCTTAGAAAAGATAGAAAGGATCTATCTTACACTGTCTTCAGTGTGAGGCGTAGAAGCGTCAGGCCCCAATAAGTAGAGGGTAACACCCACCCAACCACTCAGATCCTGACCAGCGAGAGTTTAGTCGCCAGTGTTTGCTCTATTGTTCTAGGTGGAGACTGAACCTGCAGTGGTAAGGGGACATCTCACAGATCTGTATCCATCTCTGCAAAGGAGAGTCCAGTTCCGTTGGATTCACCAAAGAATTCTCAGCATGGAAGAGATTTGGGTCGAGGCCGGACGCTCTCTTTCAGCCAAATACAACATCACAGGGAGGGAAGCTAAACAGGTAATGTATACCTCCCCATTGATTTTATTGGAATACTAGTTCGCTAAATTTGGTTCTCGTTCCAGTGACACTAAATCTAAAAGAAACTAGACTTGCCTTCCATTCCAGGGTACTTACTTTTCTGTTCTGTACTGCGTCTATGCAGGAAATGAGCCATCGAATTAAACCATTCTATTCTTTGATGTCCAAAAGATGTTTGTGAAACAATATTACTTTGAAATTGGAAGATCCAAACTTGACAGTTGGGCAAAATAATATTAACAAACAATGTTGTCTCAGTTTACTCGATTAAATAACAGTATTGGAACTGTATTAGCATTTGAAGAATTATATTGGTTGAATTATGCCGAAAAATGATCATGAGACAACGGAAAGAGAACCTTTTTTTTTCATTTCCCAGATTCTGGTGCATCCCGGAGCCCTGACGGATGAATCAGGTTTCAGAATAACAGATTCTGCCTTTAGTGGGGGCCCCCTTGGGGAACTAGTCCAGTGGAGTGACCTCATCTCCACACTATACATCCTGGGTCACCATCTTCACCTCAGTGCCTCCATACCCGACCTCAAACAGTGAGTATGCACACAAAGAGAGCCTTTAATTTATGTTATAAACACTCAATGTATGTATATCCATTATTGTCTCTCTCTCTCTCTCTCTCTCTCTCTCTCTCTCTCTCTAGTTTTCTAGGGCTTGAGAAAGGTGGCTGCCCAACTCGTCAAGCAAAGCTGATCTATACAGACATAATCGGTCTTAAACAGATTCAGAAAGTACTACAGGCATCTTGGATCAAATACAGGTGGGTATCAGGATACTGGACCTGAGTTATTTAAAAGTATTAGTGAATTATATGTGAGTGAGACTTTGTCGCAAGAAAACAATGTTGGCCTGTGCAGGCTGGTGCTCCCCATGGGGAGTAATGGTCAGGTGTTTTATGGGGGTCCACTGCCGTCAGAAATGTGTGTATCAATGTGCCAGCGGGTGAAACGGTTTACCTGTGTTGTGTCTGTCGATCAGGTGTAGGTTTCGTATCTTGGACAGTTTCGGCACGGAGCCAGACTTCAATCACGTACCATGGTCCAAAGATCACAACCTCACAGGTCCCTTTGGCAGCCTCAACATGATCCCAATGCAGTTCTACACCTTGTTCCGTAGGTTTTTGCTTCTTTTTCCTTTTCCAACAGCCAATCCTGTGATTTACAAAATGCTGCTTGATCTGAGGACAAACAAAAATGTCTTTTACTTATCTTTTACTTATCTTAATGAATGTGTATTCTCTAACTGTGAGCAGCTCATACACCAGACAACACATTCTTGGGCTTTGTGGTGCAGCACCATTTTAGCGCTGAAGAAACGGAGCAGTTAAGCTCGACCAGAAGGAAAAACCAGGCGCTTGTGTACGGCAAGAGAGGCAGTTTTTGGAAGGTAAAGACGAACTGACATCATGTGTTTTTTCTTGAAAGTATCAGTGTTCATTTTATTCACATAGTAGTAATTTGAGATGGTATTAAGGACATATCCAAGTTCTGGAGCAAACAATCCATCATGCTCACAATAGAAAGTTGTGCAATCGCCAAATATTAAACATGGCAGACACGTTTTAACGTTTTTAAAATGTTTTCTTTTTGGTTGTTAGTTTGTGGATGCAGTCTGTGGAGGTGTGTACTCTGTTGAATCCCCTTTTTTCATTCAGACATCCCATGAAATACACACAGGTGTAATTTGTCCCATTGTTCGTTGAAATACGTTTTCCAGCAAGTCAAACTTCGCTTTCCTCCTGTGTTACGCTGCAGGGTAAAGAAGCATATCTGGACATTATCCACAAGCACTTGGAGATCCACGGGACGGTTGATGAAAGCGCTCTGATCCCCAGCTACGTGATAAACCACGGCATTATCAAAGGCAGTGAGGTCCAGGTCCTGTTGAGACAGAGCAAGGTGAGTGTGTCTCCCTTACATTTTACCCTTATTGACTTTACTTCCTTCTCATTTTAAAGCCCACTGCTGTACATGTAAAAAATAGTAATAGTACTTTTTCTTCTCTGATATTTTGTGACCTTATTAAAATCCCAATATGGAGTATGAAGTTGGGAGTAACCTTTCTCTCATTTGATGGAGGTGACAAAAGAAAAATAATTGGCCGTGTGATATCTGCTTTTGAAATTGGTTCGCTATGTTCAGGAACATGAAAGCACACAGTAAGATGTTTGCATTTGACACATCTGTTGAATCCAAATCCTACTTTTACATCTACAGAAGTTTCTAACGATTTGGGTTTGAGCTGCTTATTCATCTTAATGGGAAAACACAGGATTTCAGAAATGTTTAATAGTCATAGATCAATTCAAGGCTTTTCTGACTGATACCATACCATAAGGCAATCCTAGATAGCAAACTGACTCCGTTCCGGATCCGCCCAGGAGTTATCATAGGCTCTGGAACGGATCCGCAAAACGAGTCCGGATCGGAGGCTAGATGCACAGCGGGACGGATCCGGAACGGCTACGGGTCGAAGATTCAGACCAGATACGGCCCGTATCCGCTCATATTCAATTTGGACCCGTTCATAAAGCGGCTCATTTGGCCCGGATCCTCCATTACTCAAAATAACTACAGAAAAATCTCATAGCAAACCAACATATATTTAAAATGCATCAATGGAAAAAGAAATGCAACCATAAATGATATCAAAAACAGTTTTTTATTAAAGGACAAACAATTGTTTTTCGACGTGTACAGTTATCAACTAATAATGATTATGAGACAACTAGTTCTTGAACGGTTTCATGTTTTATGTACAGATATTACCCTTATAGAACAATTTGTACCTTTAATAGAACCCAGTGGACATGGTTACATGGTTAACAGCAATCGCTATTGGAGAACCAACAAGTCTCTGTGTAACTGGTTGAAGATTATTATTCCATTCACAACAGTGAAAAAAAAAACAAGATTGGCATCTGCAACTCGAAGAGCAGCAAGAATTAGCTGAAAATAATATGGGGTTTAGTTTAAACTTCACACGATTAATTTTCAGCCCATAATGTGCATATCTTTCATTCTGAAAATATTCAACCTGACTGCACAGAACATTAGGTTTGTTCAGTGGGGGGGTATTTCCAGCACGCCGGAGTCTTTGACACCATCTGGCTGAAGGACTTTTTCACATTCACCCCTTTCCAATTGATGGTCTTCCCAACGTCGTCGCTGAACATGCGGGCGAGGATGTTCCATGTCACCGTTTTGTATCATGTCCAATGGTTGCCAGGGAGGAAATCTAAAATGGATCAAAAAAGTACTATTAATATCTGATACTTTACAGAATGTTTTCGAAAACGAAAGTGTTAATGACATACAATAGTTCAAATAAAGATACATTTTAATCTTTGCTTGAGATGCTTAAAACAAAAAAACTCACCACACTCTTCTTTAGCTGAAAGTTGGAGGGACCTTTGAAAAGGTCCACTTCCTCCACTGAGGTAAACGAACCGGGTCTCCAGTCACTTCGACTTCTTGGCCAGTTGAGTGTTGCTTAATGGCAAGATTGTCAACTTTGACCATCAATTGGTCAAGCTGCTGCTTCATGTCATGATATTTATCATATGAACTTGAGCAGCTGTTAAAAAACATTAGAATAAGGTTAAAAAATAATTTGGACAACCGATTTCACTTAAAATATGGAAACATCAAGTTTTATACAATTCCAGTAATGCAATCCTAATAATCATATTCGCTTGGATTCAATGTGGCACTGTGTATTGTAATATACGTGGTATACAATTAACAATTGTTAACGTCTTAAAAAGTGAAATGATTAAACGTTCAATTTGAATCCCATAGCTGTTATTGCTCACCACAGCAGGCAACGGTGTCTGATCCACAGCTTCCCCCTCGCCAAGTTGGTCTGTACCCCTGGCTTGTAGGGGTTTGCTGTCCTGCTGGTGATGGCGTCTGTGGAAGAGGGGGAGGAGGGGCAACTGTGCTGCTCGTCGTTTGACCTCTGGATCTTTTTTTTTGAGGATTTTCCTCACTATCATCATCCGAGTCCCATTGAAATGGGTTTAAAGGGGGTTAGAAAAATACTCATTCGTCATACTAACACTAAATGACACATGTATTTTTAATTTTTTTATTAAAAAGGTAAAAAACAATTTAGTTCATTTGAGCTATTGACAGATACAGTGTTAAAATATACTATTCTCAGAATATGTCTACTGCACTTTTTGTACAAAAAAAAACAAATTACAGCAACCTGAAAAATATAAGCACCAACATGTTTAGGTCAACTAACAACTAACATTAAATCTAGGGCTGCAACTAACGATTATTTTCGATTAATCGGGTAGAAAAATCAAAAAAGCATTAATTTCATTCACATTATCTGATCAATATCTGGGCCTCTTATGACCACGACGTCACGTTGTTGGCCAAGCCCAACTCCGTGATTTGATTCTACTTTGAGTAAAAAACAACAACAACCTTTATCAGATCCTCCGGTGTGCCGGTTTAACGTTAACGAGTGACAGCGTGAACTGAACCAGACCGGGAGTTACAGCATGTTTCATCGCGTTACGGTTGTTTACAAGCAAGACTGAACTGTAACGGAACTTTACCGACAATGCACAACCCAAACACGTTAGCTAACGTGATAGCAAGCTGACTAGCTTCCATTAAAAACACGTTTGAGGGAAATGAAGACGCTGTAGACATCTTAACGCTGATTGGTCAAGACTCGACACAGTGTCCTGCTTCATCCTCCACAGCTGGTCAAAAAGCTGAGACACACCTTTATTGCTCCATGACATAAATTAAAGCTTGTGCAACGTGACGCTGAATCGTCATCACTGAAGGTGCGCGATCCGGAGGCGGGGCGTATCCGGCGCACATGGCCAAACTGAGTCTGACAGCAGGGCGGATCTGCCGACCTGAAGGCGGATCCGCCCCGGAGTCGACTGCTATCTGGGAATGAATACAACAAAACCAAACAAATAACCAAAAAGAGCAAATGGAATAGAAAACAAACAAACAAATAAATAAAATATACAAACAATACCACGGGAACAAAATAACTGCATAATCGATCATAAAAGGACATAAAAGGACGACATCACTTAAAAATAATTCTATAAAAATGGGTTTTAAGAAGTGATTTAAAAGAAGTTATGGATTCCACAAGCCTTATGAAAGAACACCGACTGTCGGAGATGAATTCCTGGTGTTGGCTGAAGCCGTGACAGGAAAAGTACATGTGGTAAAATTGTTCTTCCTCATTGCTTAATAGGGTGAGGGAAACTTTTTATTCATTATTATTAATTTTTCATTTGTGGTCTGTTGTAGGTTTTTGTTGGATTGTCTTTCCCATATGAAGGCCCCGCCGCATTGGAGGCCATAGCCAATGGCTGTGCTTTCCTGAACCCCAGGATAGACCCTCCGCACAGTAGCCTGAACACAAAGTTCTTCAAGGGGAAACCCAACATCCGAGAGGTGAGAGCCTATTTTCAAAACTGAGGTACTTACTGTGATCTGATAGACAAATTCAACACATTTACATTTGCACGCGTAGCACCTCACACACACTGTACAGAAACCAGTGGCAGACCGTGGATTTTCTACCTGCGCCTTCAGTGGATCAGCTGCCTGAAGCTGTTGAACAGACAAGACAGGAGCTTGTGCAATGAGAAAAATAAGCATAATTAGAATACATGTAGTGTATTTGAGGAAAAACAATAAAATTATAAAATAGCTATAACTTTCTGTTTAGGCCAGCAGAGAAGCAGAGAAGCTTAGCAGGCCCTGACGGCCCGCCACTGACAGAAACCTGTTTCAACCTCAAACAAATGAACAACGAGGAATGAAATAATGGTCTAGTTGATCCAACATGCAATGTAATGGACTGTTGGCGTGTTTGTGTTGCAGGTGACATCCCAGCATCCTTATGCCGAGGCCATAGGAGAGCCCTACGTATGGATGGTAGACATACACAACTCCACAGATGTGGAGAGAGCTCTCACTGCTATCCTCAATCAGACTGCAAGTACCTTTTAAAACACTGTGTCAAATATACCTTTTTCTGCTAAAGAACACAACGAAAATACAGCCTCCGATCTGTAATTGTTTTGAACATAAATTTCAGATTGAGCCCCACCTTCCTTACGAGTTCTCCTGCGAAGGGATGCTCCAGAGGGTCAACATCCTGATCGAGAAACAGGTTGGAGGAATGTTGGTTCGGGGGATGGAAAAGGGGTTGGATTCTTTGTAATGAGAGAGAAAATCTTTTGTTCTTGTGGTAGATTTTCTTTGAACAGACTGGTCACAGATGAGGTTGGAGTCGAATTCTTTATTGAACACGAATCATGGGAAGAAAAGCAAAGTTTGCTGAACTGCATCATTTCGTCAACTCGCTGAAGAAACCACAAGACCTTTATACCCTACCCCGACACATAGAAGTGGGGTGAGACATACATGGGTGTCATCTTTATGTCCATTCATGTACTTTGGTTTTAACCAAGAGGTCAGTTATTTACATATCAGAGAGAGATGCTGAGCACAGGCATGCAAAACACAAGTCCATATTTGGAGATGGTCAGAACATAAGCATGCAAGACATAGATCTCTATTTAGAAAAGAGCTGACCCTATACTGGGACCCTACTGGTCAACCGGAGTGTGTCCAGTCACACAGAGTTTATCTGTGAATATCAGTGTGTACATTGTGTTGAGACCTCTCAAACGGTTTATAATATTACATAGAATGTTATCAATTATTATTGTTATAAACATGTTTCTACAGCAGATATAAAATATCTCCACATTCTCTTTTCGGTCACATCTTTACCTCAGGACTTCTGTCACAGCACGGGGAGCTGGCCCCCACTGAGCGCGCTCCAGGTTGTGAAGGCAGAGACGGACACTTCCTGTAAACAGGCGTGCCAGCAGGCGGGCCTGATCTGTGAACCGGCATTCTTCCCCAACCTCAACAACGCCACAAATCTTGCCACGTAAGTCCTCACATGTTCTTTTGCATAAACAATGATGTAAGAGCCATATTAGACTTTAATAAGATGTGTTTAGTAATTTATAAAAAGTGTGTTGAAATGCTCCTTTAAATTACATTACTGACTACGTCATAGTCTATATCCCTCAGTTGAGATTAATCAGTCTGCAGAGCAAGACAGTTTTTTGACTTTGTGCCCAATTTGTGCACTGAATGATTCTTGTATCTTTATTTTGTTGATTAAACCTTTTAAAACGGAGTTACTGCCTCTGAAGACTCATTACGCGTCAAGCTCATTGCACATACACAGACTGTAACAGTAGTGGCAATAGGGATTATCGGACGGAGACATGATTGCCGCTACATTTGAATTTAATCACATGAATGTGGTTCAAAGACATGGTTTGAAATGGCTTGTATGCATGCTGAGGGGAAGCACAAAACACATCAGTCATGAATGTAGTTCTGACTTAGTTATTTATTTCAATCGAGTTACCAGAAAACAATTTGGCATTCTACGTTTCTACAAACATGTTGATATGTTCTGATCAACCCAAAAAGTTTTTTAAATACGTTTCATATCTGCCTCGCTGGTCAACGTTGTGAAACCTTTCGTTAGTTTCAGTCAACACAACTATTCAGGGTTAAGGGTTAGAAAAAACATCATGGTTCGTGTTAAACTAAGAGACTCCTCTGGTTGTATTGAAGTCTATGAGAAAATGACCCTACTTCTCACTTGATTTATTCCCTCAGTAAACATAGTAAACATGAGTTTGTCATCTCAGTATTCAAGAGTATGCTTTAGGGCGATCTTACTGCGGTTGACAGGTTGCTGCCGCAACCAGAGACTTACACGGTCTCTCTACGTCACTCTTCCGCATTCCAAATATCGTCACTTCATTTCGTTGGTTGCAAGAAAAAAACAAAACATGGCAAGATGTTGATGGCAAAATCGCCAATTCACAAACCACTTGGGGATGTCACGATGACGATGTGTTTAAATAGGGTAAATATGGACAATATATAATTAGATGTCCATTTACCATGACAACGTTATGTACCGTTAAGTCAACGTACTTTCATCACTGTTTAATTCCTCATGCGGGATACAGAGCGTTGGCCACAGCCGTGTCGTTGAACTAGAGTCTTCAAAACCGTAGTCCACAAACCAATGGGTGGCGTCACAGAGACTGGGTCCACTTCTGTTATACAGTCTGAGTGAGAGTCTGTCCATTCACTTCAGCCTCTGATGTATAGTTGCAATTCTCCAACATCATTAGAATGACATACACTGTGACTTCATGATTCGATACACAGTCACTGATCATTTCTTCTTCTGTGTTTTTTTTTTTCAGCCACGGCGTAGATTGTCAAACATCAGAGCTCTCTGACAGCCAGTTGGTGTTTCCGGCCTACAACCGCAGCAATAAGCACTGTGTGTTCCAGTCCGACTCTTTGCTCTTCAGCTGCGTGCGATCACACCGGTCCTTGGTCCGCATCTGCCCCTGTAGAGACTACATTAAGGAACAGATTGCGTTATGCAAAGCGTGTATCTAGGTGGTGGATACAAAAACAAACCCTATATACATAAAGGTAAAAACACTCGGGGTTTTATCCGAAATTTCCAGACTCATGACTTTCTTAACCCAAGAACACTAACGTCGGGTGATTCCATCCATCCATCCATTATCAGCCGCTTATCCGGGGTCAGGTCGCGGTGGCAGCAGGCCAAGCAGGCCGACCCAGGCTTCCCTCTCTCCCGCAACCCTTTCCAACTCATTCTGGGGGATCCTGAGGCGTTCCCAGGTCAGCCGGGAGACATAATCTCTCAAGCGTGTCCTGGGTCTTCCTACCAGTTGGACGTGCCTGGAAAACCTCTAATGGGAGGCGTCCGATTTAGATGCCCGAACCACCTCAGCTGACTCCATAAAACACGAAAGAGTAGCGGCTCAACTCCAAGCTCCCTCCTGATGTCCGAGCTCATTACCCTATCTCTTTCACCCGGTTTAGTGATAGAGGGTGAAAACATTCCGGATGGGTTTTACCATTGAAGGGAGACTTTTCCTTCGCAGGACAAGACTCACATGTCCCAGGAATGGGGGGACCAAAGAACAAGTTCATAGCTCCATTATTTATGTTTTTAATCATATTTAATTGACGATTTCCTAATTGTTCACCCATGATACCTGTTTTTCGTTTTCTCAGAAGTTCTATAGGGTAAAATAAAGGAAGAGTACTTCAACTTGCCTTGTATTGTTTTATTGTAATATACACTGTAACAAGTTTCTGTAGTTTTCACAATAATATTACTGTATACTGGCCATATTCTTACTGTAGAACTCATATACAGCATGTTTCTGTTAATCTGCAAAGCATTATGGTAAAATGTCATTCCTGGGTAAATCTTACCTAAATGAATGTTTTGCGTTTTTTCAGCAATACACCATAATCTGTTTTAGCACAGATGTTAGGTTTAGCAATCACTTTATTGATCAATTTATTTTGCATTTTTGGGTCCAGCATTTCCCCTGTCAAATGGACGATCTTTGATCCACCTCAGACGGCACATGCGCAGTCTACTGAAGAGAATGCACCCGGGCTGGCTTCTGGGAAATGTAGTTCACTTTGACATTTTTCATTTTTGAACTGATTTACACAGTTTTCCCCCTGAAAAGCCTTCAAATGACCCCGACACTTTGTTTTTTTGTGTTTTTTTCATTGCATATTCAGGTTCTGTAGGCTCTGTTCTTTCTAAAAGGGGTGTTATTAGTATGTGAGACCTTGGTAAGGGTCTGAAGCACACATTTTGAACATGTCGGAAACCGCTCGAAAAGCATTTTTCTGCCATTCTTAATTAGATCATGCTGGATGTTCATAATTATGATAAAAATATGTTATAAAAGTTTTTTTTTTTAAATATACATTTTCTTCACAAGAAAATTCTGAAAAAAAATGATATAAAATAAAACAAGTATTAGAACTCATTTGTGGTTCATACGACTATTTGAAAACTTAATCTTGAGACGCTCCCCCAGTACCGGGGGAATGGGTCTTCACAGTTTGCTATTTGACAGTTGCTATGTGAACGATGCCTGGTTTGTGTACGTTCCAAACTTCCTTTGCTTCCCGATCTCTGTGGCCGTCAAAATAAAAGTCCCATTCACCGTTGACACTTAAATCATATTCTGTGACAGAGGATAAGGGAGAGCCAGGCGTGCGCCAAGGTTCTGCAAGTCCAGCGAAGTCAGGCAGCAGTGAGGAGTCAGGCAGCAGTGAGGAGTCAGGCAGCAGTGAGGAGCCAGGCAGCAGTGAGGAGCCAGGCAGCAGTGAGGAGCCAGGCAGCAGTGAGGAGCCAGGCAGCAGTGAGGAGTCAGGCAGCAGTGAGGAGCCAGGCAGCAGTGAGGAGGCCTCGGGTAGCCGTGCGACAGAGTCAGATGAAACTTCTAATACACTTTACCCTGGTGACCGGGCACATTTCCCGGCGGATATTACTGATGCTGACATGAAAAAGTTCATTTTTAGGCAGGGACCATGTAAATGTGAAGGTCCGTATCCTAAAGATAAAAAGGGGAGATGTTTTTCTAAAGATTTGTATCATAGTGTCAAAAAAAGAAACCAAGATACAACGCAAATGGCTGTGTTACTCCCCCAAAATTGACAGAGTATATTGTGAGCCCTGTTGGCTTTTTGGTGAGAGAAGATCTGCATGCCAAAACAGTGCCTGGACTACGGGAATAAATGATTGGCAAGGACTGTCTAGAAAAATAAAAGAGCACAAACACACTCGCTCACATACCTGTTTGTTTATCTTTGGATAATGACCGCCGGACAATACATTATCCCTTACATATGGGGGGGGCTTTTCAGGGTTATTCTGCAGGGGGGCCTCATGTGTTTCCGTTACGGCACTGACTATATGTATATAAATGTATGTGTAGATTACCATATAACTAGGAGTTTGAATATGTGTATGGACGGATCAGTATGTATGTATTATTCATAATCAGAAATTTAATCAATTGAAGCAGTGAAAATAAATTATGTGTATTTCTCTGTATTCTCATCACCATCACTTTAATCATGTTCTACAATAATGATATGCATGGTGTACTAATAACACTGTCATATAGTTATGAGTGCTTTAACACATCCATACGTTTCTTAAGAGCTAAATAAACTAAAGAACAGCGGCATGCAGCGGCTGATAGTCTGTGTCTGAGACGGGCGATCAGCTACGCCTGTGCTGATCAATGTCCGCGGCTCGAGAAGCTCTCATATATGAATAATTTCTTGCCGGCAAAATCTATATCGCCGCGTACAGGAAGTCATGATAATGTAAAGGATGGATCCTGGCGATCTGAAAGAACTCTCTCCCTATAAAACTAATATAACTGATATCGCTCCTTCATCAATGAGGAAGTGAGCTGCTGTTTTTGTGAGTGTCCAGCTTATCCAGTGAAGGTGATTCATCTAAGCTTGCTTCGAGAAACCGAGAAAGCCAGACCTACGTCATCTTATCCTGACAATTAGCCCGCTACCTCAGTAAGCCAGGTACGAGAAACAGGGCCCAGGTAAGATTACACAGCACAACATGGCGTGTGTTTTCTGAGCTACATGGCAGGGCAGACTGCAACAGCTGGTAAACAGTTGGATACATTGTTGCTACGATTTACAACTTTAAACAATCATAAATATTGTGTTTTACATCTGATTGCCTCAAATCTAAATGCTTAGTATGATATCCTCCATACTAGGCATTTATGCCTAGCACGCACAATCACACACGTGCGCTCACGCACACACACACTTACACACTCACACACACTTGTGTGAACACCTGTTCGCAGCCCCATATATAAAGTTGTACACATTTCAAACTTCAAACCAAAAAAGCAGGTGTTTGTTATGGGAACCATCTCTGTCCTGCTTCATGTGCCTATCGCCCCACATGAACCACACCTTCCAGACTAAACAATACTTATCTTCTCACTTTCCCCCTAAAGTAAGGGTTGCTTTCATGTCTCTCCTAATAAATACGGTACTATTGTCTGTTTATTTTTTGTTGCAGGAAACCTCCACCAGGCTGATGTTGAGGCCCAGGTGTCCCTGCAGAGCCTCAAGGCTCATCATGTTGGTAAGATCCCAGTACCAGACAAAACACAACATAGGCTGACATCGTCAGTAGTAGAACCATATTGTGGTATTTATAATGGGAGTCGGTAACCAATGTCTCTCTGTCCTTCCACTGCAGGGAAGAGGACTCCTGCCCAGGAAGAAGGATTCAGTTCAATACAGTAACAATAAAGTCAGTCACGGACATTTTGTTGCTTGAAATTGCACTTTTTCCAGTTTAAAATAGTTTTTATACATTTCCAGCTTTACCTGAATATTGTATTGCTTCCAGTGCTTGCATTTGACTGTTTACTGTCAAATTACTTTAAAACATGTTTAAATAGTAATAGTAACTTGAAGAAAGAGGAACATTTAAAATGATGTATGTTCAAGAATACGTAAGAATACCATGACAAAGTGTTGTTGCCTAAAACATTTTTTTTTTTTACAAACAAAATGTAGAAATTGTATTTAAAATGTTGTAATATTAAAATAAATGACTTTTGTTGAAAACAAATCTTCATTTCATAGTATGTAATAAGTTTACTGTATTCATTTACAGTATTAAAATGAATAAAGTGATGCATGTTACAGTAAACTGGGATTTGCTATAAACTGTACAGTTACTGTGATGACAAGAACAGTATTTTGATAACTACTGTAATAACAATTACAATAATTATTACTGTAAAAATGACTACAGTATTCCATGGGTGCTCTGTTTCATTTTACAGTAAGCATACTTTGAAAAAAATACTACAGCTACTTACTTGCTATTCTACAGTTACTGTAAATACTACAGTAATATTGTTACAGTGTATTTTATCAGGTACATTATGCCGGGTGAAATATACCCGACGTTAGTGATAGTGTGACTATTTTTAACGTTACTGTTCTCGGGTTAGACTTTGGCTGATGTTTCAGGACATATAAAGGTGTAATGCCTTTACATGTTGCCTTGATGGGGCAGCAACACTGTTTCATGCAAAAGGGCCAGTTGGACTACACCATTTCAGATTGTGATCAAAGTAGTACATAGAAGTAAATTGCACTGGTACACTCTCCCCACCTCTCCTCAACCTTTCTCTAATGCAGCTTTAATTAAAAGATATATTTTAGTCCTCATGTAGTCCGCAAACCCCTTAGGCACTCATTCCCTCCTCCTAAGCACTTCATTTGCCAACTAATAGGGGGGAGAATTAGTCTGCGAAGCGACGATCCAGACACAAGAATTCAATAACGCTCCGGGGTGTTTCGCAATCTCCTGTGAAACCAGACAAATGGGCATTCACGCTGTTTTTTTTCCAGCCATCTCCTCGAGGTGCTCTTAATGTTGTCATTATCTTCCCAAAGCAGCGAGAGCGCAGGAACTGAGATGATGATGTAAACCTGTGAAATAGAATCGTGGCAGGTGAGAGAACAGGCTGAGGTGAGGAGCGCAAAGGGGTCAATGCAATGGAGATGATGACGTTGCCGTGATTTAGCAGTACGCCTCGCTGACTGAACCAGAAACGAAGACAAATGGATTTCCATGACCGTAAATACCTCACAGAAACAGTGGCGGCTGGTGTGAATGTGGTGTGTATGATTCAATGCAAAAAAAGGTATCACGCATTACTTTGTAGTTAAATATTTGACATTTATTCCAACACATAATAAGGAGTTTTATTAATACAATCCAGTATATTATAATATGTATATATCATGTCGCATACCCCTCCGAAAGATAGTCCTGCGCTTGACTGATGATTTCAAATGTATTGTTAAATTCCCGAAACCAACGTAAGAGCAGTGTACAAAGGCACAAAAACGATAATTGTGTTTGCTTTTTTTTTAATTAATAATATTATAAATCTTTCTTTTTTTTGGTGGCTGAAGGTGGGCCAGGCCCCGTGGCCCTCTATTGGCCGGCCGCCACTGCACAGAAGCTTTATTGGATGATGTGTCTGTGTCAGTTTGGCTGACCTTTCAACAGGAACTTATAACATCAATGGGCGGAGAGGGCGAAGCAAGAAAAACAGTCAGTCACGCACTGATACTTGCACTAAAATGATTTACTTTCCTCCATATAGTTATTATAGACTGATATTCATGGAATAAAGAACATATATCAAACTAATAGTCCACAAAGAACACTTTCTTCACAACAGTATGGATGACATCTATGTAACAGTGTGAAGATAACTGTGTATTTTTTATTTATTTATTCATCCTCCTTACTTTTTCCTTCCAGATACATCAGCTGATGTTCAGGTTGACAACAAATGCACATGATTGGACACATGTGATGCCGTATCGATCATTTCTGATATAGACTGACTCCATGACTTAGTACCAGTACGGATGGGATTGGTGCTGGTTCCCATCCTGCTCTGGTACACGATACCTGACAAACCTTCCATGACAACTGTGTGTTTGCAAAAGCAAAAGAAACATGTCTCAACAATGAGCAGGTTAAAACTTTATTCGTCAATAAAACTTTGCTTTTTGACAAAGAGATACTCATAGTTACTTTACATAAATAAACAGAGTTTTTACATCATCTGATACCACTGATGTCATTACTGTACTAACAGACAAAGTATATATTCTGTTACAGTCAGATTTATTGGAAATTCAATTACACCTTTCCATGTACAGTATGCTATGTTTTGTATATACTGTATGTGTGTGTGTGTGTGTGTGTGTGTGTGTGTGTGTGTGTGTGTGTGTGTGTGTGTGTGGCTGCAATGCACTGAAGCTGTGAGGGTTTGTCCACGCCCATGCAAAGCCGACTAGCAACAGAGAAGTGGGTTGTATTGCTATCATAATTTTGTGAAATGAAGTCAAATGAACGGTTTAAGCGGTAATAATAATACGTCCATCCATCCGTACTAGAGTATAATTGAATGAAACACGCATGTCGGAAGAGAGGACGGATGCCGTCGATGGTCCGGCACAGTTCAGAGGTGGACATGCTTCTGAGCTGGCTCAATGGAAAAACAATGATTCAAATATCACGCCACCTGTCAAACGAGTGCGTGCTTGTGCAAATGCATGGTCCGAAGGGATGGTTTCACAAACCTCTAGTGGTAGTGGGGATGAGGGTTCAACCATTTCATTTGGCGGTGGAAAGAAAGAAAAACATCCCATTATAGATGCTGCTGATCATAGCAGCATCCGTCCATTACATCACCCGTTACTAAGGAGTGTCAGGGGGCCATGGCAGCACCGGGCCTAAATGTCATGAATGTGCACAAGAGACAGTTGCATGGAAATAAGTGCAAAGAGGAGAGGTAGAAAGGACCCGTTGCCAAGATCAAAATAGTAATCAGTTCATCAGGACACAGTCTAGTTAATATGAGCAGCATGGCATGTCAAGCGCACTGTTACTAAGAGTTACGATGAGTTTGTTCTGTCCTCTGTGTGGTGGTTGTTAGCAAGTAAACACTGTGCTTTGCGAGTAAAAGTCTTTGTAGAGATTGTCTTCTGTGCATCGGAGGGGGAATCATTACAAATCAGTGTGCTGTTGGTGAGTCGTAGTGGTGTGAGCTGGTTCACGCCGACCGTTTATATATTCTTCACACGATGAAAAGGAAAGATAACAATCAAGAAGTTTGCACCTCGCCCAGCGTGCTAACTGAGAGCTGGTAATTACAGAGTGGAGTGGATGTAGGCGCGTCCAGGATCGCCGCCCAGGGCTTTGTAACTGGCCTCAGCTCGGGGTACATTTAGACTCTCCCTCGGATCCAGAGCACTGAATACTGATTACATCTCTTGTCAGGGCGGCCGTCTGCCACTAGGGGGCGCACCTGCACTCTGGATCCACATTTACAGGAAGAAACCAGGCCACAGTCACAGCAGTTTCCCTCATGTTAGAGGCTGAAAAGTATTTTTGGTCACAGGTAGCATGCTCCTTCAATACCTGCTTGTGAGTCTTTGTTGTCTATGAATTATTTATGTCAATCGATTTGAAGTTTCCTTGATCTCAATACATTTTGTATCAGATAATTCCATCAATTTAACTCTGTTTCATGAATCTAATTGAATTGTTTACTCGATACTTCAATTTTAATGAATCCACACGACTCATTGGCGTTTAAATCTGTAGTGTCCCTTGTAAGGTTCAGTGAAAGAACGGGGATTTGTGCCACCTCGGTTCCAACGTGTAAAACAATGATTTGCCTGTCAATCATTTCTTCTTTTGACACCTTCTCATAAGTGACAGCGCCGGCAGATCCCACCTACATCCAGTCTGAGGTTTTCACTGACAGTGCAAACATTTACAGTAAGACTTATCATTTCACCAATATTCTACAGTACTATGTAAAACAACATTTACAGTATAAGCGCTATAGAGTAAACATTTTCTTTTTTTTACCATATGCAACATTGATCATCCTGCACTGCAACTATATGCTGCCTACTCCAAAAAAAAGCCTAATATGTCGGCCATACAAAGTACTACGACTATATTTGTGACTTTTTGCTACCGATGCACCCGAACAGTGAAATAAACATTTTGTACAGACTGTGTAGTTTGTATTTACATTCAGTTTGTTGCACACACTGATGGAGGATGACGATGGCAACATGCAGAACGAATGCTATGCAATGGAAATGTATTCCCACTGGCTGCTTTATCTTTGTCGTTGTGCTTTGTTTCTTAGGTTTTGAACTTTTTGTCATTCCACTTTCCACAGTAAACTTTGCAGTCAACACGAGAGAAAAAAAGAAGAATAAAACATTCATAAAATAATATTAACAACGCAATAAATAGCCAAACTGGATTCAGTACAAAATTCCATAGAGACAATTATGATATTAAGATTATAGCAAATGGTACCAGAGACTTTCCTGCAGAGTTAAGTTCTTTTACATCTTGTGTTACAGCAAACAAAATACAAATATATAAATATTGAGACATTTTATTCCATTTTACCCCTAACAACTTGGATTTTATTACTGTTCTTCGGTTGATAGAAGAGCTGCTGAATGGATTCCAGTAATTCACTGACCTCTTTATGTGAGTGTGAAAAACGAATCAACGGATACGCACAATATATGGCGATGAAAGTCAGATACAGTAAGTCAAAACACACCAAGTACCCTCAAATTAATTCTTAGTTATTGACAACCTGTTGTGCTGAACTGTCGGCAACAATCACCGGCGGGTGACGGAGAGTCGGCTAATTTGTGCTCGGATATATTACCCACAGTGCAGTGGGCTATGCAGTGTGTGTATACGACGTGTGCACTTTAGCTTTACAGCCTTCCTATGGCAAATGTTTGTCCATAACGTCTCCTGTGCTCTTTACTGCTGTGTGCTCTTAGTCGACGGGTTTCTAAATAAAGGCTGATGTCATCGCGTTTTGCCGATGCTTGACCACTTTCCTCGGTCTCTCCTCCTCTCAACTAGAAATAGAATACAATTTAAATAAATAAAATGAGTGAGGAGCCCGCAGCTCATCTTGGAATATACTGTATATGTTCTTAATTAAGAGACAATAGGGAGAATCCGTAAAGAGCTCATTATTACGTTTTCTCAAGAAAATCACATGGGGAGCATACTGAGTATTTTCTGTAGGCCTCATTGAAGTATAATCACCATTTGATCATTTGGGATTTTGCTCCCCATTATTTCCACCATAAGGACAAATATATACTGTAGTCTCTCACAGTGTGGAAAACTGCGACAACGTGAATAAATGGTGTCATTGAAGCAACAACTATTGCATCTCCGTTCCAGTCGAACAAACCCAAAGCTGTGAGACTCGGCTCTCTTGCTTTTTCCTTATTCTTGGTTTTGATATCGAAACTGGTGGTATCGCGAACAAAAGAGAGCAGAAAAGAAAAGAAAAAAAAGTGTCTTCTCTCCAGGATGTGGTCTTCAATCGCGTCCTTTTCCCTCAAAGTCTCACCGACATCCGTGTTTGTGCATGCATGTGTGTGTGTCATGTCTGAATGTGGGATTGCGCTATGTACAGTGCACAGCGTGTGTGTGTGTGTGTGTGTGTGTGTGTGTGTGTGTGTGCGTGTGCGTATATATTTGTGTGTATGGGAACCTGGTTTTGTCGATTCTGTATGAGCTGCATGTACAGGTGGGATGTGTATCAAAGTGTGTATGAAAGAAAGAGAGAAGAGGACGGAGGGCAGGAGGCAGGATGTAGGTGGAAGGAGGCAGGAGGCAGGAGGGCAGGAGGCAGCCAGGTGGGTGTGTGTGTGTGTGTGTGTGTGGACGTGCTCGTCCGGTCAACACACACTCTCACTCAAAGCGTTCGTAGTTCCTCGTCTGTCTCACACGGGGCACCATGTCCATCAGGAGCCTGCGGACGCAGAAAACACGCTCATTAGAAAGTGTGCACGTTTGCACGTGCGCACGTGTGCAGGAGCACAGTCGTCATTGGCCGGTATTTGTTCGACACTTCTTCAGAGCTCATTTGCCTGCTTCTTTCTCTTTAATTTGCTCTCTGAGCGACACACAGCTGGATCCACGCACGGACCCGGCTGCGTGGCCCGGCTCGCCATCTGCGGCGGTGGTTTCGCCTTCTGTCTGATCTGTTTTATTTCTGTGAGACGCGAGCAAATCTGGCGAGAAAACACACTGGTTCGTCTGTTGGAGACTATAAAGGCATAAAGTATATGATGTTATATAAAACCGTCCTCCTCTGAAAAAATGCTTTCCATGTTCGCCAAATTATTCACTCCAAGCACTTTGCAATTTGAATGGTATTTAAAACATGGTTCACTTCAATATCCACATATTCTTTCAAACATTTAATTCTTTTTGAATTATGTGCCTGATCTTTAACTCGCGTCTCACTTTGTGGCAATGCGGCAAGGAAACATAGTGTTGCTTTTCAAAGGCTAAATGCCAACAAATATGGATTGAATAATATTTTGTTAAAAACATGTTGTGTATTTGGGAAATTATTTATTAAACATTAAGAACATTAACTTTTGGAATTGGCCACCGCTAACCGGAGCGCCGTGGCGTCGCCGTCCGTTTTGGCACTCGGCCAAACACCTCTGTTCACATGTGAGTCTGGCATTAACGGAATATGGATTTAGGAATTATTAAATATTTCAAATCAATAGGTCAAAGAAATGTAAACTGTTGGTTTTATATCTTACTTGATGCCATATGCCAAAATGATGAGTCCAATGAGAACTCCGATGGTCCCATCCAGAAACCAGACGTCAGGATGGTGCTTGACGACTTCGGCGCTGATCAGAATGGAGAATCCCATGATGGAGCCGACCAGAGAGTTAAACCCTGAAAAACACACACAAATGGACAAAATGTCACGTGTGTTAATGAATTGAATGTATGAGTAATGGAGTAGTTTGCGTTGCCCAAACTTAAAGGGACAGTACACTCAAACATACCTATTTCTACTCTTTCTGGCTGTCGTGCTCATGCTACTCATCAGTCTACATTGTGTTGGTGTGTGTTGCTTTGTGTTGGAGATATCTGCCTTCTCTGCAGTATAATGAGACTATGTGGCATTTGGCTTGTGGTGCAAAACAATAAATAAAACATTTTAAAAAGTCAACAGCAATGCTTTGAACTGGTTACTCAAGATAATCTAGACCTTGTTGTGGGCCGTTTCATGTTACAACTATGGTTGACACAGAAAATAGTTCCTTCATGAGACAGCTCAAAATGCAGCACTACAGGTAAAATGACACATTTGCATTTGGGATTTTGGGGTGAATTGTCCATTCAAATAAGCACCACTGAGGATTTAGACAATTATTATTAAAAGTGCTACACACATTTGAATGTAAATAGCAATCTAATTAGCTGAGGCCTTTTGGTGTGAAAGGAATAGTTTGACATTTGGTTGATTCACATTTTTTGCTTTCATGCTGTGAGTTATGTGAGAATACTGATGCAACTATCATGTCTGTAGCCAGTTAGCATAGCTTAGAGCATAAAGACTAGACAGAGGGGGAAGCAGAAACCAAAAAACAAACAAAAGGAAGCTCACTAATATATCTCATTTGTTAAAACTGTACAAAAGCTGAAGTGTAAAAAATTGACAACAATAACTGTGGTTTTGTGAAGATTTATGTCTCCAAATATTTCTTGGCCAAGCGCAGGGACTTCCTGGAGTTCCTTTGAAACACAAATGGCTATGAATGCTCCGTAATTGTTGAATAAATCTACTGTCTTTGAGTTACCCGGTACAGCAGCCGATGTTTTTTTATATAATTACATTTCTCCTCGTGTGGAGAACAGTGGGTTATTGTCTCGCCTGCAGTAAGTGTGGAGTCTTGTGGGAAATAAATCCAGTCTCTGAGAACAGCAACCTCAGGTTTATTGGATTGATGCCCTGCACGTTCAGAGACCTGGGGATAGCAGCGTGTGTGTGTGTGTGTGTGTGTGTGTGTGTGTGTGTGTGTGTGTGTGTGTGTGTGTGTGTGCACTGTGCTTTTGTTCACCTGCACATGTGTCTGTGAGCAGCCAGGCAGGGTCATAACCTATTAGTTCTTTCAATCCAGTTGTGCGGGCAACTTTCTCTCTCTCTCTCACACACACACACACACACACACACACACACACACACACACACACACACACACACACACACACACACACTCTTGTTTTGTGTAATTGTACCCTTCATATACATACATACTTTTACAATGTGATGCTGCTAGTTTTACTGGAGTAAAAGATCCAAATACAAACAAACTGCACGAAAGTCAGTTTTGCAACTGCTCTGGTTGAGTTATTTGTCATTAGCAGGGTAGAGACACACAGACCCTGATCATCAACACTGAGAGACTAAATAGATGACTAATAAGTGATAGAAACAATGTTGATTTTCCTGAGCATTTCGGGAGCCAAATACTATTTCCTATCGCTGGAGCCATTTGTAAGCTTCGTTTAGACCTCTTAGACTGGTGCAGTACTCATTTGTGTGTGTGTGTGTGTGTGTGTGTGTGTGTGTGTGTGTGTGTGTGTGTGTGTGTGTACACTACCGTCAGTGATGAGTGCCCGGCTAGTCAGCACTCTTCCCAGCATGAACTTGGCCACAGCCAGCACAGCACATGTGAGTCCGCTCACGATAGCAACGCTGTAGAGGAAGTCGTCCTGTGGAGAGACAGGGAAGAGAATATGTGTATAATCGGTTGTGTGGTAAGCGTGTGTGTTTAACGATAAAGCAAAGCACACAAACACACTGAAAGACAGTGTCCGTAAGGCAAACACTGAGCAGCGCCAACATTATCAGTCAGACAGAATGACCCACAAAGCCTGTCTCAGCTCAGCCATCAATAATAGATACACAGACTCCACTTGGTGCATCAACCCAAGGTCATTCGAATTGAAGTGATGTGAGGGCCGAGAGTTTTTGAGTGTCAAACAGACTCAGCACAAAACCTGCACTCGGCCCCGGAGTGGCTCCCTATCAGAGTTAATTGGGCCAACCGAGGGGGAGGAAGACGGAGACAAGGTGGAGAGACAAAAGGAAGAGAGAAACTGAGGTCGATAAGACTCACACGAGAGATGACTCCAACTCTATTGTTTTCGTCAGACTTCACATTTCTTCCCTGGGCATTTTTGGTCAAGGCTATAACGTAGCGATCGGTGCTCAGACTCTCCTCACATGAACAGATGTAATGGGCCTTTATTCACGGTAGAAATATTTACTGACTCGTAGCGGGACAAAGGCACAGGCGTCACTAACAACATGAACAACGGCGGTGTTCTCCGCTCTACCCATGGCAGTGTGACGTTGAGCCGCCGCACAAGAGCAGGACCCTGAAACTAAAGCAGCAGAATGGAACGCAGCACTCATCGCCATGAAGCTTTTATTCAACTTCATATTTGAACTTCCCTTTCAATGTCCACTGAAAACAGTTCTTACTCAGATGCTGTTTTTAACCTGATGTTCTTCGTGTCATTTGTATTGCTTCGGGAGGTTTGGTGACTTTGTGTAATTCCAGCAAGTGTGGGGTTCATTTTGTTGCTTCCATGTGAGGGTCCTGCTATTGTCTATGCCGGCTCACTGTCCCAGAGTCATGGCTTACTGGATGTAATGCTACTAGTGACACGTGTGCTTTCCCTACTGTGACGAGTTCAAATGCACCGACATAATACGTAGATATTGAGTCTGAAATTATTGAGTTAATTTATTGTCAGCTATTACATTCTTATTTTTTATTTTTATGGGTTGCTTTAACTATGTTTTAATCAGTTTTATTTGTTTTTACTATATGTGTGGCACTCTGAGATTCTTTTGAAGGAAGAGTGCGATAAAAATGAAATGCATTATTATTATTATTATAATTAGTTTACTCTGAAGTGTGCCGCTAACTTCTGCCACTTGGCATTTCACACTAAAATAAAACGGTTAACGGTATACAGTGAACTATGCAGTGAAGAGATTTCACTGCAACGTACAAGGTAACGTATATATGCCTGAACTTTATTAAAACAGTAAAGTAAAAACTTTTCTACATGTAAATTGATTTTTTTTTTATTCCTCAGTCTTATTTGGTAGCTGGTTAAGGTTAGACACATATCAAGTAATTCAGGGAAGCGTTAAACATGCTGGGAGGCTTAGTGCTGTATATGTATCGCATCTTTTCAGACCCTTTTAAGTTCTTCACAGGCAAATCCTTATTTAGATGATGGTAATGTGTTGCGGAAGACCGAGAGCAAGATCAGAGAAGAAAGTGTGTGAAAGCCAGTGTGTGTGTGTGTGTGTGTGTTGCATCAGTGTGCGTTGCCCTCTCTCCGTCCAGGGAGAGCCAATCTCAGCTCTCTGTTTTTAATCAGGCACTACACACAGACGGCCCGCCGCGGAGCAGCGACCCAGGACGTGACGCGAATCGGGATTCCTCGCCCTCGATGCGATTGTACAGCCCGGTGCATCGAGGTGGCCGACATTTTACACCGTCCGCTTTGTAGTTCTGCTGTAATCTCCTGGCCGCGATCAGGAAGATCTCTCGGAAGGAGAAACCTGCATGGTACGTATTTCCCTCATCCATTTTTCATTTTCTTTTCGTAATCTCTGTTTGGCTCACACACGCACACACACACAGTCCAGACAGAGCACATGGACAGATCACCGCCGGTGTGACAAATCACCTCTGACTTCTATTTGATGGAGACTTCAATGAACAAACCTGTTTCTGCCACACAGAAGAGAAAAGAAAAAACAGGGGAAAAAAAAACCAAATGTGGATACAGAGAAAGGTGTATGAGTGATGAAAAATATGAGTCATGGCATGACATGGAGAGGTTTCGAGAAAGAGTCTGGGCATGATGATGGAAGGGAAACAATGAAAGAGACGGAGTAAGTGGAGGGAGGAGAGATGAGATATGAGAAGGGAAGAAAGAGAGAGAGACTGGATACATGAGACAGGGATTGACAGGAATCCTTTAAGCCCCTGCATCTACACGATCATGGACATATTTCACATACAAATACAGACTATTATCTGATTAATCAAGAGCACCCTGACTGACAGAAGATAGAGTATAGAGAAAACTAATGGGAGCGGGATGGTGAAGAAAAGAGAGAGCGAGAGGATGTCAAAGAGAGGGACGCTGGTAATAGGCTCTCGCTGGTGTCAGGAAGCTCCTCTGAGACCTCGCACCCCCAGTTTCTATCAACATAATGGCAGCGGAGCGTCAAACGGATGCCGGCGCTCAACCTGCCTTCAGCTTCAGTCTCTCGGCTTTGGATTCGTGGTCAAAAAGGGCCTCAAACACTCATTTTTTCCACCATCAAACATGCACTTAAAATATATAAAAAGGACAGACAGTTGGTTTGTCTGGAGCTGATGTGTTATGATGCGGACGTGAATGCCAACACTCCCTGTCCTCATGTGTTGTCCCCATTATCGTTGTTGTTGATTCTCGCTTTGTTTCATTTACTCTCAGAATGTATGTATGTTCGTGTGAGTTGCGACGTGGCGTTTGAAATTTCAGAAATTCATTATCTAGGTGGAAATTTAGGCTGTGAATGTTTGGCGCGGTGCGACCTCCTATACAGTCGGAGGCTAATTTGCGTCCCGTTGAGGTAGCATTATTTCGACTTGATCAGAATATTCATGCCTATCGCGGAGCTTTATGAATGTGCTTCATAAACATACAGGGGACAAGAGGAAAAGACAGCTTATAGCTGTCCCGTCTGGACAGGCAAAGGGATTCGCTCAAATAATGCGAGACAATTGCGTTCTGTGTAAAAAGAGCTTGAAATTAGGTCTGTCAGTATGACATATTACGATATAGTATATATATATATATATATACATTACTATATTGATTGCGTCAGAATTAAAATACATTCACCGATAACGAAGATTTGCATTGCAGTAAACCACAAGCATGTCTTCATTTTTAAAGGGCGCCCCTGTGGAGTTTTGGCCACTTAGCGGCGCTCTGGAGCAATGTTTTTGTAAGCAAGTACACGTTTCTTCTTTTTTATCTCACGCAAACTCTCTCAAGGACTCAGACGAGCACGAATTTGACATTCCGATGCCGATGAGCAGTTGGTATCGTACAGCAGGGAAGTCAAAGACTTCCTAGCAAACAATGCAGCTTTGAAAATATTGAGTAAAAGTCTGCTTTGCATATGATTCACAAGCCAGTAAATGCTTTTAACGCGTTTGTTTGGCCTTGAGTATGAAGACAATGCATTTTCATGTCTTACAGGATATAAGTGCTCAGGGTTAACTGCGCCAGCGTGATTGGGCTCAAATTGGACCTCAGCTCAAGGCTGCTTTAAAATTCAAGTGTGCAAATGAAAATGAAGGTATTTTGAGATCTGGTGATGGTCTCAATAACACAATCAAGAAGTGCATTGAAACCAGGAGGGGCGGCCGACTTTAATGGAGTGTAAACATCTCTTTAAAGCACAGACGGCGAAGGTTAAATCATTTACTAACCCAAAACAGGAAGGTTTCAAATCACAGCCCTGGAAGAGCAGATTGGGGCGCGGGCAAACAGCGTGACGACAGAAGGGTTGGGCCGCGCCCCGGCAACAGAAAGACGAGATTATTTCGGGGGATCTTATTCATAGTCTTAACACCCCCAGAGATGGAGAGAGAGAGAAAGAGAGAGAGAGAGAGAGAAAGAGAGAGAGCATTAAAAAGAAAGTGTGTGTGTGTGTGTGTGCGGGAATGATGAGGTGGAGGGAGAGGAGAACTCTGACGTCAGAGGAGCTACAGCAGAAGGCTATAAAAAGATACCGCGCTCACAACAATGAGTGATGTGTGTGTAAATGTGCCGTGTGTGTGTGTGTATTGACTGAAATCGACCGCATATAAAACTCCAGGCTATTGTAGATTCTCAGGGTTTTTTGGTGTGTGTGTGTGTGTGTGTGTGTGTGTGTGTGTGTGTGGTGTGCATATGATGCACACGTACTGTGTATGCGGGGCGACTCGCGTGCCATGAGCAGGTTGTTTATGTTGGTAGATGGGAGCCGCTAATGAGCCGTGTCTCTGTTTCACGGCGCGCTGTGGGGAGGCACCGCGCCGAGGGAAGATTTAAACTGACGGGCTGCCCCTGATCAGAACTGTAAAACATTGCAGTGGTGTATGGCATCAAATACTATGAACGTAAATCTGACACTAATGATTCACGTCTCAGTTCTCAGTTTCAACATTTTTAATTGACACTTTGAAGGGGCACTCTGCTCTTGTCACAAGAAGCACGACACAGCCTGTGAAAGCAGTTGGATGTGGTCTACTTGGGCAGGAGCGTCAGACATGACATTGGGTTATCTTTCTTTTGTTTGAAGCTTCACATCTAAGATTTATATCAGAATGCCTGTGTTACAAACCTCCGGCGTGGAGTTTGAACAAAGGGGTCTAACGAAAGGCACTATTGAGTTGCATTATGGGAAGTGTAAGCTCAAAATACTCAATATATACACAGCAAAACAACAGAGTGTGTGTGTGTGTGTGTGTGCGTGTGTGTGTGTGTGTGTGTGTGTGTGTGTGAGTGTGTGTGTGTGTGGTCTTACCACTTCCGGGGGCACCCCTGTGGTCAGATCATGGATGGCCTTTCCAACGATGCACAGGGAGGAGAGAATGAACACAACCCCCAGGACCACACACGCCCTGCAGACAGAAACACAGACAGAGCTTTAGGGGCTTCGGCTAGCGGGGTCTCTTTCCAAAAAAACTACCACGAGGAAGTCAGGTCAAGTTGAACCAACGCAATGACCCTAAAGAGCCGACTCGAGTTCAGTACCACAGTGTTAGTCCAGATCTAGTTTCTCTCGCTTTTGCATCTGCATGAGGATCGTTTGTCTTTTTTTCCTGCTGTCGTGACGTCCCATGTTCACAGCACCCAGACATAAACTGAGCGATGGCAGTGTGGTGGTGATCCGACTGATGAGTCAATTCCCTTCAATCCCACTTAATATTGAAGTTAATGTCACAGGCGACGGGGTAGAATGAGCACATGGCACGGCGCCCGACAGATGATGCTTCAACGCAAACCGTTGTAATATTGAAAGGCCGCTTTATGTCTGATTTGAGTGATAATACGTTGAATCGTAAAAAAAAACAAAAAAACTCAGTGTTTGTGAGACATCAGCAGACTGCTCACCATGTATTTGGGGCACTGTGTGCGCGACCAGAATAAACAATTGTCGACTTCAGTCGGAGCGGAGGCACTGTGATGTTTGTTCAACGTGTTTTTCGGGGTGGGGTGGACCGACAGGATGCACACACACACTCAATTGCTCTGCTAGCAACAGAATGAGATACAGTTATTCACCGCCTGTGCATTGCTTGACTTTTCACAGTCTCACTTCCTGTGACACACGGAGAAACACAGATAATCTGACAGATGCGACGAGGTGGTTTTCATCCTTTTATTGATTCGGATGGCGGTCAAGTCACGACAAAACCGCCACAACGCAGTGAGCAAAACGCAACGCTTAAAGTCTGCGTGTGTTCGGGGAACGAGTCTCCTTCAAGACACATTAGAACAATTGAGTTCCAGCTCTTAAATGTGGTAAAATATGCACGCATTATCAAGACACTGATGCATCAACACGACTGGCTTAGTGCGGCATAACAAAATGAACATGGCGAATAAATCTCTCTCCTGTATGCGTTATGTGGTTTTAGGATGTCACATTTTGGGTTGATAAGACGAAGTGAAGATAAATATATAGTTTTTACACTTGTAATGCTTTTGTACATTCAGGGGTGTGTGTGTGTGTGTGTGTGTGTGTGTGTGTGTTAAATGGATGGTGGAGTGGCAGCTGGGCCGTCTATCCTCTGCGACACCTCGGAGGTGCTGCAGTAAGACGAACGAGGCTGTGAGTAACCTGACAGCCTCTCAGATCAACTTAATGCTACCTTCCACTTCAAATCACCACTTGCCATTTGTTTATCTTTACCAGTGAAGCCGACCATTAAAATACCACACAATCCTGAAAATAAATACCCTCTCTGACAGGAAAAACAATTGCAAACCTGGATTTAGTTGTTGACTTTGCAGTTTTTGCGAAAAATAAATCAAGATCGGTGGGTGTAAAAGATAGATGGATGAATACTGAAGATAAATAAAATAAAGATAAACTCAGGAGCCCTCTTGCTTTACTGCAGGTGGAGAAGATAAACACAAATTGCATCACACCACATACATTCGTCAGACAGTAATTGAACTCAGCACGCGGTTTGGTACTCACAAATACTCTCTGTGTGCAGAGTGCACAGCTGCTGCATTGCTGTAGCGCCAGAGGACAATGAAAGACGACAGGACGTCCAGCGTGGCATCAAACTACGGAAGAACAGAAGTTCAAGTTATGAGATGTTCACTTGAACAAAATGTGATACAGAGGCACTTCAGTCTGTGGATCAATTAAGATGTCTCGGTTATAAAGATCTAATGGATGCTTTGATATGATGTGAAAACAAGCAACAGCCGCTTTAAAATGGACTGCATGACCGAAAGACTGTCCATGTGTTATCAAGGCGATACATATTAGTCAGTTATTCTCTCTCAAAGAAGTCTAAGGCAAGTCTTATCCGTCCTTAAGCTCATAAAATATGGCATGAGCATTATCATTTCATGTTTTAGTCTCACAGTGTAGCTCTAAAAGCTAAACCTTCAACATCATGCCCCTCTGCGTTGGGTGATTATATCAACTTGTTGTCTTCCTTCTACTTTATTAAACCGGTCACAGATAGCCGAGCTCTTGCTAATTAAAATCCAATCTTTAATAGAGAGATAAGTAGCACTGCAGATTGTGGTTCATAATATTGTAATCACACCATGATGATTACATTTTCTCTCACTGGCCTCGGGGTGTGGAGGATTTAATTTTCACTTCACTATTATTAAGTCTTTTTTTTTGTCTTTTTTTTTACAAACTACACTATTTTGGGGGAAAGCCAGCAGTTTAACAGACACAAAAGGCTGTTTGACATTCAACCTGCGCTTCTCTGCCCTGTTACCTTGGAAACAAAGGGACCAATAACACTTTGGAAATGGGATTCATTAATAAATCACAGAGACCAAAGTTATGACTCATTGATCAATGGGGGAGGTGCAACTCACGCCAAATCCAAAGGAGGACGAGCTGTGTCTCATGAAGGATACAGCTGTGGAAAGAGAGAGAGAGAGAGTTAGGATCGATTGATTAGTTTAATTCCAGTAGTCAGTTTGATACTAATGCAGGTTACATGATGCGTCTTTTGCGCCCAAGTCAATTATGCAAAATAAAAAAACTGTTACATGATGAAACATTACGGGATAATACGTGTGGGTTCCTTTATTACTAGTATTATTATTTTGATGGATAGTAATGAACTCCAGTACCATTGTGTATAATAAACAGGGCATACATCTTTTAAGGTGTACGTCTGTCTCATGTGGGATCTGTTCTTTTCATAATGAATATTGCCAGTTCACCTTATGTACCGCTGTATGCTGAGTAGTACTCGCAAGGTATTCTAAATTAGTTAATAAACAGTTAATAATCCATAAAAGATGATTGGTGAGATATTTTGCAGGTGAAATACAACGAGAAACCCTTCCTCATTCAAAAAACTAATACATTAGAAAACGATTAGTTCATTAGTACACCACATAAGATTGCTTTTCTTACATGACATTTACAATCGCTTATTTGCATATCCAACATGTAGGAACAGGAAACACTAGTTTCTATTTGCTGTTTAGCTCTAGTTTGATCCCCACCGACTCCATTTCTTCGCGGCAAAATGCTCCACTCTGTTAGCCCGTTAGCTGCCCGTTATCTGCCCGTTATCTGCCCGTTAGCTGCCCGTTAGCTGTCAGTTAGCTGTCAGTTAGCTGCCAGTTAGCTGTCAGTTAGCTGCCAACCATGTTCCTCTGCTGTTCGGTGCTACAATTCATCAGAGGTTTTGTTTTGTTGAAAGCCAGGTGCGTGACACCAAAACAATGAGCTGCAAGACTTTAAATCACTCTACAGAGCAGAGGGGAAATACACCTGCCACATTTGAACCGTTTGAAGGCTCCATTTAAAACTGTCTGGTTGCACAACTGTTTCCTGAATAGGAAAGAGGGTATTGTACATTCATTGCACTTCTTGTCTAGCACACCTGTGCCTCTTTTTTTGCCCTTCTGTCTGTCCTTGTCTCTCTCTCTCTCTTTCTCTCTCTCTCTCTCTCTCTCTCTCTCTCTCTCTCTCTCTCTCTCTCTCTCTCTCCACCTCCCTGTGTTTCCAGGACAGTCTCGTGGGGACAGCACATCGGCAGTTAAATCACCATGGTAACAGGAGATTTGAGGCCAAGCTGGGACTTGGTTAGAACCACAGAGCTTTTCATCTTCCTCCCCTCTCCCTTCTTTGTCTTTGTCGCCTCTCTTCTTCCGTGAGACTCTCAGATTCTGATTTCCTTTGACACATATCTCCTTCTGTCCTCTTTCCTTTCCCTTCCTCCACCTCTCACAGTCTCTTTGAGCGTTGGCCTTTGTCTTTTATTCACTCTCGCAGAAAGTGGGCGACGCTTCATTTTGCCTGCCACCAATACATATATATATATATATATATATGTATATGAAAAAAGCTCCTAACTTTTCCTTTTGTTTGATGCTTACAGTACCACTGATGTGACAAAAAGAGCAGCTTCAATGTGAGCGGTTGCATTGTAAAGGGACGCACAAGACTGAGAAGAAAGGGGGACAGGAAATGATGGAGAGAAGATGAAACCATGGAGTAAAGAGGAGAGGGCAGTCCCAGGTCGACCCCTGATACCAGGCAGATGGTACGAGTCAGGCTGTAACACATCTAATGTAACACATGACTGCCCCACACACACACTCACATATGCTGTCCCTCTGTCTCGCTCGGTCTTGGAGACTGTCACCCAGAGTCTCCCTCTCTCTCTCTCCCTCTCTCACACGTACACACTCCCCCTCTCACACACACACAGAGGGGGAGATGACTCTCGGAGCTCCAGCAGGCCCTCCGACCCATCTGGAGAGTCCGAAGACGGAGACACTCTGAGCGGCGTCAAATAACTGATCGGACTGATTACAGGCTAGAAAAAGGATCAATTATGTCTTTCAGTACCGTGAATGCAGAGCGAGACTTCAGAGAATCTCCACTTGTTTGTGGTTTTACATGCTTTCAGTTTGTTGGACTTATCTCACCGAAGAAGTCTGATAACTAACGATTATTTTCATTGTCGATTCATCTGCCCAATATTTTCTAGATCAATCGATAAATGAGAAGTTTGAGAAAAAGGTCCAAACGGAAAGATATTTAGTTTGGCATGCTATAAAACAGAGAAAAGATGGAAATACTTGTCACTGAGTGGCTGAAAAACAACTTTCTGACATTTTTGCATCTGAAATTACTAATTAATAGATTATTAAAAAAGTTGACGGTTATTTTTCTGTCAATAGACAACCATTAAGTTGATGACTAACCTGCAGCTGTCGTGCTGTGAAATTTCAACAATTGTAACAAAGGAGCCAGTTATCCGTTCCAAGCTCTAAAGCCATGTTTTATTCACATAAAGAATGAATAATCTTAATAAGAATACAGGCATAGAGATATCCTCTTTTCAAAAATATCTCTGACATGATTGGAGATATGTCCATAAGCCGCTGGAGGTCACGGGTCCAGACCAGAAGTCCTACATTTAGGATTTAATGATGTGAGGAGCACATTTTAAAAGATATCCTAAAACCAAATATGATTTTCACGATGCGTCTCCTGTTGAGCGACCTGTCTGGGTGCCACGTCTCGGAGTGTGCATGTAATGCTGGAATCTCAGTGACAAATGGAAGACATCAGAGCTTGACTCTTTAATATTGTGGGTCATCAAGTCTGGCATATAAAAAAAAAAGCCTCTTCACGTGCTGCTCCGGGGAACCGACAGGGCAAACTCACCCTCCTCCGCGCCGGATGTATTGACTCATTCAGAAAGACAACACACTCCCACACACACAAACAAGATAGCGTGATTGTGTGTGTGTGTGTGTGTGTGTAGCTGCAAGAGAGTGTCTGCTCTTAGTGTCCAGCTAGTTGCCCCCTAAAGATCCAACATAATCCCACCCTGGTGGTTAGTTTTTAATGCTCAGGTCTTTGCTCGTGGACGTGTTAGTCGTTAAAGGAGTCACGCGAGTACTTTCCTTAATTCAAAGGCATAATTTGTGATAGAAAAGTGAACTAAAGAGCGACTCTTTTTCTCTCTTCTTTCTTCAAACCTGTCTGCACTTATACATCCAGTGTTGTGGTGGGTCGTGCCCTTCATTATAATTGATCTAAAAGCCTGTGTGTGTGTGTGTGTGTGTGTGTGTGTGTGTGTGTGTGTGTGTGTGTGTGTGTGTGTGTGTGTGTGACCGTCTACATTCCAAGAGAGCCTCTGACTTGAGGGCTGGACCCCACTGTCTGAGAAGCACTGACCCATAACTTCATTGGTTTAGCCGATACAGATCTGTGGTTTTTCATCCAGCATAATGCACAACCTCAAGAACACAAACACCTCCCAAGTTATGCCTCGTCAACACACGGAGCGTCGGGCTCGTTGGGCTCCTAATGCTGAGTTAGCAGAACATTTATACTCTTTTACAGAGAGAAATTTCCTCCTCGCTACGGCTTACAAAATGTACACGTGCTCTAAACTTGTGACTACAGCGTGCCCGGCAGCAGGGGAAAAGCGTGTCATCCTTTTGCAACTTCAAGGCCATGTTGTAACCTTCTCTCATACATCTGTATGATTTACGAGTGGATCCTGGTATCACACGGACTCCCCATTACTAGGAAATATGCTGTCGTGATCAGATATAGTGATTTGTTCCACATTTAAAAACGCCTTAGTGGAACTGTTGCATTATTCAGAAAAGGATCCCGAGCCACGCCAACTCCAGCATTTGTCAAAAAGTATTGTTTTGTCCCAAAAGACTTTCCAGCAACATACATTTATTTTCTGCAATTAGGGCTAGCCTGATAAAGCGACTAATTATTTCCTCTAGAAGGGCAAAGAAGATAGAATAAACAAGCTAAAAAAAAAGTTGACTGTTTCTCTGGGAAAAAATGCGTCCATGTGAGTCTGAATGTTTCCTCTGAATTTTTCATTGTGTAATAAATCGTTCATCTGACCCTCTGTCTTCAAAAGCGATGAGGTGAGTTAGCCAGAATGTTAATCAAGCACTTTGCACACACACACACACACACACACACACACACACACACACACACACACACACACACACACACACACACTGCTTTGCTCAATGTGTGTTCAGTCCCCAAAAGAACAGATGTCCTCTCTCCGTGTCTGTGTCATCTGTCTAGAAGCTCATCAGGGAAACATTTAAGACCCCTCAGCTTCATCACCAGCCTCATCACCTTGAGCCCATCCCTCCCGTCTGCTCCTGTTTAAATGTGCCGTGACTTAAAAACACCAGGGGCGTCTTTGTGCATGTGGCCGGCCGTTGGGCCAAAAACACTGCGTTCTTCTCTCGATTCCATATCTGCTACTAATTTGAAAAAAGTGTTTTTTTTCTTCCGCCGGCAGCCATTAATTTTTCCAGTTTCCGCTCTCAGAGCTCATTTCGATGTGCCAGCCGTCTGTGTGTGGTTACCGCCTGCCGGCGAATCGATGCCTCTCTCTCTCGGGGAGAGCAGACACTATACTCGGCGCAACACCCTTCGGGTTGTTGGTTAATCAGGGAGGCAAGCGTGCGTGACCACTGCTAACAAGACGAGAGGAGGAGGTGAAGACGGAGCGGCGGAGGGAGGAAAGAGAAGAGGACCGACGGAAGAAGGAGCGAAGAAGGAGAGGAAGAAAGAAGTGGGTGTGATGATCAAGGAGGAGTAGAGCAGTAGAGGAGTAAAGGAGACAGGCTGGAGGAGCAAGAATAGAAAAAAAAGACAGTGTGTGCCGTGAGTGTGCGTCTGTATTGTGTTTATCTATAACAAGAAAACACTAATCCTCACACTTATAAATGGATTACGCCAGTTTATGGCAGTCAAACACAAAGCCAGTCTCTGGCTTTTATTTCTAGGAATTATTATTCTGTTCCACTCTGTTCTCTGCTCCCCATAGTTCACTCAGATGTCCTGCCAATACCTGCACATCCCTAGCCGGGCTCGAGACTTGGCAGCAGTAAAACCCTAATTGTCAGTGAGTTATGTAAGAACCGGGGCTCGTGCCAACGCTAACACCCATGCTCGGTCGCCCGCTCCCTCTCCGTCTCTCTCATCGTCTTCCCTTCATTGACGACGAGCGGAAGACGGATGAGGCGACATCTGATCGGATGTTAATTCCAGGCCAGACTGTGAAATGGTATTTTGAAGATACACTCTCCTTTACAGTCATGCTAGCAGCTCTGTGAGGCTGTAGCCTCCTCAGGAACAGCGGTGTTTTGAGCTAAATGCTAACAGCAACCCGCCGTCTTTGTGATGCTAGCTAATTGCTAGTTAGCAGAAGACACAACGTATGAATGGTGTGGTGATAAATCATCCAACAGTCGTTTTGCGGCATTTCACGAAAGATAACCAAACTGTGAAAACCTATTAGAGGATCGGGTCAGTAGTTCATCCTTTGGAGACCATGAACATCTGTACAAAGTGTAAGTTGTTTGTCTCCGTCTGGACTAAAGTGGTCAACGTATCCTTATACAACGAGTTGTATGGGCTTTTATGAAAAGTTAATCCTTATTTTTCGTGTGTTTTCCTACGAAACCTAGCAACACTTTCCGCTTGTTACATTCATACGTTTTCTTCCAAAATGAACTTCCTTTTTCACAGGAAATGTAGGTAGGTTTAGGCAACAAAACTACTTGGTTAGGTTGAGGAAAAGATCTTTGTTTGGTTTGAAATAACCACAGAAGTGCCTTTACTGAAGAAGTTACATGACTAAAACACCGACGTTGACTTCTTGTTTCCCCTCTCGTCTCCTCTTTCCCACCCGCCAGCCCCGTGTTTGCTTTTGCTGTCTTTGTATTTCCCCGTCCACGATTACATGGATAACGACATTTCTATTATTTACGGCAAATCATTTGTCAAAGCTTTTGCTACGAATGGCGTAGCAAAAGCAGACTGAAGTGGTGGACCGCTGACTGACATCCCTATTCTTATCACATGGGCTTCAGTTTTGACTTCCAGGCCGATATGGCAGACACAATAGCAATAGAAGAGGTCATTATGGCCTCCGCTTCAGGCCATGTTAGAGAAAGAGGGCGATGAGGTGCCACATTTGCATTAACAGTAAACCACACACCAAAAAGAAAAACCAACCCAACCATTGCACTGATTAGGTCTCCTGAATTAAACTATTTGCAACTAAGACAGCTACAATATTCACATTGTTCAAAGACTACAGCTGCTCTAAATCTAATATGGAAGAAACCAAAACTGTCAACTATAAATGTGTTAAATCTGCCATCTGATATCTGCCAAAACTCACACTGATAAACTGAGGTCATGCTTATGTCTTTGTCTGTTTGTCTGCTGACAGGTACAGTAGGTCCAGACAGAACATGTCTACACTGTCTGCCTCTCATTCAATCGCCCGTCAACACCACCCTTGCTGTTGTCCCACATCGAATTAGCAGAATCATTTGCAGCCAAACCGAAATGTAATTACGACCTCCTCTCTGTTCCTCAAGGGCAAAAAGCTCAATTCAGGGATGCGGAATTCAATTACATCACAAGGAGCGAAATCATAATCTGGGAGGCTGGGACTGAGGAGGAGGAGGAGGAGGAGGAGGAGAGAGATGAAGACAGAGACCGACGGACAGAGATGGAGACACGCAGGAGGCAGGAAAACAGACGTGAGATGAATAAAGTGAGAGAACGAGAGGAGCCGCTCTCACGCTGCTAATCGGTGGCTCTCTGAGCGTCCAATCCAGGACGAGTCATCTGCGTTATGCTGAAATTCTCCAAACAGACGCATTTAATGAAGTTGAGGGAAAACCACATAATGGTCCCGAGATGAGGGCGAGGGATTGGAAGTGTTTGAAGAATAGCGGTGTGGTTCAAAAGCAGTTCATTATATTTCCGCGCTACACAGGGGCGATGGAGGAGAGGATGTTTGCACAGGGTGGGATGGTGATGGTAAGGAAAAGGCTTGAGAGAGGAGGAGGAGAGCTGGACAGAGAAGGGAAGAGGCTCACTGAGAGGGAAATTATGCATCATTAAAGCATAAACAAGATATTTATGCAAATACACCTGTCGGGGCCGAGAGATTCGGTTGGAATGGAACAGAACATCCCATCGGTGCAAATCCAGACGCTGAGGCGGTGCAAGACTTGAAATCTTGCGGAGGAAAAATCCCAATTTCTCTGCCGTGTCTGGCCGAACATGTGACAAGGTGACCCGATGCAGCTTTCAAAGTCTTGATATTAAATATGAAAACAATATAACGTGATCACCTGGATAACAAACCTGTCTCCTAGAATGTCTTTAAAGAACTCATTTGCAAGAACATATATTTGGAAGGGAACATAATCCGGTCGGATTACACTTTCATTTTCATCAAAAATAATGATAAAATGTTTGTTATTAACGTATCTGGCCAATTAGTTATCAGTAAAATGTTCCCAGACAAGGCATTTCATCGATATTCTGCCAAAATATCAGATTTTATATTATACACAGATACATGGGTGGTTTGTGCAAGCTTAGCATGGCCCCTATTTTCATGTATTGCTCTGCAATGTTAGAGCTCTTTTTGCGTCCAAATTGCATCCAATATCGTATCAGTGTCATCTCCAGTGACGTTGTTTAAAGAGCGACACGGTCGGGTTGGACAAATACAGGACTTTCACCCAGGAGACTGGCTGCTTGTGTCCTGTGCTGACTGTTTTTAAATAACTTAATAAAACACTACAAAGTCAGCCATGATCAGTCCAGCTGTGTGTTTGACAGTTTGTGGACTTTAGCAGTTGAGCTGGTTGCCGGTTAAAATATCCTTGAGCATTAAGTCCATACTGTTCATTCAGCTGTAATATTTTATCCACACATGTTTCTGATTTGTCTCCAATTTTGTATTATTAATATTTCCGTCAATGTCAGATGTTGCACCATATCCGGGGAAGCAAATTATTCATAAGACATAATTGCAAAAGCCAGGATGTAAACCCCCACACTCTGGTATTAGAGTCCTGCTTGGAATGCCCTCATTGAATACTGTGACTCTGCAATTCATAAATATTGTGCTCCCTTTATTCCTTCATTCATTTATTAAAAGAAAAAAGCATTGTCTCTGAGCCTCACCCAGGTAGAGATTAAAACATTTCCATCACGTTCAAATGTAATATTTCTAGGAGCCATGGTGGAAGGACAAGTGTAAATGGGGAGAATTTGTCTGAACCCATTACCAAATGCATGCATGTGTGTGTGTGTTTCTGTATGTGTGTGTGTGTGTCTTAAATTGCTGGTTCCTTCTACTGGGGGAGCGAGTTAAAACAAAGGCCCTCAGGACGTTGCTTCCTCATTAATTTGTGGCTCTAAATGGGCATAAACTCCATCTGATGACCACACACACACACACACACACACACACACGCACACACACACACATACACACACACACACTCACGCACGCACGCACACACGCACACACAGAGAAATACAGACAAATAAGCTGGCGAAGGCAACAACCACACACAATATAAAAAATAAAAAGACCATTAAGCAAAAAGCACAAACTACGTGGCGTCCAATCACACCAGCACATGTAAACACTGCGAGGCGGAGACCCGTCCTTTCCCCTCGGCACACACGTCCGACATGGCCGCGGCCGTTTGCTGCGAAATATTGCCTTTTTAATAATTCAAGAGCTACCGCAGCTCTGCTCGGCTCGGCACTTTGACTGAGTTCATCCTGCGGAAACCCCTACTGGGATGCTTCCTCTCTCTCTCTGTCTCTCTCTCTCTCCATTCCTCCCCCTCCTGCCTCCTTTTTAACCTTTCTTGTTCTACTGTCCTCCTGTCCCTTTCCGTCCCCTGCGGGTGGGCCACTTGCTCCCTTCTGTCCTTGCGTGTCTCCAAAAAGAAATCCCTTTTTCCGTCTCTCTGTCGTCTTGGCTGCAGCTGTCCTCGTCCTGGTTCGGCGTTAATCATCCTCCCTCCCTTTGCTCTTTCCTTCCCCTCCCTATCTATCTTTTTCCATCCCTTTCATTTTGCTCCTCAATCCGTCTCCTCCGTTTCCTAACCCCCTCCTCTCTGTGGTACCTCTCCCCTCGAGGTAGCCCGGCAGAATTGATTTGTAGCAGGGCAGTCGATGGGGAGGTGCCATCCGAGAGCCGCTTGGCACCGGGGACTCGCCAGGGCTGGTGCGGAGTTTAAGCTGGGACAAGCACACGGCGGCTTGAGCTCACGCTTCCTAGACACCTGCAGCTTCTTTTAAAGAGCCTCATTCTGGAAATGTTTTAACGGCTTGAGAAAACAAATCATCTAAAAACTGATCCGGCACATGGAGTTCTATACCCTTCGTCGATATCAAGAGGGAAAGTGCCACATGTTTGGTTTTAATAAGTGATAAGACCAACTACAACGTCAGGCCTCTCAATCAGGCGGGAGTTATGGTTCAGCAGAGTCATGAATGGGTGATGCTGAAGACACTTCCGCTGACTATTTGTTTCCCGTTAATGTCCTCCCGATTAGCGTGTGAAGCAGTGAGCAAAAAGGACATCTTGTGGCAAACCAACGTGACAGTATTATGAGGGAATTCATTAGCAGCACAGAAAAAACCCTCTCAAGGTCTCCACTGCTGCTGCTGCTGCTGCTGTGCTCGGCTACATCACTGCGACATACAGAGCGGTAGCTAGTGAGCTGGGGGCAGGTGTGAGCTTCTCTCTCAATCTGTGGTGCATTGTGTAGTTATGGCTTCAATAATATACAGTATTATAGACGAACAAGCCTTGCTCTGCCACTTTAGATTCACTCCCATCAACAAACTATGAAAACTCTCCTGAAGGTTTTTCCCTTTTTCCCCCTGTGAAAGTGTTTTGGGGAAGTTTTTCCTGATCTGATGTGAGGTCCCGGGACAGGGATGTCGAATGTGTACGGATTGTAAAGCCCTCCGAGGCAAATTTGTAATTCTGGGCTATACAAAATAAACTGAAATAAACTGAATTGAAAAACATGTGCCCGAAACGTGATTGACAAGCCCTCGGGGCAGCTCTACTTCTTGGTCCTCTCATGTTGGACTGAGGCCGGACGCTACAGTAACTCTCTATCTATCGCCTCTCGAGGCACAAGTGGTATTACAAGACGGAGTCTGAGCGAGCCAGATCCTACACATTGCACCTTGCTTTCAAATACTTAAAAGGTTTCCTCTACCCATTCTAAATCAGGGTGTCGCCATGCTTCTGAGATACAATCTCACACTAAAAGAAACCTGTTAGTGCTCAAACCTCCGCCAACACAGAACTGGTTTCCAACTGGCAAAACTGCACCTTTCAGAATGTATTATTTTATTTTTGTAATGGTTTGCGGGTTCTGTTGCCAACTTGGCCATTCTCTGCTAAAGCTGGACCGCTTGAGCGCAGAAAAAAAGTTGACTACAAAACACAATATTAGTAATTGTGGAAATCCCAGTAGATCTACGTATGTCTGTCACGTGACAGCGAGATGGGTGAGACGCTGTAGAGGTGCTCAAAATCACTGAACGTTTAAGCAACTCAACCTTTCTGCGTGAGGACTGTGTGATGAGGTTGAAGGCTCCAGAGCAAGTGGAGTTTGAGTTGCTATTGTTCCTTTTCAGCCAGCCTTGCAGTTCTCTCGTGTCATTGCTTTTGCAGCAGGAGCTATCAGACTCAAAATAGCATATCAATTCATATCTAGATAAGACCAAATAAGATATAACTTCATTAATCCCAAAGGATTTGTGCTTTGATCAAAGATTACAACAGAAGAATGATAAGAGAGAAAAAAGATTGATGTACAATAGAGTGATACGTGTGATATAAACGTGTACAATAAGTAATACTAACACCAGTGCAGAGCAAAAATAAATAGTATAGTTTAGAAATCCTTCTCATTGACTAGCAACAGCTGATTTATGTTCACCCTTTTCCCTGTTGCTTCCCCAAAAGCATAAAAACTTGTTTTTTTCAACATTTATAGTTACATAACTCCATTGTCAGCCCTTTCTCTGCCCCATTTAATAACAACAAACAAACAAACAAACAAACAAACAAACAAACAAACACAAGTATGTTGAGTGCTTCCTCTGGGTCCGTCAGAGCTCCGGCCGGCGGGAGCCTGCAATGTTTACTGTTTACCTCACTAACTTATTAGCTTTGATGCGTCTCAAGACTTCCAGCGCTCGCTGGCACGATAGCAGTGAGCGATGATTAACTATAATCATGCAGCTTCATCATCCCCAAACCAGACAGCCGCTCCGGGTAACTGGGACCGAAGAGGAGCGTTTGAGCGGTTTCACTGAGACGAGGAGACTGGCGCTGAACTGCTCCGACCTGATTGGCTGCTGGGGCTCAAAACCGCGTGAGATCCACACAGGTGTGACGACACCGAATGACCACATGGTGCATACAATGCTCCTGACGTCACGGATGGATTCACCTGGTTTAGCACCGCGCTCTCTCCCTCTCTCTCTCTCTCTCTCTCTCTCTCCCTCTCTCTCTCTCTCTCTCTCTCTCTCTCTCTCTTTCTTTATCGTTAATGATCCTATATGCACCTCAGCAGCCTCTCTTTGTATCACTATCTGTCAATTTCCCACGACACCTGAGCCTGAGAGCATCCTTCTTCTTCTATGCTGCAGAAACTGCATAAATATGTCTTTGTTAAAATGAAAAGGCTGAATAGTTCCCAGCTCCAGGAAGAGAAAAAAGCAAATGGTTCATGCAGATCAGTCTGTGTAACATTTCCCCAAAACATTTTGCCTGTCTGTCATACCAAGTCAGATTGCTTATCCGCTACAGGTCACAACACGATTGTGTTTCTTGGGGTGTAAGATGATGCTGGCTGCCTAGAGAGTTCTATTCTCACCTTCAATTCAGCAAAATGCTCATATGGGCTGCAATTTGTCTATTTTGGAAAACAAGGAAACAAAGCTGACTTTTTTTGGGACCACACGTACCTGTATAACCTGCGAAATCTATTCTATAGCAGGTTATATTGACTTCTCTTTCCTTGCTGTTATTTCGAGCAGCTGGTTCATGAAATAATGGGGAGAATTTACATACTGACTCATAAACAAGCACTGATTCATTCGTGCCTTCAGGGCATCGCCTTGCCAGTTATTCCACACTCTGAAACATTGAAACACAAACTCTGAAAGCCTTCAACTTTTGCATTACGCCAGAGGAACTTTTAAATAAATACAAAGACCAGAGATAAAACACAGAACCAGAACTCAGGTGAAGACATCGAGGTTAAAATGACCTCATACCTAAACGACAGAATAGGTTGTTTGCCGATAATAATTCCCAAAGAGAACCAGTGACAAATGCACGTTGGTTGCGATGGCTGCCATTTTTTAAACACGTAGTTAATATTTAGAATTGAAGCAACAATATGTGCTGGTTTGGAAAAATATTATGGTTTGGGTTGAAATAACGTATATAATGTAACTTAGGTGTCCAAGTTAAGTATGTGGCACAAGTTAAGTATGTTAAGTATGTGGCACAAGTTAAGTATGTTAAGTATGTTAAGTATGTGGCACAAGTTAAGTATGTTAAGTATGTGGCACAAGTTAAGTATGTTAAGTATGTGGCACAAGTTAAGTATGTTAAGTATGTGGCGTTAGTTATGTGAGTAACGTAAGTTAAGTATGTGGCACAAGTTAAGTATGTTAAGTATGTGGCACAAGTTAAGTATGTTAAGTATGTGGCATAAGTTAAGTATGTTAAGTATGTGGCACAAGTTAAGTATGTTAAGTATGTTAAGTATGTGGCACAAGTTAAGTATGTTAAGTGTGTTAAGTATGTGGCACAAGTTAAGTATGTTAAGTATGTTAAGTATGTGGCACAAGTTAAGTATGTTAAGTATGTGGCATAAGTTAAGTATGCTAAGTATGTTAAGTATGTGGCACAAGTTAAGTATGTTAAGTATGTGGCACAAGTTAAGTATGTTAAGTATGTTAAGTATGTGGCACAAGTTAAGTATGTGGCACAAGTTAAGTATGTTAAGTATGTGGCACAAGTTAAGTATGTTAAGTATGTGGCATAAGTTAAGTATGTTAAGTGTGTTAAGTATGTGGCACAAGTTAAGTATGTTAAGTATGTTAAGTATGTGGCACAAGTTAAGTATGTTAAGTATGTGGCATAAGTTAAGTATGTTAAGTATGTGGCACAAGTTAAGTATGTTAAGTATGTGGCACAAGTTAAGTATGTTAAGTATGTTAAGTATGTGGCACAAGTTAAGTATGTGGCACAAGTTAAGTATGTTAAGTATGTGGCACAAGTTAAGTATGTTAAGTATGTGGCACAACTTAAGTATGTTAAGTATGTGGCATAAGTTAAGTATGTTAAGTATGTTAAGTATGTGGCACAAGTTAAGTATGTTAAGTATGTGGCACAAGTTAAGTATGTTAAGTATGTGGCACAAGTTAAGTATGTTAAGTATGTTAAGTATGTGGCACAAGTTAAGTATGTTAAGTATGTGGCACAAGTTAAGTATGTTAAGTATGTTAAGTATGTTAAGTATGTGGCACAAGTTAAGTATGTTAAGTATGTTAAGTATGTGGCACAAGTTAAGTATGTTAAGTATGTTAAGTATGTGGCACAAGTTAAGTATGTTAAGTATGTGGCACAAGTTAAGTATGTTAAGTATGTGGCACAAGTTAAGTATGTTAAGTATGTGGCATAAGTTAAGTATGTTAAGTATGTTAAGTATGTGGCACAAGTTAAGTATGTTAAGTATGTGGCACAAGTTAAGTATGTTAAGTATGTTAAGTATGTGGCACAAGTTAAGTATGTTAAGTATGTGGCACAAGTTAAGTATGTTAAGTATGTGGCACAAGTTAAGTATGTTAAGTATGTGGCATAAGTTAAGTATGTTAAGTATGTGGCACAAGTTAAGTATGTTAAGTATGTGGCACAAGTTAAGTATGTTAAGTATGTGGCACAAGTTAAGTATGTTAAGTATGTGGCACAAGTTAAGTATGTTAAGTATGTGGCACAAGTTAAGTATGTTAAGTATGTGGCACAAGTTAAGCATGTTAAGTATGTTAAGTATGTGGCACAAGTTAAGTATGTTAAGTATGTGGCACAAGTTAAGTATGTTAAGTATGTGGCACAAGTTAAGCATGTTAAGTATGTTAAGTATGTGGCACAAGTTAAGTATGTTAAGTATGTGGCATAAGTTAAGTATGTTAAGTATGTTAAGTATGTGGCACAAGTTAAGTATGTTAAGTATGTGGCACAAGTTAAGTATGTTAAGTATGTTAAGTATGTGGCACAAGTTAAGTATGTTAAGTATGTGGCACAAGTTAAGTATGTTAAGTATGTGGCACAAGTTAAGTATGTTAAGTATGTGGCATAAGTTAAGTATGTTAAGTATGTGGCACAAGTTAAGTATGTTAAGTATGTGGCACAAGTTAAGTATGTTAAGTATGTGGCACAAGTTAAGTATGTTAAGTATGTTAAGTATGTGGCACAAGTTAAGTATGTTAAGTATGTGGCACAAGTTAAGTATGTTAAGTATGTGGCACAAGTTAAGCATGCTAAGTATGTTAAGTATGTGGCACAAGTTAAGTATGTTAAGTTTGTGGCACAAGTTAAGTATGTTAAGTACGTGGCACAAGTTAAGTATGTTAAGTATGTGGCATAAGTTAAGTATGTTAAGTATGTGGCATAAGTTAAGTATGTGTTGTAAATTAAATGCTAAATGGACCTGTACTTGTAAAGCGCTTTTCAAGTCTTCCGACCACTCAAAGCGCTTTCACACTAGATGACATCATTCACCCATTCACACCCATTTATACACTGATGGGAGGAGCTACCATGCCAGCTCATCAGGACTAACTAACATTCACACACGTTTACACACCGTAGGCTCAGCTGCGGGAGCTGTTTGGGTTGCAGGACACATCGGCATGGGCTAGCAGAGCCGGGGATCGAACCGCTGATCCTCTGATTGAAGGACAAACTAGCCGCTCTAAATGAATTGGCTTTTGTTAAAAATGTGGCGTGAGGTGTAAGGAAGGTTACTACGTACATAGTATACCTCATCATTGTGAGCACGCCTCTGAATTGTGAGTGAGACACACGCCGTTGTGTTTGTGTTCATGAAGGCTTCAGTCAGAACAAAACTGGCCGCATCACATTTCCCTCACAGTTTAATAATGAGCCTTATTAATGAGTCTCTATATAATCAAACACAGACACAGACAGGGAGAGGTGCCTGAGACACGCGCACAAGTGGGCACACAATACTACACGTGCCGTTACGCACACACACACACACACACACACACACACACACACACACACACACGATGTGGGCCGCTGTCAGTGCGAGGTATGAAGATTATTTCAGCTGTCAGGCACCAATTATTGTGATGGATTGTGTTTAAAAACCACATGAGTTGAAATACAGATTTGGCATTTGAACATTTTCAGTTTACTCTCATCTGCTGGAAGTCTCTGGAGTCTTCTCACTCTCTGATGTAGCCACGCAATCATGAGCAACAAAACCAGAGCAAAGAATTATAGATTTAATTCAGTCAAATATACGATACAACTCTCCACTAAAATGCCAGCGCAAAAGGCTATACGAGTGTGTAAACGTTGCACTGACACTCTAACCTAGAAGCGTTTTGGTAAAGACTGAAGTGGAACTCATGCCCACCTTTATACAGCTTCTGTTTTCTCTCTACGGGGATAACATGGGTTGAATACTGATTTGAAAAAGACCAAGGCATGCCAGTCCTGTTGATATTCTAGGGGTGTCCCGTCATAGTCGAATATGACTGGTCAAGTCTTGCCAATCGTCGACTCGTGTTTCCCCCTCATTGTAGCAACCCACAGACAGAGAAATGAAACAAAAGGGAAGCGAAGGACAGTCAGTAAGACAGAGATTTGTTCATCAATTAAAAAAACATCTCTGATTAATAAACATATTGTTTGTTTCTTGAAACAGTAGCCTCGTGTAGTGGTTAATAAGCCTTTCGTTCCCGCACATTAGGAAAGAGCAACCGCATGGTGATTTATTCACGCTCCCGAGGATTGATTGATTGATTGAAAGGAAATGAGATGTTCTCACCATTTTATGAATAGTATTATTAATAGGCTGTTATTTAAACCATAAAACCATGATTTATTGGAAGACACTGAGCAATTCTTCCCTTTTTTTCTGTTTTTAATAATAACCACCTTTTTTCATCAATACGACGTGAGATAGGCAGTAGAATCGGGCTCCATCGATGGGTTCGTTGAATATTACATTATGCATATTCAGGGTCACCCCTCAAAGATTCATTCACACTTGCGAGTTGAAGTTGAACTCCTTTATGTTGAAGGAGAACAACTCAGCAGTTTCTCTCGCATCGTTCCATCCTTGGTGTCTTCTCCACCTGTCCCCTCGCTCCTGTCTCATCATGACAACTATGTGTAGCATTAATAGACCCGAAGATCACACACACACACACACACACACACACACACACACACACACACACACACACACACACACACACACACACACCTGCTATTTGAAGACATCCGAGTCACAGTGATCCATATATCACACGGCAGCTCCCTTCCCTTCCACCTAATTGAATTTTCCCAGACTTTAACATTTTTCCGTGACGAGAAAACACCTCAGTAAAGATTCTGATAAAAAATGCTTTCTGCTTTTTTTTAAATGTATTTCACACAGGAGAGCTCTGTTCATCTCCTGTGTGAAACAGGAAGTCCACGTTGATTTACTTCCGTTGTTATTTTAACCCAAACCACAATCTGTCACATGTAATATCCTATTGATAGATGTTACTATTTACAGCACAGTAGTATCTTTAAGCTAGTTTAACCCTAGAACACTAACGTTAAAAATAGTCACACTATCAATAACGTCGGGTGAATTTCACCCGATACAATGTACCTGATAAAATATACTTCTCATCTAAATATATTCAAATACAACAATACAAGGCAAGTTGAAGTACTTAAAGTTCTTTTATTTCACCCTATAGAACTTCTCATAAAACGATAAACAGGTATCACGGGGAGACCCTAAAAAAAGACTCAAAATCCGGTGAAAAATTAGGGAATCGTCAATAAAACATGATTAAAAATATAAATAAAGGAGCTATGAACTTGTTATTTGGTCCACATGTTCCTGGGACATGTGAGTCTTGTTCTGTGAAGGAAAAGTTAATTAATGTTAAAAGTCAATGTTAAAACCCATCCGGAAAAAATAGCCACACTATCACTAACGTCGGGTGAAAATCTCCCGAACAGGGGCCTGTAGAAAAAAACAGTGATCGGAGCAGGAAGACACGCCCACCTTCACAAAGACACGCCCACATTCACTAAGACACGCCCACCTTCACTAACGTCAGTGAGCAGCATGAAGTTCCACAAGGACCCACACTCAGACAAAAGCAACACAATGAAAATAACGTAACAACAATCGCTCGGGTGAAAATCACCCGACGTTAGTGTTCTAGGGTTAAAGGAAGGTTTCAGCAGATTTGTCCAAGCTACGTCTCCGGATCGTGAAACATAGCACTTATTCTGTCAGCAGATGATGGAAGGAGTCAAACAGTGTTTCTAGCTGCCACTTCGAATCAGGTAGCTACATTTTATGGCTTGTGTTTATGTGTTTTTATGTGTGTTTTTGGTGATACATCCTTGAGGCGGGTTAGGAGTTTCTGGATGCACACAGTGACGAGCAGTCCTGTCATGGCAACGGACCTCCTGCTTCACCACCATTCACCGTGGTAACACGAGCACAGAAGGCGCTGACAGGCTTCGGTGTGATGTGTTGGACTCGGCAATTCACCGAAGCACTAATACAGTATAACTGTAACTGTGGCTGAATCCCGAAGAAGCGGCTGAATTGAGCCGGACTGGCTTCATAGCAGAGAAGGGGCGTGTCGCGTCACGACTGCAGCGCTCCGTCTCAACGCAGAAGAAAAGCCCCGCTTTGCAGAAACCGTCCATTCAGGCCGAGCAGCTGCAGCCCAGTTTCACTCACTTGAACGTCTCCAGCGCTCAGCGCACCGTTTCTTTCGTCTTGCTTAAAAGATGAATGAGGTGCGAGTCATGACTGGCAACTATCTCCATCTATTTTGATTCCCTGCCGTCACTTTCTATTACCGGCATCTCCGCTTCTTGGGAGCGTTAACAGCAAGAGACGGGCAACAGATGACGTTGGTCTGCACGGTCCAACTCATCCATATCCATCCATATGTGGAACAAGTGAGTGAAAAGTTGGTTTTAAGTATCCTCTGTTGTATTTGCGTTCATTCAAATCATTTAATTAGCACTACTATAAGTGGTTATGAGTTGACAGTAGCAAACATGAATCTGTGTATGATGTCAAATAGGAAAAATCATGCTCCTGAATAATTGCACACTGCTTATCGTTGGTGCCATTGTTGTGGTATTGTCTTTAGAAATAAGCATCAGTAAAGTATAGAGTAACTGTGCAAAGGGAGGGTATAGTTTTTTTGGGACATTGGTTGATATGACTAATGTTGCATTGCCAATAATTCCCTCCCAGCACATCTGCCAGATGTCCCAAAAAAATTGCTAGTTTTAAAATCTGCAAAGGTTCCCTTTAATCCTATTTTCAAGAGCGAAATGAATACACACTGGATATAGTTTGAGTACCACAACACTCGTAGGCTTAATCTCAACGTCATATGCAACAAACAAATTCATAGACAGCAAGACCGTTGCTTGCTGTAAGATGTGGCCTAACTCTAAAAAATGTCAGTAATTTGGAAGAATTTGGAGAGAGTTTATAACTCAAACTGATGAGTATTATTCTTTTTAAGATAATTTGTTCTGGCCATTTCCCTTTTGAAGCTTGATAAGAGAGAAAAAGAGAGAGAGAGAGAGAGAGAGAGAGAGAGAGAGAGAGAGAGAGAACAACATGCAACAAAGGCCATAGGTCAGATTCAAACCTGGGCCTCTGCGGTATGGGTTCAGGTCGTCATGTGGTCAGCTTGAGCTCTAAGATATGGAGGCTGGTACAACAGCTCACTACCTTACACTTCACTACCTTACACTTTTTTTTTTGCTGGCATCTACTGTGTATTTTTCCTTCTTCTAAATGGGGCACACATCCAAGCATACGTTTCTATTGCTGTAAGCAATATGCTAGTGAGATGGTTAATAGTGCCAGCCAGCATTTTTTCCCCCTCTTACGCACCACAATGACACTATTTTTTAAAGCCGTGCATGGAGGTCTTTATCGCTGACTTCATCGTCCTCCTATTGTTTATCTAAATCATGTTTACTGCACTGTACTTTGTGTTTGTCATTCTTTTTTTTGTGACACGTGTGAGGCAGTTACAGCAACATCTTTAGACGCAGGCATGAACCACCTCAGTCATCCGAGATATTATTTATTCAACAAAAGAAAGTAGCGCTAAAAACAAATGATGCACAAGCAGGAATGAGGGTTCAGCTTTCGTACAAAATATATATATTAAAGTGAATATTTTCCTTCTCACTGAAAACACATAGCTATGAATAAAAACCATTAGCACTTTGTTTAGGTTGGTTGAGGGCAGCAGCATCTTCTGTCCAACTATTGCTGTTTGAATTAAAAGCCAACCCTTGATCATGTGTGCATCAAGGTCGGTCTTCACCTGTCAGTACCTTTCACACTGGAAAGACAACAAAGACAAAAGGTGAGCGGCTATCAAGGGGTAAAAAACACTTCCAATGTGCTGATTTTATGCTCTAAACCTGAAAGTTGTAAATGGCTGCAGAATCATATAGTGTGTGGCTCTGCTCAGTGAGAGGCTTCTGCTGGGCGCACAGGGTGTGCGTTCAGGGCGTGCAGCTGTGCAGCGGAGCCGATCGCCAGATGTGGACAGCTGACAGCTGGAATTTCATCTGGGGTTGTTTCACTGTTTGGTTTCATGCATAAGGTGAGCTGAGACCTGAACACATGGACAACATTTAGGAAGGCGGGACAATCCTTGAAGCCTGTTAAGAGGTGTGTGTTTTCACTCTTTTACTGATTGAGGGCAAATGGTTGTTGTTCGCTGCTTCCAATTAATATCTTGCCGCCATCTGCCAACCTACTCATAACATGTCTCTGACACACACACACACACACACACACACACACACACACATCATCATCATCATCATCATCAGCCTCAGGAATCATTTAAATTGTCTCGACCGCCTCACTCTCTGAGAGGGGTGGTGAAAATTTAGTGCATAATTAGTCCTCAGTCTCAAGTGTGTGTGTGTTGTCCTGACATGGTCGTGAATGTGGCCTGCTGGTCGGGGGATACGGACGGATCAGGACAGAACACTTGTATCCTCTCAGCTTTACATCGCGGGGAAGACGTGGTCAGGATTACACCTTGACACAGGGCTGCACTGGTTCCTGACAGAGCAGGAAGGCCGCCAGATACTACAAGGAATTCACTGCTTATCCAAACTTCCGCTGCATTTACGTAAGGACTAACTGTTGCATGCGTTTGATCTTTTTATTTACACACTTGCATTCCCCGTTGTCTTCGTGCTGCCTACTCTCCTGACAGAATCGAAACGAGACAATGCTTCGACTGGGCTTGAGCTCAGGAGGGTTTGTTTGTTTTCATGCCAGCGGGTGCTCACAAGAGGTTACTGTGATTCAGTGTCGGAGACAACAAATGATCCCCAAAATTGACAAAAGTGTCTTGTGTAAACTGTAGGATGAACGGGCATTTAGCAGGTGGCGTTTGCAACGAGCTAGTTTGTTTCCCCGCTTTGTTTTCCCTCCACCTCTGCTGGAACAGCTTAAAATACCTCCATCCATTCTCAGACAAATACTTCTGTTTTAAAGGTGCTATTTATTTTTCCGTATCCCTTATTAGTCCCACAGTGGGGAAATGTATTGTCTGCATTTGACCCCATCCTTAGAGATAAAGGAGCAGTGTGCAGACGTGAAGCGCCCGGGAAGCAACTTGGGGTTCAGTGTCTTGCTCAAGGAGACTTCAGCACGCAAACTATGGAGAGACCGGGGATCGAACAGGCAACCTTGTGGTTTCAAGACGACCACATCATCTCCAAACATACGGAGATTGGAGCACATATCCACGGTTGGGTCGTCGGCTTGCAGCTAACAGTGTTGCCAGTGCTAACAGTGTTAATAGCACAAATGATGACAGAGCTAACAGTGGTTACCTGAGTCCTTGTTCAGGTGTAACCGCCATACGAGAGCAGAACATTTACATGTACATAGCTTCTCGTTGTTTGTTGCTCTATTACTGCTCTGATGCTGTATATTGACCCTTTGAATGTATTTATTGTTAAGGGTGAGAATGCAGAACCGGCAAGCTAAGTCAGAATTCACGTTCAAACTGATTCAATCGAAGGTTCGTTTGCAGCTTTAATACTGTATCAGAGGGCACGTTGCAATTTTAAAGTGGTTGTCAGATCAATACCTGCACCTTGATGCCTTGTTCAGACTGCCAGCCCTAATCCGTTTGTTTTTTTCTGATCCAGATTGTATCCAGATTGATTTTATGAAGTCTGGACAGCGACAAAAAAACACTTTTGCAAATCAAATCACATTTGTAGGTGGTTTGAAATGCGATTCCAATCACAAAGTCCAATCGCACGCAGCTTTAAATCCAGAGCGACTGAAGTGCTGAGCAGAAGCCATGCGGCAGATAGGTTGGTGACGCCGTGGTGGACACACAAATCCAAAGATCTGAAAGACATATCGCCATACTTAACATCACATCTGGGCCTACTGTTTATGTGTTGAATGATGACGAACTGCTGTAAAACTGTTGAACCAACAGACTATGGAAATTCAGCTGAACATGAATATTCAGCTGCTCCACGGGTGGCAAGATGGACGATCTGGCTCTTCTTCTTCTTCTTCTTCTTCTTCTTCTTCTTCTTCTTCTTCTTCTTCTTCTTCTTCTTCTTCTTCTTCTTCTTCTTCTTCTTCTTCTTCTTCTTCTTCTTCTTCTTCTTCTTCTTCTTCCTCTTCTTCCTCTTCTTCTTCTTCTTCTTCTTCTTCTTCTTCTTCTTCTTCCTCTTCTTCATGGTCACTCCTGTACCTCTCACTGTCTCTGTGACCCATCTCTCTTTTATTTTTCCTTTACTTGACTCCATCACCTTCCTGTTTACCCTCCCTCCCCTTTGCACTCGTCCGTCACTCTCTCGGCTCGTTGCTCTCCAAAAAGATGAAGGTTGGGACGGAAATTACCTCGTGGAATGAAGATAAATTACATGTCTTTCTCACTGTTCCGATCTCCTTACTCTCTTTCTCGCTTTCACTTCCTCACCCCCTTATAGCCTCCCCACTTCCTCTTCCAGCTTCCATCAGCCTTTCAACACAGGGCTCAATAGAAACATCTAATGCATTAAGGGGAAAATTAGGCATTCCCGGACCCTTTTTCCCCGAGGCCACCCTCACTACCGCACAATCTCTTCCCAAGTAACACATTGCAGTATGAGGAGGCCCAGGCCTCCTCATACTGCAATGTCGAGGAGTGGAGTTACTGCTGCAGTGTGTATGACAAGCAAGGCACGGCGAAGCGGGATATGGATTTAACGGACAGCTGATATTCTGGTTGCAATGCTCGTGGCCGGCCTTGACTGATCCTCTTACAATGTGTTCTGCTATGCATTCTACTGATTTAAACGTCAGGATCAGGATACTTTTCGTGGATAGTTCCACTCAGACTGTGAAAACAGTTGTATTCGGTCTTTAGTGGATCTGGAGGATAAATGGGGATATTGTGTCTTTCAGTTAGGTAAAACATCAAATAGGATCAAATGCATGACACATGAATACATCAAGTGACAACAAGAAATCGGGGGTGTGTTTAGCCATCAAGGAAAACCCCATCAGCCGACAGTGGTGACGTGGAAAACTAATCAACCGCTAAGTCCTCCATCATGAGTGTCTGAGCGTTTGGTGGCCTGAGAAATAAAACAATTATTCACGCTTTTAAACCTGGTCATACTGTCAGACAATAACATTGTTGTCTGTTTCCACGATTAAGGAACACAATATGCGATGGAAAATAAAACATAATGGATCTGCACAGTGTTCAGAAGGTGACCAGAGATTTTATGAGGGTTCATTCGTCTTGGGATGCGACTGACAGTCTGCACATTGAGTTCTAGCTGCGGTACAAGAACAAGTACAATTACAAAACCAAATCAATGGAATGCCCCTTTATTTATTCATCAAGTATCCAAATGCACTTGAACAAGATGTTTTTGTTTTTTTAACCTCACATGTTGTTGACGACAGCACAGCAGACTTGTGTGACACAGTGCGATTAATTGAGCTGCTATTAATATTTAATGACGTTCACAAGGCTGCTCCTCTCATGTATTCTGAGGCTCACGCGCAAACCGCACTCGAGTGACGATACAAATGAATATCGGGAAAACCTCACTCGCAACTCGTCAAATACCGCAGTGTGGTCGGTGCCCCTCGGCCTCTGATATTGGGATCAGAAATCGGATGCGTCCGTATGAGATGACCACATTTCCACTAGCTCCAATGTAAGCCCAATGTTAGACGGTCAGAGAAACTGTCCGAGTATGAAGAGCAAGAAAGTCAAAGTATGGTGGAGTGGAGTTGGAGGGGAGGATTGATTGGTCAAACAAACACAGGACTTTCACCCAGCAGACCGCTGTTTGTGTGAAACCAAGTACAATTCAACTTGTTTACAGTAGTTTGGTGACCTGAGTTTTGTAGCATACTTATTTTACGTAGCGCACATAGTTATTTTAACTGAAACCACAATCTTTTCCTCAGACTAACCGAGTTCTTTTGTTGCCAAAACCTAATAGTTTTTTTACGGCAGCCAAATGTGTGTTGGAAAAAAAAACACAAAACACCAGGAAGTTTTCTCTTCATCAATTATGTTTCAGCAGCGATGAACATCTGAGCTGCTGAGAGCTGTTTAGACTATCTGTGAAACGCTACACCTCGACTCGGGAGAGGTAGAACATTACAACCACACTGTGTGACTAACTAGACATATTCCAAACACACACACACACACACACACACACACACACACACACACGTTCACAGTCCCTCACAAGCAGACATTCTCTTCTGACGTTTACATCTGATCACACCTTCACTTCTCTGGCTCATCAGTGAGGAGTAAAAATAGTCAAGTGCTGCTGACTGATAGAGGATGTGTGAGGCTGCCGAGAGACTGTCCTATAATTATGCTGCAGATGGAGAGTTTCTGACAGCCAAGCAAATACAGAGATAAAACAACTCTGTAGCTTCTGATAAAAAATGCCTACACATACAGTAGTTCCCTGACACATCAACAGTGAGGTGAAAGAGAAGTATTTCACAAAAAATGGCCTACTTGCAAAGATTTCATCTAAAAACAATAGTCAGCATCATTTCTTAGCATTTTCAGTCCCACCATGCGTTCATACCTTCCATCCAACAGACTAACATATATATATAATGTTTCTTTCATCTTTATGTATTAGTTCAAAAGCAGAGTTGATAGACAACAAAGGTCCTCAGCTGGAAGAAAACAAATGTCAAAACTGGATCTGTATCAGCCCTGCAGAACAATTGCTCTTGAGAAGGGGATCAATAGCGTAGCAACATGCAGCAGGCAACCTTGCACGTTGGCAGCACCAAATGTAGCGACAGGTAACCTCCTGAAGTTTTAAGAATCAGTACCCACACATAATATCAGCTACAAATCCAAGTATCAACCCAAATGTTCTATGAGGGGAAAATGTATATTCTTGCAACCATTGAGCTCATATTGCTTCATTGGGGTTGCTTTATTTCTACACATGGGTTTCTATTTTTGGTTTTGGTTTGCGCAAAAGAGATTTTAAAGTCGTAATAATACAAGATAATGATAATAATGATTAATAAACTTGACATCAAAGAGGATGAGCTTTGTCCGTTCAAGCCTCACCTCCGGATTCAAACCATTAACACATCTTCAACAAGCATGCTGTTCTCTTCGTATTGAAGTGGCAACAGATAATTACCCCCGAGCGTTTCCAAGTGATATTAATTGGTGTCGCAAAGACAGCCAATTAACTTTCATTGGGAACCAATCTAAAAGCCGATGGTGTTATCATTTGAGCTATAACATTGTGCGATCATTCACTCCATAATGATTAGTTAAAGCAACACACACACAAATGTCTGTTGCCACTTTGAAATGGACTGGATGCACACGTGCAAATGTCTCGAGATAAGAGGACAATACTGGTGAATGGAGTTTAACAAAGAGGGAACAAATCCTTGGTGTTCATGCTGTTAGCTTAGCTACATTAGCTAGCGGCATGTTGCGCAACCGGCACACGTGTCACTACGTGTGCCTGTTCCAGCATTCATCATTTATTCAGGTTAATCACATGGTGTGATGAGTGGAGCTGTGTAACTAACCGTACACGACCACATGGTATCCTCTGAAGATCAAGGGTTCACAGCAAAGCACCAGTGGATGCACACACACACACACACACACACACACACACGCACGCACACGCACACGCGCACACACACACACAAAACGCAAACGCACACACACTCGTTCAAAGGCTTTGTACTGCAGACGCAGCCCAGCATTATTCCCATAGCATTTACAGACCTCCACAGAAAAAGAGCACTGCTGCAAACTGAGTCATCTCTGCTTTGATAAAGTAAAGCTCTTCTGTTTTATATGCATCCCAATTAAGAATCGACAGAGGGTTTGATCACTGAATGGCTGCTCAGGTTTGTAGGCTTGGTAACTTTCTCTTTAGTCACGCATGTGCTCCTTTAAATCCTAAATGACACAAATTCTGAGCGTTTATTTTAGTTAAGAATGGCCTTTTTATTTGAAAACCAAAAATACATCTACAACTACGGTAGTCCTAGACTAGATTTAGCTCAGCAACATGCATTTAAATGGTGAACTCACCTCCCTCTGTTCACCTCCCTCAGGCCTCAAGGTTTAAATACATGCATCCCATGTTGTGTGGGAAGTATGATATAGTATATAATAACAGGAAAAACTTCATTCGGGCCTAGCCATGATACAGGATGTGGAGAAATGACCGAGCCCAAAGGCCTTTACACAAGGGGGTGACGAATAAACAAACAAAAAAAGAGAAATACTCGCCACCACATATTATACGTCTATATGTTTCACTCTGAAAATTTAAGAACAGAAGGGTTTTTGATTGATATGAATAATAAAGTTTGCAATCCTTGTTCGACTAAGTCGTTACCCACAACGTGATTGATTGATGACTTTATTTTTCATGGTGCGAAAGCTCCGAAAATCCAATATATACAATATGTTGTTTTTTTACCACACAATATTTGTGTGAAACAACAGTTACAGAAAATATATTGATGTGGAAACTAATTGTACACACACACACAAAAAACGCCCCCGTTGTGTAAAAGCCTTAATAGAGAAGAAGAAAAATGGCTGTCTGGGGAACATTAAGGCTTTGATTTATAACTCTCATTATCCTCAGCATTATATTGACTTCATCGACATACAGAACAAGGATCTTGAGCACAAACACTAACACAGTGTTACACATACATATATATATATATATATATATATATATATATATATATATATATATATATATATATATATATATATATATATATATATATATATATATATACTGTAGATTCATGCCACAGTCAGTAAACACACAGTGGACACTTGAGTCAGTAATGACTAAGATTAGCGTGTCTTGAATTCATTAAATCGAGTAGTGAAAAAAAAGAGCTATTGCAGATGTAAAAGATTACATTGCATTCGTTCTTAGCCTTTAAATTTGGGTCACCCGATCTAAACGTCTGCAATTCTCCTGCTGACATAACAAATGTATTAATATCTTCAACCTGCGCCCGTGTATGGACGGCATAAATATGCGTTCACGCTCTATGTGTGAGCATGCATGACGATTTGTCTGTTTCCTCGTGGTGCTGAAGAGGGGGGTGACTGAAGCATCTGGTGTGAGAACCCGACAACGCTGAAGACCACACTGCTGCGCTCCGAGTAGCTCCGCAGAGTGTGAATAGCAGGGGATCCGTTGACTGTGACAGGGTGGTTCTTCTGCAGAAAGCCGTGCAGTTATAATGGCCATCGGCGCATAGACAGCAGCCACGCTATTCAAAGTGACTCAAACGCCCGAATGCAATAACATCTACAGCAGTTTGTCATAACTGTACTTTAGTAAAGTTTGTACAAAAAAACTTTTCGAATGAATCAAGAATAAACGAGTTAAATATGCAAAAGTCGCTAATCCCTCATCCAGGAGCTGAACAAATTGGTTGCAAAGACACACTTAAGTAATGGTGGGTATATTTCTGGTTAGCATAATACAGGAACTCTGGTGCAGTGGAGTTATCCAGAATTAGAGAAAGTGAGGACTGGAACAAACATAATTGCAGCAAAACAATGATTAACGTAGATTTCACAACTGGAGTTTGGTTCAGTTGGTTCAAACCAAGAGGAAAACAAGATACATGTTTACCTCTTAGTTGAGGACCATTTTCACCATCACCTATTTTGTCTGACCCAAGAAACCGTAAACATGTGATATGGACATACAGTAGAGGCAACTCATTCATAAGACGGTTTTGCTGACTGTACTTCAGTGTTGAGTGTTAATATGTTGTGGTGAAAACTATTGAAGTGTTGAGCAGATATTTGTCTGGGCTCGGGATACCTAGCTTGAATCGCGTCTGGTCACTGTACATGCGAACTAAACGGCGGTCTCCGAGGTGAAAGTCCTGTGTTTGTTCAACCTGTCCACTATTGCTGCTTTCCCGCCTTGTTATACCACAAAACTTTAATACTACATAACTTTCGCTATACTACGTCACTTGCTCTGAAAAACGCAAAAAAACGTCCACATTTAGCATATCCGTGGTTTTGCTGAGATATACATTGTTTTTCTTGCCGACTGGGCTTTCTCCAAGGTGCTCGAAAGAAATAATGGATTATGAGCAATATTAGTCAAGACTGCAACTAATGATGAACAAAGTCAGCTTGGACTGGAATATTACAAGATCATTAACTCAGCAGAAGACTTCACGTTCAGCTAATGAATTAATAGAAAGGTCACATATATATTATAACCATGAGAAAAACTGCACCAGATTTGGCTTGAAAATGGATCATGATCATCTCTTTTTCAACTTTTTCAAAATAGAGGTCATACAGTACAACATATATGTTTTAATAATCTCAGTGATGTACCTTTGCTCATGTCACTGACATCATGGAGAGTAGTAGCTACGCTTAGCAGCTAACACCTCAGTAACCACACTCTATCCCTGGGAAGTCAAAGTACCCTTGTCCCCAATCTGTCAACAGTAAGATACTACATTGTGATGCTCCATGCTGCTGAAGCCGGTACATTTTAAACAGACCAATTGCTACTCGTTATTGCATAGAGAATGGCAGATACAGTCCCGGCACATGTCAAATCATGGGTTGTGAAAGACAGCATTGTCCCCCTTAGCACACAATGAGCAAAGAATGAGACGTTTAACCATTTAAGATTAACATACCAGTCAACAGCCTGTGTGGCCCCAGTCAGCTTCAGTCTGCTAAATGACACGGGGTGGACACTGAACACTGAGCAGGTATGTGGAGTATCAGGATGCAATCAAAAGAGTTATCTGTGAGGAGGGTATCTGTGATTTGCCATCTGCCATATCTACAACATGTACGGCTGTAATTCCTGTTTAGAAAGCAGGGAGTCAGTGCCAATTATCCACTGCAAATTCCTAGGTCATCTGATAATAGTAATCCCGTTTAAATGAACATCTTTTATAGTGATAATGTCTTTGTCTTTCTGCAGCTGGCAGATAATAACACCCTTTCTATCTGTTAGCATTACAAGCAATTCAGCAATTGATGAAGTTGATACTCTTGCTGCATGACTCTTGGGATTTTGGGGTTGTATCTACATGGTTGAATGCACTTATTGTATATATATATATATATATATATATATATATATATATATATATATATATATATATATATATCCAGCTATGTGGGCTGTAGCTGCTGCGTTAGTGGGACAATCACACTTTGCATTAAATTGAAGAAAGCTTGCGAGCAAAACCAAACAAATTTTAATTTCTAGAGGCACAAAAGAATCAATTTGTTTGACAGGAAACGTTTTTATGCTGGGTTAGTAGTCCACTTCCTTAAATCTGTTTGTCCGTTTATTTTTTAAACATAAATGTATGAATGGATTTGCACAAAAGCTAGTGAAAAGGAAGGTCTTCATCCTTGAAGCACCTTCAAGTGGTACCATCAACTTGTGTGTGCCATAGTAAGTGGTGGAACATCTGCATTGCATTGGACATTAATTTTTCTGAAGGTGGTGGTTGTATATTTGGAGGAGGCCCAAATAAATGCAAATTTGATCTGGCGTGTCTTTTCAAAAACGAGAAAGCTGTTGACAAAAAAAGGAAAAGGAAAAGGACCCGGCCAGTCTTTCTAAAAACCTGTTATGGTGGTAAACAGGCAGCTCCAGCAGACACAGAATAGATAGTAACCTCTGGACAAACAGTGTTAATAAAAGAGTCATAAAAGTGGTCCTCACGTGAACCCTCGCTGCAAAACAAGAAAGGAAAGACACAACTTTGTTCTATTGAAAGTTGAAGTGACATATGTTGAAATTTGGCAAGTATGCCACGGGTACACTAATGCCTGCGCCTCAGGAATGTAATGGATCGAGAATACTGAAGTAAACAAACACTTGATTATGGAGAAGATGATGTCTGAAGGGGGAACTCAGTGTACTGCTCGTTCTTTCCCAACACACATGCATACAAAAACTCATTTACTCACTCAGACACACACACACACACACACACACACACACACACACACACACACACACACACACACACACTCTTCAAATGCCGACAGTAAAACAAAAATCATGGCTTGGCTCAAAATAAGTATATTTGTTACTTTATTTATGTTGTTGACGTAAATTAAAATAAGTGAATGTGGACTTTTGGTTTCACAGTGTGGCCTCCTGGGTGAAAGTCCTATGGTTGTTTGATCCCCTCATCCAGCCCGACCTCCTACATACGCAGACCTCCGCAGGAGGACTTGTGATTCGCCAAAAAGCGAACCTAAATGTAAAAGGACAATGCAGCTTTTAGGAGACCAAGCTGGAATACAAGTATGAGAGTAAAGATTCAGATTCAGATGATCCAAGGCTGGTAGTTCTTAGGTGTACCTTTACTCTATGTACACCTTCATGTATTTGTGTCGCAATAGCAAGTAGTACACGTCTGCATGTACTTCATGTACTTCATCATGAAACAATTACAAATGCAACAGTAATTTACTACGGTTTGAAAGCTGTGGTAAGAGACAAGGCATGCTTTACCAGACAAACTGCTACTTCTCCCACAGAAATATTTCTGACATTTTGGAAATGACCAACAGCGTGCCATGTAAACACTGCTGATTGCAGCGAAACCATGATCACACATAATTACCATTTGGTCCGGGGGATTAAGTCTTATCCGATTATTAGAATCTGACTGTAATTACAGAAAAGATACACACCTGGACAGCCACATATGAATAGAAACTGGGCCAGCTGAAAGCACCAACACATCATCTACCAACCTATTACATGTACGGCAATGGGAACACAGGCAAAGCAAACAAAAAAAGGCAACAACAAATAAAAAAGTTAAAAGCACTATTAATGATAGCAGAGAAACAACGAGCAGTAAATTATTTGGATTTTTCATTCAAACGCCACATAGCCTGGCAGCTTCCCCGTTGGCAACTTGGTGTTTACCAGTAAAAATAGACTGCACAGGGACGGGAGGGAAAAGAGATGAATAAATGATTGTGTTTTCTACCACGAGACAGACAGCAGGTGGGGTTGGGTGTACGAGTAAAGTGGTGGGAGGGAGGGAAGGATGGAGAGTGACAGCAAAAGAGGAGGAGGTTTGGGTGGAGAGGAAGAAAGGCGGGAAAAAGGAGTGGGACTGAGAGATTGGGGAGGTGGAATTGGAGCAAGAGAGGGAGGGAGGGAGGAGAGAGACGGATATCGGTACGACTGTGTTTTCTGCAGTGACCGCCCAGATATGATGAATGGCCTGCAGGTACCACATGCAGCTGAATGCAAACATCTCTATTGTGTACCCTCAGCCATCTGTGATTCATCGTTTGCTTTGGCCCTGGCAATGTTTTTTTTCTCGTTTTTTTCTTTCAGATCCGGCAAATGAGATAGTGGAAGCTGCAAAGGAGTCACCAGATGCATCTCTAATGACCACACATGATTCCTGGTAATGTTACATCACTTTATCGCAGCGTTGGGGTAAATAATGATCATCATGTGTTCTGTCTCAGTTCCAAACATTCTTAACCAGCACAGTCTTTTCTTATCCATGGTGTGAATCTATCAAAACCACTAAAAAGTCACCCTAAAAACATCAAGTCACATTTCGTTTAAAGGATAAGTCTCTAGCATATTTGTCTTATTGTCAATACATCCCACGTAAAGACCAAAAACCAACAATCCATTATATGGTCCCTCAGTATTTTACTCAGTAGCCTCAAGCTTATTTGTTTCTTCTGGAAACATTAATCTTCTGAAATGAGTCCCCACGTATAAAGTTTAATTATTTAAGAGGTAGAAGGAGGAAAAACTGCTTAGCACAGTAGTTTTTTGTTAGCTAACGTTACTCACAAAGGAGTAAATAGTGGATTTCTTGGGGACTATTTCCACCCACGGATTGAAACATATTGGTAGTGCTGGTGAGTGCATGGCACCACGTGTACGCATATGTGGTATATGCATCCAAATGGAGCGGCTCATTGATGGAAAAAGCTATTTCAGACCTTGGCTATACGGATAGTATTTGTTAAAGGGACCAACTCATTGTTGGTTTTGGCTTTTTATGGGCAAAATTAGTATGTTTTCAAACACTTGTTCAAAGAACAAAGTAATCTATGAACAATTATGCTCTGTGGTGCAGATAAGTGGTCAAATATGAAATATGATCAGAGTTAGGTGGGCTCTGGGAATAAATGGGGCCGCTGAGTCAATTACAACCAACAACAGAGATGTTTTCGCCTTTGTCGATTGTTCGCTGAGGACATAAGAAGCTAATGCCATGACTTACAGGTGCCATGTGGAGGTCTCTCTAAGCAAACAAAGGTTCTCCTTGCATTGACATTTTCTCACAAAATCCCACAGCGTGCATCCTTGAGGTCTTACGTACTTACAGAGCACATAAAACCTCTGAAAAACGTTTTTTCTTTAAACCAATCTCCGAATTTTGAGGAGACCTCGCCTGAATTTTCCCTGTACTAACTCCTCTCTAACTTTGTTCTGCTTCGCTTTATCAAAGTCAACCTTTGCAGAGACAATGTTCACATATTGTGCTATGATTTGGGTTAGAGTTGGACCTTACAGCTGCATCATTCCAAAGAAATAATCATCCTGAAAGTGATTTTCTTTCTAGGTGGACCTGAAACCTTTTCATTTTTGCTGTGTGTTATCTTCATTTAATCTTAACCAGTAACATATAGGCTGATATGTACACTTCTGAACAAAATCTCACATGTATAGACTTTTATTATAACACCAAAATTATTCAAATAGCCCTAGTGGCCCTAGAGATACACCCTTTTAGTTTGGGTATGCAATTTTTGAGCAGAGGCCTAAAAATAGGTTGGTTTTCTATTGGTTAAATCCTCCGCTGCCTTTGTTGACATGTCTTGGTGTTATAGGTCAGTGGAATGGTGTGACGTCGTTGGCAAAAACATTGTGTATTGTGTGACCCACGGACATGTGCGTCCGCATATGATATCAAACAAGACAGGGACCCACAAATCATTTCTTTTAAACATATTTTCATATGGAGCTCCACTCACTGAACTGTGTCTTTTGTGACTGGAGACAACCAGGCCACGACGTGTGACAGTAGTCCTCTACGTCTACGAGGTGAACAAGGGCATTACTGTGCCCTTCTTACCACGAGTCACACTGTTAACTCCCTCTCTGGCCCCGGCTCCTTCCATCTGCAGCTACAAAGTCTCGGCCCAGATAGATATCCATGAATTGGTGGTTTATTTATAACTGTGTATTTATGTATCTGGGTTGCATCACAGCAATTACAGCTCTACTGCGGAGACACAGGAGGGCAAACAAGAAGGAGAGAAAAAGAGGAGTTTCTTGGCCGAGAGGTTTCTTGGTTTCTCTCTTTTAGCCCTTCAGTGCTTCATAATTTCTCTTCCATCAGGCCTTATTTCCATCTGTCTATGTCCATCTGCTCCTGTCCCTCTATAACGTTCTCTATATTCTGTCACTAAGTCAGTCTTTCTGCTGTCTTCCTCTTTCATGCTCTGGTTCTAGTTTCTTTTATTACCTCATGGCGAGGCTGTGTTCTTCTTGTTCATTCTTTCTTGGCCACACTCCCTCCCATTAACTCCCTCCCTCTGCCTCCCTTTTTTACTCCCGCTCCATCTCGTTGCTAAAACATGGAATGCTTGTTGGCAGTGCCCCTGATTGATCATGTGGCAACCTATTAGTCCACAGGCCAGCTCCTATCTGAAAACCATCATTGTTTGTGTGCCGTCTGTGCCCCACTCTGAATATGGAAAGCGTTTCCTGTGGACCGCTTAGCAAGCACAATACAAATGCATGACATGAACACAATTCTGAAAAACCCACTTTATACCTGATAATGAAACAGTATCTATTTAGCCAGAACTATCTCTGCACTGCTGAGGAAAGGAACTGTCTGGCTCCACAAAATATGATATGGGGGGGATAAAAACGCTCTGACTGGTGTGTATTTGTTTAAACAATCACAACCCGGTCTCGGCGCACTGTGCTTTTAACTAACTCCAGTTTAAAATCAACAGCGTCATTATGAGACACTCAGACCAACTGAGGTAGTATTCAGTGGCTGATGTGCAATAAATAAGACCTTTGCTTTGGGCCATTTGTATATTATATCCTGGCCATTGGCCACCAAACGTCCTGTTTTCTGATTGGCTGGAATGTGTCTGTAGTTAAACAAGAGTTCTATCCACATGCAAACTTTAGTAACCAACATTCCCGATGCTTTATAGCGTGTTAATAATGAACAGCTTAAAGGTACCCTGTGGAGTTTTTTGACCACTAGTAGCGCTGTGGAGCAATGGTTTTATGAGTATCATTTTTATACACGCATGAGCAGGCGGGTGACTTGCTACACATCCCTGACAATCCTGATCCACTTTTCCAGTGACTGACAGGTGGTGGTAGCACGAATGCAGTATAATAGAATCAGATCCTAATTACTAACTGCCTTATTTGGGACTAGCATTTGCCGTTTCAGACTCGTATTTACATAAAACAACAGAAATGAGGAGACGTGGGAGGGTGGCGGTGTCTGCTGCATCTCTTTGTTGTTGTTTTCTTCTTTTTTTAACTTTCATTTGAGTTCAGAACAAAGGGAAATAGTTGTCATTTTATGTTTTCCTTGAAAGGATGGATATTTTTATTTGGCTCAACTTAAAGCATCAAGATCAGGTGTCTGTGTGTGCTCACAAAAAAATACATGAAGGAAACGCGTCGTCGTCTTCATAACCAACCTAAGGCCTCAGCTCACTCTCGGAGGCTGATATGTCCGATAAAGCCTTGCACACTTGTGCCACTTTCAAAGGTGAGTGGCTGTGGCCAAGGGAGCACAAAAGACAGCTCCTCCAGAAAAGGTTGCGAGCTAAAGACATTCAAGGGGAGCAGAAAGGGGCCTTGAACCCTCATCCCTTCTAAATGTTAAAGTACTGCAAAAGGTCACGGAAGAGCAGAGGCTGTTTGTAGTTTTCCTTGGAGACGGAAATAACGAGACATAGAAGAAGAAAGAGGAAATATTTCCACAAGAGAAATACTCCATAAAAAAAAACGATGTACGATACACTGGACGGCTTTAGAGAATCAAACCGTCTTTTGTCTTTGCCCGCATAGAGTACAGTGGATCTAGTTCTGCACATATAGGACTAAATAAAGGGGGCAAAGAGGGAGGGACATGGTGAGGCAGCACATGCAGAGGAGGTAAGGAAAGAGGGTAAGGAAACAAGCTGACGGGAGGAAGAGAAACTAGGGCACCGGAGGGAGGAAACGGCACGCTGCCGTTCTTTAAAGTTGAGCCATCACAACCACTAAATCTCCAACGGCGCCTGCCAGGCCTCGTCCCGCCTCGTCCCCCTGGTGCCGTCGCACCTTTCCGAGCTTCACTCCACACCTCCGTAACCATCTGTCTCTCGCGATGCTCCCTTCCACTAAGCTGTCTCCTCTTCAGCGCGCAGCCTCTCTGCTTTTTCTCTTTTTCTTTTTAAACCCACCTCTCCACGTCGTGTGCAGAAGACGGAAGCGCCGCATTCATTTATTCATTTCCTGACCCAGTGCAGCCGAGCCGTCCTCTGGAGGCTGCAGTTATGACTGGAGCTTGTCTACACACCCCTGCACCTCCCGGTTCCTCCCTTGTTCTTCCCCTTTTTCATGTCTCCCAGGTTCACATTTTTGTGGGTCATCGTCCGTTCAAGTCTTTGTCTAACAAAGTTCACACATTGGGAAAAGAACATTCACCATTTTCCTAGTTTGCAAAGTCTGTTTCCATGCCTCCTGGCAATGCTATTGCTTGAGGAGAATGGAACATATGGCAATAATGACTGTGGCGGTGTTCATTTTACAGTTTCATCTAAGTTTCATATCAAGAAACCCCAAAACAATCATCACAACTATTTCCCATCTTGCTCAAATATTTTTTTGACCTCTTGGAAGCCATGGTAACTGTCTGAGAGCACAAAAATAAATGATTCACTGACAACTTTTCTACTTTTAAGTTAATATGGTGAACTATCACAGGAACATTTTCAGTAATTTGGAGTCTTTTTTTTGGGCCTAAAGAAAAATGAGTTTTTCAATTTCAAATTTTCACTTCAGTTTTGTGTCTCTGCTAACTTCTAAGAAAAATGTCTCTTTAGCTGCTAGTTCTCCATTATGTTGCTAACTTTATGTTTGGCAAGAAGAAGCATTATGTGTTTTTAGAGTGTCTGATAGCAGCATGGAGCCATGAAAGGGAAATGAAACAGTTAAAGGAGACATATTATGCTAATGTTCCTGTTAATAACTTGCATTTGGGGATTCTGCTAGAATATTTTTACATGTTTACATGCTTTAATGGTTTAAAAAAAGCACATTATTTTTCTCGTACCTTCTGTCTAAATACATCTCTATTCACCGTCTGTCTGAAACGCTCCGTTTTAGCGCATTTGACATATTTGGACCTTTTTACTAATTAAAATACGTTTCCTTTATGGTTTTGTCAACTTATTATATTGCATGGATATCTTAGTCAAATTAAACTGGGCTAAACTGGCTTTGACTACATGGTATTTAATGGGAATTCATGCAGCTGCATTGCTTAAAAAAAAAGCAAGTTTGTGCTTATTATTATCACAAGGATTATAAATCTGAATAGATTGGGACACATCGTGACTTGAAACTGATGCTGAGCCAGGATGACAAAGCAACCCAACAACCACGTGGCACAAGGTAGACATCCTCTACATCATAAGACAACGTAATGCATGGAACTGTTGCCACATCGTTTCACAACAGCGGAGGCGTCACTGGGTCACAGTTTACCACATATCAGCAGCGACAAACACCACGGACATCAGATTGTACACATACAACACTTGGGGATGTGCAAGTCTTCTCTCTCCTCTTACCTCTAAATTGACAATTCCAATATGTTATTTCATGGCCTTGAAAAGTTCTATCCATATTTGTGGACACGAGCTCCCTCACAGCCAGAAACCAGAGGAGGACGACTCAAACGTGTGATGTCATTAAGTGTGAAGTGTCCGGATGCTCCAAAAGACAATAAATGGGACTGTTTTATTGCTTTACCCAATTGAGCGCCATTCTATTGTCGTGTTCTCAGTTCATCCAGTGTCATCTCGAACATCTTTCCCAATAAATTGTCTATGAAGCAGCTCCAGAATTCATACTTGATGACATCACACACTTGAGTTTTAGCACTTTAGGTTTTGGGATTTGTCAGAGAGTCAACAAGTATTTATGAACTCGTCTGAGACCACAGGAATAACATGTATGAAAGAAAATGGTTGGAGTTCCCCTTTAATACTTCAACTGTATAGTCCCATATCTTTGCCCTCTTTCTGTGAATCCTCACAAACTGGAGATGGTCTTATATAAAGATGGTATAATAAACTGGAGATGGTATAATAAACGCACCTTCAGGGAATCAGTCTTCTTGCCACATAAAAGGCAGGGAGCCTGGAAAGTACAGCATGTACATTTTTCAGGATGGAAGTATTAACACTCTTGGAATGGATCCATCACCTGCTCGAGCGGGGAGAATATTTGATAAACCTGAGCTGTTGGATCATCAGTCAAATAATGAAGGAGGTGGATTGACTGCGCCTGAAAGGGCAGAGCCAGGGCCGCACATTGAGGTCTACTGTTGGTCTGCAGTCTGTTGGTGTAAATGAGATTAAAGCTTCTACCTCGCACAGTAAACAGTGCAATCTCACAGCATCTCGTGTTGTTTCGTGCCACTTTTTAGACGAGAAATGGGCCTCTTTCACGCTTCTTCGCTTGTGTTAAGTGTTATATATTGCTAAAATTGTTTTGGAATTGCTCCATCAAACACAACGGGTGAGCCAACAGTGCTTCTTTGTGTCTAACAATGTAAGGCAAATGTACTGAATAAATAGCATGAAAGTGCAAGGTCCCGCTCTAAATGTCCTAAATTCTCTGCTTTCACGATGAATTGCCCTGATTTACTCATTTTCTTCTTTTTGGGACACACCATCATCACATGTCTCTGAAACCTTCCATTGAAGCTGAATGTGTAAATGACCTTTAGGGTTAACTTTGCATTTGTAACCTTTGACTTAAAATATATAATGAATACAACTATAGTGACTGTTTCTTTTACCTTTGTAAAATAATGAAACTCAGACCATGTGCATTTCTTACAACCTCACATTGTAAGACAGGTTTGTAAAACTATGTTTGGCAACATCTCCCCTCAGTCAACAGGGAAGTGAGAAATAAACTGCCATTGTCACTCTTGTTACTACACACACACACACACACACACACACACACACACACACACACACACACTGTTTACAAGTTACTCTAAAGCACTTCCGCCCAAGTCGCATGCCTATAAATGAGTATTTGAAATGCTTACTGAAGGCTGCCACCGCCAGTATGAGCGTGACCACGATGGAGAACCAGGAGACCCAGAGCACCTTCTTCCTGTAGCTCTGGGCCTCGTGGGGCTTCAGGCGCATGCTGCTCTCGAGGAGACCTGCAGTGAGACAAACACACTGTGTTAAAAAGACAATTCCTTCTTCCTGTTTGTGCGTGTTTTGTAATGTTTGTTTTATGCTGTGTTTCATTGTCTAGAGCCAGTGTTTTGAGGAGCCTCGTCATTCTGAATGTTAGAGGTCAGGGAGCATCGCTGAGGGACTGAGCTCCGCAGAGTTAAACTGAACTCCAAGAGCAGCCACGTTACACCTGTATCAATCCACCTTGCTGAGCACTCACAGTTACAGAGTACGTATGGGGTGTAAAGTAGTCCATCAAACTACTTTCTCTCACTGCAAGTGAACAAAGCTCCAACACAGATAAGGAGTTATTGCAGGAAAAGAGCAAGAGAGCTATTAGACAAGATTGTGCACAGAAACTTTGACATGTTTCTACAAAGTAGAGCTCCGCATCTTCGCTCCACCTTTACAAAAATTTAAAATGATAAAAAAATATATATATTCTCATCATCTTATCAATCATATTTTATATTGCAGTATTATATCGCAAATCTCCACTCTTTGTCTCCAATGTAATATTTCATTCTAAAAAAAATTCAGGGTGTCACATCACTTCATCTACAGGAAACCCTTTAAGAATTTAAGGAGAATATTGGTATTTGTCAAGCTCCCAAATTGCTAGATCCTACGTTTCCCATGATGCAATCAATAATAAAGTATAACATGTGTGTCTGGTCCTCTGGTAAATCCCCACATCTGACTACATCCATTTTGTTGTGCAGGCTTTCTGTTAGGAGTCCTAAGCTTCGCCGAGTTTAGAGATTAAACAGTATATTGTGAAATGAATTGTTCACAGACTCGACAAAGACTCTCCAACTGTTCTGAGTAAGTCTCTGTGACTTGAGAACTGACCTTAAGTTCCCTCTGAAAGTCACTGAATATTGTTCACAGTAATTAATGTTGAGTCCGCTGGCACGGGAGAACCAGGACTGCATGGAGCAAACTGTCACAGCCCTGCTGCAGTAAAATGAGAGGTTTTCAAAAAGTAATCTGATGCTCTGAAACACTTCTGCTTTTGTCCACAGGGAGCGCCAAACTCAACATTAAAGTTCCTCGTGGTCGCTTTAGAATTCGATAGATGATAGATAGTTGCTTTATTAATCCTGCAAGGGGGCATTTGTTCCGCTCCATCAGTGTTTATACATACGTTTATAAATAAGTTTGAAAAATCAACTTAAATTTCAATGAGATATTTTCCATCAGTGTTTATACATACGTTTATAAATAAGTTTGAAAAATCAACTTAAATTTTAATGAGATATTTTCACGGCATCCTTATTGTAGAAAAGCGTGTTGCTGTTGTACCCGTTAATACCGGAATGTACCTCTTAAGTAAACCTTGTACCCCGACCATTCATGCCGTCGAAAATACCATCCTGTATAAAACCCTTTTAACAAACTAATAATCATAAATGCATTTCTCCGAGATGACCGGTTCACCAGACACGCAGTCCTTGCTGTTGTTAACTCCCACTGTTTCTCCAGTGTGGGTGTAGACAGAGGGAGCGTGTCCAGAGGGACCTGGGCTTGGGACTGGCTTCACTCCAGCGTATGCTGCCGACTGCCAAGCAATGTACGAGTCTTCCTTACTGACTTCAGCTTATTGAGGCAATTTGTACCTACGACTGTTAGTATAGGTGCTTTCATGAAAGTGCAAAAATGTGCGATGTATTGTATATGTGGTGTGCACTGTGTGTGTGTGTGTGTGTGTGTGACGGAGTGTGAGAGTCACATGGAGCAACATTTAGATCCACAATTACACACTTCCAATCATGAGATCATTTCTGTTCATTTTTTCCTCATAAAGCACCCAGGCTGAACTAAACGGTAGTTCTGTTGGTTGGATGCATTGGATCCGACACATGCCGTATGACATTATGACTGGACGCGCTCTCATAACAATATTAGTGAGTGTTTTTCTGTGGACGTTACTAATGTTTTCAGCCCGGATACGGTCAGATCACAAGTGAAGCTTAAGTGGGTGGAATATTCCAACAAACACTCATCAGGGGTTGTTCACAATGATGATATGCATCGTGCTGTTCAGGATGACCTTTTTGTTTCTGGCTTGGAGACAAAATCTCAGGTCATAAAACTGCACAATAGAAGCGGCTCTAAAAGTTATACTATGGTGTCCAAGTTTTATGCTTACATTGAAGGACAAAAAACAGCGAACCAGCGTGTGTGTGTGTGTGTGTGTGTGTGTGTGTGTGTGTGTGTGTGGCAGAGGGGGAAGTGAAACAGCATGGTTGTATTACTTTGCTCACATGATCCCTGGCTGGGGGATCAGACAGAAGGCATGTGCTCAATACGTCCTCATTCATCTCTCTGTGACACACACACAAGTTTGTGTGCGTGTGTGTGTGTGTGTGTGTGTGTGTGTGTGTGTGTGTGTGTTTCAAAACTTGTCTGCAACACCTTTCTTCTCTAAAAATAGTGAACATCAGGCAGCACATTTGCCAGGAAACATGTGATTGAATATAACATTCCCAGGATGAGTGTGTGACCTGGAAGAGATCAATTCATTACTTTTCTTTTCATCTGAACGCCAGCTCCGCACTCGCCACCTTGCTCTCTGGCAGGTAGCTCGATGGATGGATAGAAACCACTGGCATGTAGCTGCATGTTCAGGTTCATGTGCAGGTTTTTCTAACAGCAACGGCCGGGATGTTTATGTAAATAAGAGAGCGAGAAGGAAAGCGGGGAGGGAGGGAGGGAGGGAGGGAGAAAATGTCGACCGGGAACGGTCCTGCGTGCATGATGATGATGATGCTGCGCTGCTCTTTAAATTCTTTGACTTTGAAAGTAAGGTTTTCTCCTCGATGCCCGCTCATTTCACCTTTAGGGCCTTCGGGATCGACTCTCATTCTCAGGCGATGTGATGACCTGTATTTACATCACTGCACCTGTCGCGTCAGCAGCAATGTAAGTGCTTATGTCATCTATCTGTCTTAACTTCAAAAAACTACATTTTACCATTTCTGCGTGTTCTGACTTGCAGAAACCAGTACTTGCCAATTTCTGCCGAGTATTTTCAGAGCTCACCCCAAACCCTTAGGAAGGGTTTTTCTTACTGGCGAGGTTTGTCACACGATGCCATTGGTCCCAAAATAACTTTTCCCCATAGACTTACATTGGAAAAGAAACACCTATTTTAAGAGGTGCAGCTAGTGCAGCTAAGCTGCTAACAACCTGGTTGTGTTAAGGGTGTTTTGCTGGCATCACCCAAGCCTGGAGCACCCAGCTGGCCGTTGTAGACATTCTGGGAAACAGCATCGGCCAAATGAATAATCTGATTCAGGGAGTTGCATCCGTCATATCTCTGGCAATCGCTATGTGTGGCTGGGACTCACAGCACTTCCCGAGGATAGACCGGGATGATCCTCAGGGGCGCCGCATTATCCCGTGTGGGCTCTCCGGATCAATTTCATCAGATACTATGTATATATGTCTGGGTGAGGAGAAATCCCAGCTGAGCCGTCATCTGGTGCTCGTTCACCCTCAGAGGAAAGCTGAGGCGCAGAGTAACAGCACAACGGTGAGAAGGAGAGAGCCCCATGCCTCCAGTCGTCTCCACTTCCCGGGCCGTCGCAGGGCCACTACTCTCCCTGCGGCCGATGAGCATCGAGAGGGCTCTGAGTCAGCAGGAGGATCCGGCCCGGAGCTTGTTGACACTGCAAAAACGACTATGGGAGGGAGCATCTCGACAGCGAGGGCCTTGCCACAGCGGGAAATGCTTTTGGTGCTCGAGGCTTTGACATCAGCGAAGACAATGTGTGAACGAACCACCCTGTCGCTGCACTCCAGTTGTCCGCTGCTTCGTGGTGACCAAACCCCTCAAACCAAATCCTTCCTTTGTTTCCACGTATTTAAGTAGTTCTTTCAGGTCGAGGGTTACGCTTCCACCACATGCACATTATTTAAAGGGACGCAAAGTTACATCTGCTAAGCCCAGTTCCTGCTTTGGCGGTTTGCGTTAACCGCATCGGGTGCACTGAACAGCTGTTGGTGTGCTTTTGGGATGGTGTGACCAGTGAAGCCATCCCCAAGAAACGCCTGGTGGGGTGGCTTTGAAAGTGCATCTCCCAAGCCTGAAGGCTGGCAGGTACTCTCTACACGCAACGTGCCGGTGTCGAAGGCCTTGTTCATTGGGGTAAGTGCATGGGCTGCATATAAGAAGTGGACGTAGTTATCGAGACGAAGCCTGGAGTTTAACGTTTCGTCCTTCGCCATCTTGGATTAGTTGAATGGCGGAGGAGTGACGTAGAGACGCCGTATACAGCTCTGGTAGCGGCAGCGACCTGTCAATCACAGTAAGCCCTGCCCTAAAGCATATTGTGCCTCATAGTCTATTTCACGAAACCATCATTTACTAAATGAACATCATGTTGTGTTGAAGAAGACTTGAAGGTAGAGATTGAGACCATAAACTGATGTTTATAATGTTTACTGAGGAGAAGTAGGGTCATTTTCTCATAAACTTCCATAAAATGTGACTTCTTTTTGCAACCAGAGGAGTCGCCCCCTGCTGTTCAGTAGAGAGAATGCAGGTTTAAGACACTTCCGCAACGGAAGTGGGCGAAGGCGTGCTTGTGATTGGAGGAGAGTAATACCCATAGAGTCAGAAGGCTTCCCTTGTGTGTATAGAACTAGGGTTACAATATCGTGTCCTTGGTTTCCAGACTGGAGGGTCCCTCCTTAGAGTAATTTGATGGCTGACTATAGTCCTAAAACCATTTTAGGATTGAGAACATCGCAGACACAAAAAGTGAAATGCATCTTTTAGATACTGTAGGTTAATTTCAGCCTTTTCAAATAAGACAAATCCAATCAACGTAGCTGCCACAACTCTAAATACAATAACCATTTAAGTGTATTATGAATTGCTCAAGACACCCTCCTTTATATGAGTGTCATTGGCTACTGAAAGCTACACGGTTTAATTAGCACGTCAATTATCCCTTGAAATCCGATCCAGTAAACATGCCATAATAATAATCAACTGGATGTGTATACTAGGCAACAGGCTGAGGATGGATTGTATAACTGTGGCCCTCCTGTTATCCACTGTGGAATGTTTCACAGGTTTCATGCATATTAAAAGATGAATGGGATTAAATTGGTGGTCCCTAACACACAGACACACTCATATGTGCTTTGCAAATGCAAATGCACACTTAGAGGTTTGGCATGCACGTGACTGGTATCAGAATCCAGCTCTGAAGCGGGCCGAGCCTGTCTGCCTTGTTTTTTAAGGAACAATTGAATTCCATGCAGGGCAATGTATGTCCTCGGAGGCACGGCAATATGTAAAACTGGAATGAATAAATAAACGGGCCGCTGGGTTCCGGAATCAATTTAACAATCATTTCAGCTTTGAATTCAACTTTTGCTTCACGCTGATCTGAATTCTGCTGATGTAGGGCTATCATCAATTATTCACATCAAACTAAAAATAGGCTCATACCTCTCATGGATAAAAATACCCCTCCCATCTGGGTCCCTGATAACGCACGCACACACACACACACACACACACACACACACACACACACACACACACACACACACACACACACACACACACCCATAACTTAAAAAAAAGAAAAAAGAAGAAAAAAAAAAACATTTCTAAACATTACAGAGGGAGATGAAGTTACCTTCTCCCTCCACGCCGTCTGTGATTTTCATCTCATGGCCCGTGGTGAAGGTCTCGGGCTGGCTGGGGGATTTGGCTTGCTGGTGGTTGGTGAAGCCATCAGCGGCGCACTGGCCGTTCCGCGCCGGGCAGGGATCCACAATAGTCGGGTCCGGGACAGGGTAGGACTCCTGGCTGGCCGGGTCTGTCATTGTTGCTTTTCTGTTGCCTTTTTCTTTTCTTTTTTTTTCTAGCCTCAAAAAGGCAAAAAGAGATTGATAATTATGATGATGATAAAAGAATTTAAAAAGAATAAAAAAAGGATGATCACGCCGGCTCGATAAGTGCAGCAGCCATCCAGCGCGTTATGCCACCGGCGTCGACTCGCATCCGCGGAAGGGGGGAGATTGCGATGAGAGAAGATGGGAGGTAAAGGACTGATCTCCTCAGCATCAACCGCGAGACAACTCCCTCTGTCGTGAACGAGCAGTGCCAGCAGCAGCTCCGCAGCCTCAGAGTAAACAGCCTGTCCGGCGGAGCCACTTACACACAGTTTAGGGTCAGATGCGCCGACGCGATAAATCGCTGAGATCCGCTGTGAATCTGGCAGGCGGAGTTTTTTCTTTCTTTTTTTATTATCTTCCTCCTCCCCTTCCTCCTCCTCCTTCTCTCCTCTCAGAACAGCATATTTATCACACAGACCACATCACATATCTATCTATCTTCAACCACTCGGGCATTTTAAAGTTGTTCTACATATTAGTTTTGAATAATGTGCATTAATTAGACTGTTTGATGCATTCAATGTTTATTGTTGTTATTCTATGTCCATGGTGTCTGGAAGTTATAGATGTATTATTAACACAATTTACCAGTATCCTTTCATCTACACATTTTTCACGAAAACTTACACACCTGTATTTTTGGGGCATATTTTGAAAGGTGCACAAAATTAATGTTTTTTTCTTCTCTTTTTTCCCCCTCTTTTCATCCCCTTCAAGAAGGTAAAACAAAAGCTGACATTTCCCAGTCGCTGCTTTGCCAGATCATCTGTGGTCGGTTTAATTGATAGTAGGACATTTGTGTCGATTTTTTATTTATGTGTGTGTGTGTGTGTGTGTGTGTGTGTGTGTGTGTGTGTGTGTTTATACAACTAAAATAAACTGTCCCCAAGTACTCCCACATTCAAATGTCCCATCATTGATGTAACTTCAATATAACTTAAGTTAATGACTGTGTTTTAATTCATTTTTGAGTCTCTTTTACTCTTGCACTGCTCCTGTACGTTTGAAGAAGGGCCTTGGAAGTTTTACTCTTTTAATACATAGTTTTTCCATGAAGCAGACTGGTTGTCCCCTGTCCAGATTTAAAATGTAGTTTGTCCATCTCGTGTTTCATTAAACGGTGTCTTCAGCACTACAAAGACATGTTAAGTATTGTGGTTGAATTCTGATAGATGAGGTTGAGGAAAAGACAGTGTGGCTGATGAAGTGAAGGGTTAAGTGGCTTCAGGAACCACCGTTTCAGAAACGGCAGCATGTGATTTGACTTGGAATCACACCATTGGAGCCTCTGATGAATCATGAATTAGACCAATTCTGCCAGTCTGACCAAAAACCTGAATTTATGTTATTTTAAACTTGATATACATGCGGAAAAACCATCAGCGCCCAATGTTTACAGCAAAGGAATAAGGGTGTCCGATTGACCGGCATTAGCACGGAGGGAAATGTATCTCAAAATGGTCACAAACGTGTATTACATGATCTACGGATGAGTATTCACAAATGTGTGTTCCAATCAGACCAAGATCAAGCAATTTTAACACATTTATTACAAAAGAATTCTTGCAAAAGCAATAATAGTTGCGGCAAAATGAGGTCGGGGTCAGACGGGGAAGAGCCGGTGGACTATTTCACGCAATGTCAACTTTATGAGGGAAACTTTTTCAAACAACTCGATACATCCATGGTGGTTACACGTGTGGCCGAAACGCCAGCAAGAAAGATGTCCGCTCTCGTCAAGGTACAAAAGAATCAAACGTGGCCATTTGGAGCTTTTTAACCCAAACAAAAAGGTAGAGCCTAAGAACCAGAACGAAGCGACCCATAAGCTGTGCGACTAAAGATGGAAAACAACTGAAATCTCCACACCCAACTTAAAACTCTACAGTCTAACAGGATACGCAAGTCTGCCGCTGAGCCCGTCCACAAAGAGTTGCCATCGCTGTGAGCCATCGACCCTCAATCATCAGGCCTTTTGCAAAGGCAACCAAGCACCAGCTCAATGATGGTGAGACTTCACGGTTACGACCAGGTGATTGATCCGATGTGTTGACCTCACATGGCCACTCATGGGTATTGCAACATGTGGCTCTCCAGGCATAAACGTGCGTCGCTCTCTTCAGCTTTCGTTTTGGACGGTAATCTCGTATGTGGTTGTTTTTGTCAAAGCGATATCGCCATGAGGGGGATTTCGATATCGGCCAACCCAACTTGAGACCGAGCTGCCCTTCGTAACGCACTGCAACCGATATGGAGGTCTAGGGACCGTGTGTTTGGCATAAATAATACGTATTGTAGTATTCCTGCTATCCTCCTGAGAGAGAGGGAGGACGGATGTCGACTGACAGCAGCATGTAACAACCTGCCATGAGCTCCACAGCACGGTGAGCCCCGCCCCACTTAGCTAATAATTCATGTCTATGAATTAATAATTCATTTGTTTATGTTCTATTACCTATCTTCAAAAGCCCCTTTTATTCTCCATGTCCTTTTGTGTTTTATGTGTATTTAGGTTGAATGTGTAGTTTGTCTTAATACGCTCTGCTGTGTCAAGTTTTATGACTTTGATCTCATTTTAAAACAGTTTAGGTTTGTGTTTTTTTGCAGGACCATTCTCTCTCCTACAGCAATATTGGTGGATGTAGCAACAGCAGTGGCTTCCTCTGGTGAGATTTGTGTATTTGCGTAAACACACATCTACATGACGAATTCGGTTTGGCTCCAGCCGGCCAATATGCCTGCAGATCGGTCAGCAATCGCATCACAACTCTGTTTAAGTGAATAGTATTGACATTTGAGTTTTCAGATTTCAACTTTAGTATTTAACTTTTTACTTTACATTGCCGTCCGGAATTTTTATTTTGTTTTAATGTTGTATTGTTACTCTGGAGAACTAACTGAAAAGGCTATTTTTAAACAAAGTAAAGGAAAAAATAAACACATTAGTGATTTTCTGCAATTCTGTTCACTTTTTAAAGTAACACAACAACTTAGTATTGGTAACAGTAATTATTCATCTCCATATCTCTTTAATGTAATATCCCATGGTAACGAAATTCACCAAAAATGGATACGTGGGGACGCTGAACAAGTCTGAAGCGTTTGACACTCTTTCACCTGCAGGTGGCACTAAAAGATGTAAAACATTGGTGTTTACCAGCAGCTGGCAGAAAATGCACCTTTCACTTTGCTCTACATTCTGTGTGTCAGTGACTTTCAACTGTGCAGCAGCTCATAGTTCAGTCACCGCGAACAAAGACCAGAAGTAATAATAAAGCAACTGCATCATTTTACTTCATCCGAACATGCATTATGGAACTATAAGCACAACACTCTACTCGGCATAACACAGGCAGTCAGCTGTACAGAAATGCTGCTTTAAACTAGTGTGTGTGTGTGTGTGTGTGTGTGGTTGAACTACAGAGGGAATCATATTTAAGGCTGTAATAGGCCGACCACTGAATGGTTCAGGGTGTATCAGGCTATATGCCTCCACAGACTAATGATTACTCTGCTGGTCTTACAGACTAGGTAATGAATGACCAGGGTGTCCCAGCAGCCGCCATGCAGTCACCTGTCGGTCATTGGTTTCTGCTGACGGTGGAGAGACACTTTGCTGGATTTGCGCTCACAGCAAGTGATCCTTTACAGTAGACCTCCCCGTTTTTCCAGACGGTAATCGTAAGGATGAAGGTCGATATTCATAATCATATTTTACCAAAGGACTGGCCCGATTTGAAGCAGGTAGGCACCGAGTGACACAAGCTCATTGAGGATCTGAGAGGTTTTTCTAACAGCCTGGAACCTCCGGAGTAAATCCACACAGCGAGTGGTTGGTTGGATGTTTCTTCTTTTCTTTTCTTTTTATCAGTTCTGCAGCAGCCAGAACTTCTCTTTCAGTTCAATGCAATTAAAGCCAGTAAAATGAAGTGTACAGGCTTTTCCCATCGGAGTTTAACAGCTCACTCCATAAATCTGTGTTCACTATGGATGGTTAAACTTTAATCAATAGGTGGATTTGGCCTTGCTCTGCCTTGTCCTATCTGTTGTCCTATCTGTTATCCTATCTGTTACCTGTTCCTGCTCGTATGTCTTTGTTGCTATGGAGGCCTGGCCTTGGCTAGTGATTTCACCTGTTCAGTGCCGGACAGCGTTGGTCTTTCTCTCCTCCTTTTTACACAGGACATGTATGTTGGAACATAATAAGTCAGGCCTTGTCTTGTTCATGAGTTATGATGTATGATGAACACATGCAAGGCCAACTGATATTTGTTTTTTGGGGCAGGGGGGGCAAATCAAAACTGTGTGCTACACTGAAACAATATTGCATTTCTCTACTTCTGCATGCTGTTTGATGAACCAACTAGATGCTTACATAAGCAGAAGTGACACATTTAGGATTTGCTCTGTGGGTCTCGATGTATTGCATCACCGAGGCTCTCTTCATATCCATACATGTGATGAATGGGATCATTTTGGTTGTCATATTTTCTAAATCAGCCTTTCCTTCCAAACAAATAAAAACCCTAAAATGTAGATAAGTAGTAATGAAGCCGTAACTTTTCCCTTCGCGCAAACTGGGCCCTTCCATTTGTTTGCCAAAAAAAGACACAGACAGATAAATGTTCCGAGTCGTGCCATTGCTCATGTTTGTCATTCAGACACATTTAGACTGTAATAGAATTGTTGTAGGATTTGGATAGGGGATGCTGCATACAAACTAGAGCATAATGATCGCCTTTGAATTTAACTGTGTTGCTCTCTCTGACCCTCTGAAACAAAAGCAAAGCATCATTTTCTGCAGCACGCTTCTGAAACTTGTCCTCGGTTCACTTTGATGAGAAGAGTTCTCAAAATTCTTTTAAAAGATCATGAAATAGCAAGGTGATAACAGATAACACAATTATAATAATAACATATCACACTTTACATAGCTGAAGCTCCTCTGTGGCATCAGCGAAGCACACAGTGCTGCGGATGTGTCGGGATATGAAATAGGGCTCGACCGGCTGCATTGCTCACGTAGATCATTTGCGACTTCATCTGTATGCAAAGGACTCAACAGCCTCATGGCGCTCAGTTTGAGTTACCCAGAGCGTTGGAGGAGATAGTCCTCAAGGATGAAGATTGAACCCCTCGCAGATGGGATAACACAATTGAGGCTTCCCCCACAGCAGGATGTGCGTGGGATAGTTTACTTTTATACAGATTTTGCATCTGAATAAAACACACAGCAGAGATGTAATCTGATACACAATGTGTTTTCCAGTATGTGATCTTTTTCTGTGATGTGTTTCAGAGGTATGGATATGACGGGTTTGTCCAGCTTCACCATCACTGCAAGGTGAGTAGCTGTGTATCCCCCCTGTATGCATGCACAGACAGGCTACACAAGCCCTTATGCAATTGCACTGTACACAATGCTCGGGACACAGCGGGGCGTACCTTCCCCCGCCTGCACCCCACCCCGTGGACCTTTTCCAAGTCCTTCGACGTGTGAGCAGCTGCAGGACTCAGCACGGTGCCACTGCATCAGCGGGAAAGAGTCCCTTTTCGAATGCCGCAGCAGAACCACGCAGGGCAGCCTTGGCAGCTGCCAATTCAACTTTGGGGCGGCCGACATGGGTTGAGCCCTTTGGCACCAGCGAACCGCACATAAGGACGCTTGGTTGATTGTGACGCGTTGATGCATTCGACTGTAAACCGTGCCTGGTGATGAGCATCTGCTATGAGTCCTCGTGCCAATGTTAAAACAAGATCTGTGAGGGTTCCAGGTCACATTGTGACACAGGTGTGGTGCACCCAAGATGTTTTTGATTGCAGCCGTCGGCAGGGGAGAGCACTGTGCAGGTGTTGTTTGCGTCTGCATTCGAATACACCTTGACGAAGACATTTTGTCTGCCAGGACATTTTCACGCCATGTCCGGTGTAAGTGTCAGTTCACATCTCATCCGCCTTCCACGAATCAGCTGTCTGCTGCCATCATGTGGTTTTCAAGTGTTATGAAATCCCCCCTAAAAAGAAGTCTGCTTCAAACTGGGAATGAAATGATTGAACGAGAGCAATGCATGCTGCCAAGGTGTCTATGTGGGAACATGTGGAATCGCGGTCACATGGGATGCGGCTGCTGATGGTGTTGTGTTCCAGGGCGAAGCAAACATGATGAAGGACGGGAAGCTGTTCCGAGTGATCCAAGAGAACTGCTGGGACGCAGGCGCGCGCATACGGGACATGGACCAGCACGGTACGTGCACAGACATGAGAGACACCAACAAGGACCACAGGGTTTCGTCTCATTGGTGCCTTTCGGTCTCTAACCCCTTCAGGTGTCACCGTTCAGGCCCTTTCTACTGTTCCTGTGATGTTCAGTTACTGGGTAAGCGCACACTAAGCAGCATGGATCAAATTTAATGAAAACACCATGGCGGCTTATTGTATGCAAAGCTGCTTTACTGTCTTAATCCTTCTTCAGCCAGAGAAGCATCAACACTGGGATGAAGAATGTATTATTCCAAATTTATTTGGTAATAGACTCCATGACGCCCATACGTGTAATGCATAATAATCTGCGTGTAGCACTGAGTACATCATAGTTATAAGCACACATAAATAATCATAATATTATATGTCTTTAGGCCTAATAAGGTCATCATAATACTTCATAATTACTTGCTGACATTGTTTTGCAAGGATCATAGTACATTGTAATTCCCATTGTTGTAATGGATTTTACATCACTGCTATAATGCATTATAATGTGATTATAGGTCATTATGAATGGCAATTGTTTGATTGAAGTAAAGTGAAAAATAATCTCATTAAATCTTTGCAAGAACAAGACACACAAAGTAAAATTAAATTGTACTTTACTCAAAGTGAATAGCTACCACTTTGAGGGACCTATAATAACATTATTATGCTTTATAACAGTGGTATAATGCCAATAATAATACACTATGACCCTTGCAAAAAAATGCAATTATGCGCATTGTACGTATGTTTTTGATCCATTATAGAAATGGGCGTCATAGAGATGGTTCACTTCCATATATTTACATATTCTAATTAGAACTTTTTTTTGGATCACAGGCCAAACCTCACGACACGCTGGATCTCTGCGTCCTTTTAAACGACGATTTGGCCCGGACAGTCCGCAGCCACCCCAAGAGGTTCGTGGGTCTGGGCACGCTGCCCATGCAAGCCCCCGAATTGGCCGTGCTGGAGATGAGGCGCTGCGTGGAGGAGCTGGGTTTCCCCGGGGTGCAGATTGGCTCACGGGTCAACAACTGGGACCTCAACGCCGCTGAGCTCTTTCCCTTCTATGCTGTGAGGACATTGAGTATTGCACATGCTCATGTTGTAGATATGATGTTTCTGGTCGTTACACATTGTTCACTGGTTTGACTGATTTCATATTTTGTATTCAGAGGGTGCAGTTTTCTCGTTCACGTATAGAATTGCTGATCTTGCGGCGTGTGTCGTCCACGCAGGCAGCTGAGGAGCTGGGCTGCTCCCTATTCGTCCACCCGTGGGACATGCAGACCGATGGGAGGATGGCTAAGTATTGGCTGCCCTGGCTGGTGGGTGAGGGAGATGAAGTGGGAACAGGAGATGTATTGAATACCCCCGTCCCTCAATTCACTGGGAAATAAACTACACTTTTCTTGTGAAAGAAACTTCTTTGGGACCAATTTGGAACCATATTCATCTGCGCATATATAAAAAGGCAAAGGCAAAAGAGCAGCGCCGACATTATATGATTTCATAAAATGTTCGGTGAAGCTATCAGATCCAAACTGTTGTATTTTCCAATGTGCCTTTAAAAAAAAGCTGCTCCGATGTCCCGAGAGAACAAAAATGTCAATGTAAAAACAATTACCATCAAGCATTATTATTATTTTCCACTTCCACTGATTGAAATCTTTTAAGCAACTTCAGTCCTGAATGGGGACATGTTTGTCTGATGGTCTGTGTCTTACAAGATTTATGAGGTTAAACTTCCGAAATTTAAAAAAAAGAACTCAGACCCTTGTGAAAAATGTATGCCATACGCATTAACTGAGCAAAAATGATAAAAAAAAAAATGTCAAATGTAAAAGACAGAAATGTCCAGAATAATGCATTCAGTTTGAGTGTTGTAGTTTTATCATCATATTTGACGGATTGTGATTATGGCTAGTGGTGACCAATAATGCTCTACATTTAGATTTTGCTTCTGTCACTTTGCATATTATCCCACTTATACTGTCTTGTAATAACAAGCCACTTTATTAATGCTATTTTGAAAGGAGAGGTTATATTTGATTGTCTTTTCCCTCTCAAAGGCATGCCGACAGAGACGACCATGGCCATTTGCTCGATGATATTCGGAGGCGTCTTGGAGAGATTTCCTAACCTGAAAGTCTGCTTTGCACATGGAGGTAAAGATCAGATGTCCCTGATACATGTTTTCTCTGCAGAGCCACGGCAGAGTAATATAAAGTGTCAACTTAAATTGTTTTGTTCTTACTTCATGCTCATAACAGATACTGACCTTTATTGCTTCTGTTCCTCTGGCTACAGGGGGCTCTTTCCCATTCACCGTTGGCAGAATTGACCACGGCCACAAAGTCCGCCCTGACCTGTGTGCAGTGGACAACAAGAGCAGTCCGAGGAAATACCTGGGCTCGTTCTACACCGACTCCCTGGTTCACGACCCCATCTCCCTGAAGCTGCTCGTTGATGTTATTGGAAAAGTGAGCTTGTGTGCATCATTCCTTCAACACACACACACATTGAGAAGAGTGTTGCCGGTGTTGAGCGTGTTGTGGGTCGATAATGTGGATGTATGGATCTGCATATGTTCAGTACATGTTTAACACTGCCGTTGTTTTTCAAGTTAACGTGCACGTATTCCTCTTTCAGGATAAAGTGATGCTGGGAACAGACTACCCATTCCCACTGGGAGAGCTGCAGCCTGGATCGCTGATCGAGTCCATGGATGAATTTGATGACACGCTGAAGGTAACAAAGTGTTCCTCTCCTTCATTTTGACAGTGCTGTTGCCTCAGTGCTGCTGTCATGAATTGACTATGAACACGCTTATTAGCAGTAGTGCAAAGGGCACAGCACTATTAGTTATTGGCAGAATGTTTAAAGCCATTCTAAATGTCTTATATGTGTGCTTTTAGAATGCAATTGTGCAAATTAATGGGTTTTAAAAATGTACTGCAAGTCCAAGCGATGAGTCATTATGGTGTGTACTCTTTTGTTTTGCAGGACAAATTGCTTGCTGGAAACGCAGTGGAATTTTTGGGCCTGAAACGAGAGCAATTTGAGTGACACGGAAATCTGAATTACAATGGCACACCCAGTGATTCAGTGTAAATGCTGTATACAAAAATTCATATTTGGATGATTAAAGGGACAGAGATGTATACACATTTGTCCTCTTACCTGTAGTGCTATTCATCAATTTAGATTGTGTTGGTGAGAGCTTTTTAGCATTGGAGATATCAGCTGTAGAAATATCTGCCTTCTCTCCAATATAATGTGACTATATAGCATGTGGCTTGTGGCACTAGAAGCTCCAAAAACACATTTGAAAAACTCAAAAGCAATGTCTCTTTTTCAGAATGTATTTTGCACTCAGCATTTTGTGAATTCAATTGTAAAGTTTATTGCTATTTATCCACACTTTATAAAGAGTTAATTTATGTTAGTGTGATTAGAGGATTATTGCCAAAGGCCCCAAAAGTATGACAAAGAGAACTCTTAGTATTCAATGTTTTGCAGTCAATCCCAGTATGACAAAGAACACACACGCGGGGCTACTCCAGTTCACTTTCTACACATAACCTGTGATCTCTCGCTTCTTGAAAACGAATATACTGGCATTGCTGAAAGAAACTGCACTAACATGAGCTCTACTTCAAAGAAAACTATGCCCTTCTCTGGCTAACGTCTCATGAGAGAAAACATTGAATTTGTCTTTCTCGCCCGGTGGGGTTAAATGCAACACCACCAAATTCATGCATCCAGTTTATGACTTTGTGTGGAAATAACTTTGAATTCAAAGACTGTGACATTTACATTTCTTTTTGTTTTGCCCGCTTCATACTATATAAAGCCTACAGAGGATAACAGTTTAGTTGTGTGGACTTTGTTGTCCACACTGTTTCTCATGTATATTTAAGGTTGGGCATTGACACTTTAATTGACCCTAACCGAACGCAAAGCTGTGTAAAATGTGAATACATTAATTGGTATTAATGAAGAACAATGCCACATCTTGCTATGAAACAGCATCAGAATATGTGATACTGTGAGCATGCCGTAGAACGGGATGGATACATGAACGGAGACTGAGCAGATGCTGACCGACCAATCACCGTCAAACTCCGTCCTCACCGCCGAAGAAGTCGTGTGTTCCTGTGCGACACTGACGTCACATCCGCTTTCTCGATGCTGAACGTTGGAGTGCAATGGCGGCGTGCCGGGGATCCTCGTCGAAATGGTTTTTCACCCGGGAGCAGCTCGAAACCACGCCGTCCCGCCGTTGTGGAGTAGAACCGGACCGGGAGCTCTCGTACCGACAACAAGCGGCGAACCTGGTCCAAGATATGGGTCAGAGACTCAACGTGTATCCTTTGTAAACAAACTTATCCCTCCGTCCAGGCTGGAAGTGGACATGGCGCTAAGGAAAAGCAGTTGCAGCGGGCCCGATACCGCGAGCGGATTTGAAGCCGAGTGCTTAGTTTAAGGAGCAAGAGCGGCGCATCTTCGACATTTCATGTTTCTGTGTCGTGTTTCTTAAAACGCCGTTTTGCTGTGGAGCTCTTAACTCGGCATATCAGCGTCAGTTGGTTATGGTCAACGTTAGCTGTAAGCTAATATAGCACGCTAGCTAACCAGTTAGCTAGCTGTGGGTTCACGTTCAAAGGGCCATTAGGAGAGTGTGCAGCTGTTGCTCTGTCCTGACTGACTTTACCCCTCAGCCCCATCGTGTTTAATCACCCAAAACAAACGAGAGGTTTCCTTAGAATAAGTAAGCCGAAGTTGAAAGTTATTCGACGCTTTCTTATTATTTAATAGTAAGTTAGCACAGTCGGCGCCATCATGAAGCTAGCTCACGTTAGCGGTAACTAGCCTGCTGCACAAAGTGTCCTTTGCTCAGCTGTTGGAATGTTTTTCTTCAATGTCACTTATTTTAGACTTGTGTTCACTGCCAATACGCTCAATGACGTGTGATATGATGGCATATAGTTTACTTGTTGACTCTGTTCTTGGCAACGGAAGATTTTCCTTAACCCCAAACTCCAGCTCTCAACTAACAATAAATACAGCCATTGTTTACATGCATAGATTTTATATGCACCACTCTTTCACCAAATTCCATAGGAATGTAAGTATTCTGCTACACAACACCACTCTTGACCTGCTACCTGGAATCACATGTTAGGTAACATGTTACCCGAAATTGCCGATTAGTGACTATGAGAACTCTCCATGTATTTTTTTGCAGATAATATCTCCAACCACCTTGTTCTTGGCCGCGAAAGTGGAAGAGCAACCTCGGAAACTCGAACATGTGATCAAAGTGGCACACGCTTGCCTAAATCCCCAAGAACCACCTCTAGACACAAAGAGTAATGTAAGTTCAAGAAGATCTCTATATTGTTTGGTTGAGAGTATTTTTTTTTTTTATTCCCTTTCTACATCTGACTGTCCAGTTCTCTGTGGTCATGGTTTTCCCTGTGTTAAACTGGCTGTGCCAAATTCCATTGCACGCTACAAAAGGCTTTATTTTAACTGCCATGGCCTGCTGTCGGTGTGTAACACACACTTTCACCTCACAAGGCTTTCAAGCAATAGTAAAAATGAGCCTCTCTGTTTGGAGTTTTGGCCATTTTAAATCAGTTGTCAGGGGCAGATATTAATAGACTCATTACAATTGTGTTGTAATGACTGTCTATCAAACTTCAGGCATACCTCCAGCAAGCTCAAGAGCTGGTGATACTTGAATCCATAGTGCTGCAGACCCTGGGTAAGTAGTGGTGACTGGAGTGGATGAGAGAGAGAGGGTTAGCGTTTTATCATTATCTTTGGCATATCTTCATCAGTAAGGGATCACTGTTGAATTTATTTGTCACAGCCTGTTAAGTGAAATATTTTATCAGATGCTATATGGCTATCTTGTCACATGCATATTTTCTTGAAATCATGTAAAGGTGACATGTCATTCTGTCATTACAGACATTGCTCATGTAACATGGTATTGATTTGACTGTGGACATTTTTTTTCTTCTCGCAAATTTTTACAGCTGGGCCACAGTTTCTGTTAATTTGTGCTAGCTTATTGATTATGTTCAAGACTTTCCTCCAAAGAAAAAGTGAATAATTATGAAGAACAAATGGTTCCACTATTCATATTTACCAAATCGATACCAAACGGAATTGACGGCCCTAAAATGCATCACTAGGTTCATTTCCGTTTAATCATAAAATGACATGTCACCTAACCAACTGTCTCTGTGTTGAACTCACCTGTCATGTATTTTGTTCCAGGCTTTGAAATTACTATTGATCACCCACACACTGATGTGGTGAAATGTTCCCAGCTAGTGCGAGGTAGAGGCTTCCTTCTTTGCTCTTTATGCCCTCTGCTCTGATTTGTCCCACCTCAAACATGGGTGGGGAGGGGGGTGAAAACCTTGCTGACTTAATGGTTACCTGACCACAAACACATACCTTGCTCTTTTGATGACCATCATGAGTTAATTCTATGACACGGCACATACACAATATTGAAGATGCTTATTGGGCCAAGTCCAAGACTGAATTGTCTTACATTTGTTGGTGGGATTTGCCATTTAATGTATTTCTTTTATTTGACAGCCCCCATACATATTGGTTATGGTTGACACGGCTAAATCAGAGGTTCTGGCCTCATTCATAAAAATCATCCAGCTTGCTGCAAGTGTAAAACTATTTGCAAGAGTCAGTGCTTAGTGGTGTTGTCTTGGCCTTGGCTTAATCAGTGCAACATTCACTTCCTGACCTAATAATGATGATATGCATTTGGCTTGCAAAGATGGTAATCCTTTCTTCCCTTCCCTCTTTTTCTGTCTCTTCTCTTGCAGCAAGCAAGGATCTGGCACAGACATCCTATTTCATGGCTACCAACAGGTTGTTATCCTGCCCCTCCTTTGTTGCACTTTGACTACACACCATAGCTTCCTGTAATGCAGGGTACCCTTTCAGTGTCCAACGGGCCCTACTTGCGCTGGCGGTTGTTGGGATGCTTGCCTCCTCCCCTCGGCTCCCCTCCCCCGTTCAAAGGGAGCGGGACAGGGTGGCTTGTAGCGTTACCGGCCCCAGTTGCAGTGCGGTGTATTGTACAAGGGACCACGTGTTGGCACAGATTTGGGTTGAATGCAAGGTGTGAAGTGTAGTGGTGCGCTTGAAACCCACATGTTTGTTCGGTTGCGAAAAAGTGCATAATTCTAAAAGAAAGACACTTTGGTAGCCTGAATAGCAGCTAAAGATTGCACAGATGTAAACATTTCTCGTAGAGGTCCTTCCGGTAAGTACCACAAATACATTTTTTAAATGTTCTTTTTCATATCCATTTGTTCAAAATGCATTATCTCCTCAAATATTTCAGTCTGCAATATTTTCCTGTCTTTACATGCCCATATTTTCTAGCTTTTCTAGAACATTCTTTATTATATGTATCTCATGTAAAACATGTGACCAGAAAGACGTAATCGCAACCCATTAAGGACCTGCAGATTATGTAATAATAATAATGAGTAGTCTCATACTGCATTTGGGGATTATGATTTATTCTAAAGCGAGGACAAAATGTTCTTCTTGAAGTCGGCAAAAATGGTCCTTAAAGGGTTTGGTTCTAGTTGACAGTGGTGGAATGGAATTTGCATCGCTTCTATTAAGTTGACTGTCTGGTTGCTGGATGTGAGCTGTGTTTTAAGTACTGCACTGAGCTGGCTCTTACCAAGAGTGCTTTTCTTGAGAATCTTCATCCTGTAAGACAAAAAAAAATTGCTTCAGTCTCTGATCTACGGTTGTGAAGAACCTACTTTCAATCTAAAAAAAAACAACAGCCTTGATGTTTGTTTGATTTTAACTGATTTATACTTTGTTCACCATAGGTAAGCTAGCAAAGAACCAAAGCTCAGTGGCGCAGTAGCAGTTTGTGTGGCGGCCATTTGTCTAACATGTTACTTTTGATAGGATATGAATAGTTTTCACTGTAATTATGATCTAAACTTACATTATTCCACCCAATTTTCTTTTTGCAGGACAATGTTGCACATTTTATATTCATACTTTTACCTGTGAGTCATCATAGGTCGGACTATCTTTGATATTTATATTTAGGGATGCTTTTGGTGTTGAGACAACGTCAGTGTAGTGTCATGTTGTATCCATTGATCTGCAGTGCCCCCTAGGTGTATTCCCTTCAACACAGTCCCAGAGACCCATGCAGAGAGGGTTGTAGGAGCAGCCCCTCGTCGGTTAGCTGTCCAATGATGTAACCGTCACATGTGTGGCCCCAGTGTTCAGTGTTGGACAATGGGACTCCACTTAGCAACCACACATGGCCCCCCACTCTTTTTTTGTTTCGACATTTAACCCAGCCAGGTTCCTTGGAACAAAAACGTTTCCACATGGCACTATTCAATGCTTACCTTTTAATCGTATTGTGTCTTTACCTGAATCACAAGGTTAATGGACATCACCTCTACTGTGACCTGTTTTTAAACTGACAAACTGTTACATTGTCAGGTTGTTTAATGTATGAACGCCATTAAATAATGGCTCATCTTTTGCAACCAATACCGTAGACTAAAACGGTCCGCTCCCTCTTGTGTTTTCTTTTCTTTTTTCTACATATGTGGGACTACTCGGGACGACGCCTGAATCGACTCATTCACTCACATATATACACACTCACACTCATCGCACACACATACCCTCACTGACTATGCAGTCTACACCTCACCACCTTCTGCCTCCAGTACAAGCCCACAGTGATCTCCTGCGTGTGCATCCACCTGGCATGCAAGTGGTCCAACTGGGAGATCCCAGTTTCCACCGATGGGAAACACTGGTGGGAGTACGTGGACAACTCTGTCACCCTCGAGCTGCTGGATGGTGAGATTGAATCGATGCGTTTTTACTTTTGTATAATGCGTTTAAAAAAAGATATTGCAGCGATTTCTCACATCTTGCTACACGTTTCTGAAGGTGTCGGTTTACTTGGGGAACGCTTACAGAATTCAAATATTTGAAGTATTTGAGTGTGTAAAGGAGGCCGTTGTGTCAGTGTTGCAGCCGAGTTTGAGATAGTTTGATGACAACACGCACGCCTTGTACTTGTAGAGTTGACCCACGAGTTCCTGCAGATTCTGGAGAAGACGCCCAGCCGGTTAAAGAGGATACGCAACTGGAGGGTAAGATGCCCTGCTTCTCTGCTTCATGCAGTAGTCATGTCCATTTTATTTAGATTATAAATGCAGGATGTATTAAAGTACATAGTCTCACCAAAACAGTTCTGAAAACGATGTTAAATAGTCTAAAGTATATGAACTATGAATTACTCCCCTGTTTGGCAAACAATTGGTGGCAGTGTAACATCACACATTTACAGAACCGAAATCCACCCACTGCACGGATTGTTCCACTGTTAAACCCCCTTCAGTGAGCATACTGCCAACTGAAACCAAATTTCTAACAGCGTTGCATATCTTTCTGTCCCCTAGGCAACACAAGCTGCCAAAAAGCCCAAGGGCGACAACTCTCAGTTGAACGACAACCCGTTTCCTGGGCCTTCCATGCTCCACGATCACGGCGATGTGCCGCTCTGCGCCAACTCAAGTTTCTCCAAAGCGAGCTGCTCTTTCGGCGAGGCCATGCCTGGCCAGTCCGGAGCCGCGCCCCTGTCCCTGGACGCCTTGGCCGGGACGTACAACCCGGCTAGCCACAGTGAGTGGCCCCTGGTTAACCAGAGCCAGACAGGTTACCCTTCCGCCTGTATAAAACAGGAACCCCTCAGCATCCCTCTCCAAGAGCCGGCATACAGGACTGAGAAAACACTAGACTTCATCCCTGTCAAACAGGAACATAAAGGCACGGGTGGGAGCGGAGCGGGAAAGCATCAGCCGCAGTCTGCCTACCCTCCGCCCACTCAGCCCCCTGCGCCGCAACCGGCTGCGGCTCCGAAGCTGTCCCTGGACAAATACCGAGAGAAACATGCCGCGGAGCTTGCGGTCTCTGGGCAGAAACGCAGTCAGGAACAGCACGGGGGAATAATGGATTTCGATGTGAGGGCGGATATGTTATCTTCCTCCTCTTCTACCTATGCATCATCCTCTTCTGCGAGCCAAGTAGACCATAGAAAGCATTCGCAGCCCCACCAAGCGTCCCCAATGAAAATCAAAGTGCCCTCCTCGACTTCAGGGCAAGACAGACGCCATCACGGTGACAAACGGGACAAAGGCTCGCTTAAGCTCCGCCTGGCTGTCCCCGGGTCCGGCGGCAGCTCCCAGCTGGATAGAAGTGGACAGCCAATCAAAGATGAGCTTAAGATGAAGATAAAAGTCTCATCGGCCGAGCGCCACAGCTCATCAGACGAAGGCGTGGCCAACAACATCAAGAGTAAACATTCCAGCCCACTGGTGAGCAAGGAGAAGCAGCACCGCGATCACAGCCTCCATCGTCACCACAAGCACAGTCACCCGCATCCACACACGTACAGCGGGAACGGCGGGGCCGGCCCGCTGCGGGGGCCTCCGGGACTGGTCGGCATGGAAGGGCCTGGGCTCCCTCCGCCCGGATCCACCTCTTTATCGTCATCGCGCAAAAGGGCGTACCAAGAGGCCAGCCACAACCACCACCCTTCCTCCTCATTCTCCACTTCATGCTCCAAAGTGAACAAAATCTCCAAGGGTGGCACTGGTGCTGCAGGTACTACATCTTTTTCTCTCCCCTTTTCTCCTCCTGGCTCCACTCCTGTACTGCAGTGTGTCTCGTCTGGCTTGCAGCTCTATGGCTAACCTCCCTCCCTCCCTCTCTCCTCCTCCTCCTCCTTCTTATTCGTGTTTCTCCTCCTCCCCTCCTGTCATACCCAGGTGGGCTGCGGACCTCTCAGCAGTACCCTCCTCCTCCTAGTGAATCGCCACATGAAGTGGGAGAGCAGAGACACTGAGTCCACCGCTCTGCAGCCATGGCCAGCCCATGGAAATGGCAACAAACTACCCACACAGCTCAGACTATGCTCACCTCCCTGTTAAGTGCCCTAAGGAAATAACTCTTTGTCACCGATAAACCCTTTACTGAAAGGCAGAAAAAACACTTATCTTCAAAAAAAAAGCAACAAAAAAAAAGATTGAAAAGATAAGTATTGTTGGACATCTCACTTTCTGAGACAAGAAAGAAAAAATTATGCTTCCTGACTGTCAGATCTCTGGGCTGTGATGCTCGGTCCTGTCTTTCTGTTAGTGTTGAATCGCTGCTTGGTTCTCCTTCCTCCTCAGTTGAGTCTAGGAATGTGCAAAAGTGTGTGTTTTCACCACTTGGGCTGGGGAAGTCTTCCCTGCATTTCAGATCTCCACATGGAGGAGAAAAACAAGTATTACAAGTACTATAAGAGGCATGGAAGGTGTATTTCTTTTTCCATTTTCATCTTTTTTTTTTTTTTTTTTAAACAAGTAATTTAATTGAATCACATTTCTGCGGTTGTATGGAGGAAGCCAGTGGCCAGCTGGAGATGAATTCAAGTTGTTCGCTGGTATTCCATTTAGTACTGTTGATGGATGCAAATTCTTATTTTTTTTTAGGTGTAAAGTTTCATCTCCTCAATTTCTTTCTCATTGTGATTTCTTTTTATACTTCAGTACTGTGCGTATGATTTGCATGTTTCAATCATCAAAGGGATTTAAAAGGAGAACGCGTACTTGCTGTTTACAGAAAGTGGAGATAAATGTACATACGTTTTTGTATGTTTAAAGAAAGAAGAAGAAAAAAGCTATACCATGACTACTCAGGTTTGGAGCTGCTTGTAAGTATAACAAGATAACTATAATACCTATAAAATACTTTATTTTGTTGATCAAAGGATTGGGCATCATCGGTGAATGATTGCAGCATTCCAGTGGTGTGTGTGTGTGTGTGTGCTTCTACCGACCTTCCTACAGGGGGTGCTGTTCTGTGCTTTTCCATCACAGGGGACATCAGTTGATGCCCTCAGTAACACAGGCACATCTAACACCTACTTATCACATCAGAGCCATGCAATTTGTACCAAAAAATACATTTTTTTTTTTTTTGGGACCTATAAGTAAACCTTAAGCTGTATGCCAAAGGTTGTGCCTCAATAATGAAAAAGAAAAAAAAAAACTGACAGACAATAGTAGTGTGCTATTAAAGTTTACGTAACCCTTTTTACTTTGAAGTGCATCAGACATAATTTTATGACATGAAGCTGTAGCCTTTAGATGTCAGCAGGGGATTCATGTAAGTATTGTTCAATCAGCCATTAACATAGTACAATATAGGAAGAAATACCCTTTTTGGCTCGGTTCCTTCCCAGTTGTCGGAATAGTGACCAATTGGCAATATGCAACATGACCTGCTGAATATCGTTTCGAAACCTCAAGTATCTGCAGTGTGGACGTCCCTTATAGGTTTTGTCACTGAGTTCCTCATTTACATTTACAGCCATGTACCTGTCCGGAGACGCCTCACAACCGTTTCAGACATTAAACTCCATATTGTTCCCAAACGTTGACCTGACCGCCCCTCTGTTCTTCAACGGGTTATTCAAACGCCGTTTTTACCCATTAGGGATAAACAGTTGGGCACGCAGAAGCAGATGTGGACAAATAAGCATAACCCACTCTTTATATCCTTTTTTTTTCCTTTACATTTTAATATTACCAATAAACTTCAAAGTCGCCACTACCCTGACACGGTATAAACCTTGGTTGTTGTTGTTTTCTTATGCATTATCCATGTTTCTAAAGTCTAGGGGGAAATACATGGCTGTGTTTGAATGTGAGGAGACATACATGTACTATTTCTGATAGTAATGCCAATCACTTTTTCATCCAAGTCACAGTTTGACACACTGATTCCTCAATAACTCATCAGTGGGACGCTAGCAGGAAGTAGTTAAAATTCTCTGCATACTGAAATATGGATTAGACACATTTCTATCAGAATCTACATACATCATAAAGCAGAGGGACGTAGTTACAATTAAGGTACTTATAATATTGGCACATTTATAAGTTTACTATAGAAAATAATGTTACAAAAATCTGCTCTGTCTGTTCACATTTCATAGGTTCTATTAAAGTTAAATGTAGAAAAGTGCTTCTCATGTAGTTTCTTAAATGTCAGCTTATGAACTCAATTCCTACAATGTTCTCTTTTTGATATACTTTGTACTCCTCGTGCGTCACTGGGGACAAGTGGCAGGGTCCCAAAGGAATATTTATATTTTCTGAGTTATCAATCTAAATAAAAAAAAGAATGAGAAGTCTGAATTGAACTCCAAAACATTCTTTGTATGTGTAACTTGTTAACCACACAGCCCCTGTGGGTGAGCACAGCAGTTCTTTAGGTGCGCTCTGGTCTCACGCTGCGGGATGAACGAATGCTTCAGCAGCTGCTCTGCAGACGGCCTCAGTCTCTGGTCACTGGAGTTGAGAGAAGGGAAAAAACACTAATAAGAGAACTAATTCCTAAACAGGACTATGGATAGAAAAAGTATTCACAAAATTAGGTCTTTAACTCAATTAGTTACAAACTTAAGCACGTTTTCATTAACATTTGATTAGGGATAGTTTAGAGGCTAGGCGAATGTGAAAGGGATTTGTCCAAGGAGGATAACCGGTCTCACCATGTCAAGGTGATTTTTACAAAATCCTTGGCGTGGTCGGAAAACCCATTTGGCAAAGCGGGCATCAACCCTCGTTGAGCCCCGATGTAGAACAAAGCCGCCATCTTGTCCATGTGTGCCAGCGGTGGTCTCCCTGTGGCCATCTCGAACACTGTGCAGCCCACACTCCATACGTCTGACTTCCTGCCATATCCTGTCTCGTTGATAACCTGAGGAGGGGGACGAGATGACGAGAGCCAGGTGAGATAAAAGCCAAGGTCACACTAAACGGCTTCCGATTGCTGCACGGTTCACGCTACGCAACTTGCTTTCCCGTAATCGGGAGTCTTTAAATCCAGGTGGGGACAAACTGCCTACCCCAAGCGAAGGAGTTCAAGTATCTCGGGGTCTTGTTCACGAGTGAGGGTAAGGTGGAGCGGGAGATCGACAGACGGATCGGTGCGGCTGCAGCAATAAAACAGGCGCTGTACCGGTCCGTCCTGGTGAAGAGGGAGCTGAGCCGGAAGGCGAAGCTCTCCATTTACTGGTCGGTCTATGTTCCAACCCTCACCTATGGTCACGAACTCTGGGTCGTGACCGAAAGAACGAGATCTCGAATACAAGCGGCCGAAATGAGCTTCCTCCGCAGGGTGGCCGGGCTCACCCTTAGAGATAGGGTAAGGAGCTTGGACATCAGGAGGGAGCTTGGAGTCGAGTCGCTGCTCCTTTGTGTCGAAAGGAGTCAGCTGAGGTGGTTCGGGCATCTAGTCAGGATGCCTCCTGGACGCCTCCCATTAGAGGTTTTCCAGGCACGTCCAACTGGTAGGAGACCCCGGGGAAGACCAAGGACACGCTGGAGGGATTATATCTCCCGGCTGGCCTTGGAACGCCTCAGGATCCCCCAGAATGAGCTGGAAAGTGTTGTGGGTGAGAGGGAAGCCTGGGTCGGCCTGCTGAACCTGCTGCCACCGCGACCCGACCCCGGATAAGCGGCTGATAATGGATGGATGGATGGATGGGAGTCTTTAAAGTCTTCGCTGTTGTCCTGCTACATGACTGACCGGCGACCTGGACACGCTACAAGATCTTCCTCCTGGAGGATACCCCGAGGAACACTAGTCTCCAAACAAGGGTTTTGTCACGAGAACCAAGTAGAGTAGTGGCACGGTAAATGTCATACCATGCGAGAGGATTTTTTTGTTCAAGCAGTTTGCGGGACTTATGTATGTAAGGTACATTCACTACATCTTCACAAGTCTTTACTATGTTTAGCTGTTCCCTGTCAATGCAACCACAACGTTTGTCCTAGTTTTAATTGAGTAAAGTTGAGTAAAATTCAGAATATTACAGGCAACGCCTTGTCTTGTCCTCTCGATGGCTACAGATCCCAAACAGACTGTGACATTTCCAGGTCTTTAGAAGATGCTAGATATCTGGAACGTGTGTGCAATGCCCCGTCGGGCCTCTCTAGCGTCTTTGGGCAGTTCACACAGCGCTCAAGCTCTCGTTTGCTTCTGATCTGGGGCTCTTGTCGGGGAGCTCTAAGAACTGTTGGCGAGAGGAAGATCAGAGCTAAAGAAGTGCACTGTGAAGTAGGCATAAAAAGGTATTTTTCCATTTAGCTAACGAAGAAATGAATGGAACTCTAGTAATTAGAAAGGAGCCGTCTTCACAAGAAGGCCATTTTAACTCATCTACCTCCGGTGCCATCCAGTAAGGCGTGCCGTGGACGGACTTAAGCAGATCTCCGCTGCTGCTGGCGGTGTGGTTCAGGCAGCTGAGACGCCGCGCACAGCCAAAGTCTATGAGCTTGATGACGCCGGTGGGCATCAGCATGACGTTGTTTCCCTTCAAGTCTCGGTGAATCACTCGGTTCAGGTGAAGGTAGGCCACCCCCTCCAGGATCTGATGGGTGTACAAAGCCAGGACTCGCTCTGGTAGTGGACCGAACCTGAGGGCAGCGAAAGGGACAGTGTTGAAGTCATTCGTGCAGACCAGTTATTGCTAAACCCTCAACAGAGTCTTCTGGGTAAGTTGTCAACCTGTGAAGGATGCTGGCGATGGATCCTCCGGGGATGTATTCCATGAAGATGGAAACCACGTGCCGATACAGTGAGGTACCCAGGAAGCCCACGATGTTGGCGTGTCTGAGGGTTTTTAGCAGCTCCACTTCCTCCTGCAGACGGCTGTACTCCTTCTTCGCAGCTTCAGTGTCGGTGGAATCGAGGCTCACCTGCTTCACAGCAATCAGCTGGCCCTGGCTGGTGAGGCCGCAGTACACCTGGTAAGAGTGCAGCGGTGATCACCAGGGTTAGCTGAGCACCAATGTCTACCCATAGTGCTTTAAACCATACTTTTTTTGACTTACTGTCCCATACGCTCCCCGGCCGAGGACTTCGCCCTTTGTCCATGTGATGGCGTCGTCTACAACCAAAACAGAGCCAAGCAGAGCAGCACTGTCTGCTGAATTACCCTGAAACAAAATGCACAGAATTCACAATTGTATGTATTTATTTGTTACAACAAACCTCTAGGTCTCTCACAATGCCATTGTTTTTTGTGAGGGATTTTACAAAAAAATATTAAGTTTGTGAGGGGGACTGAACCTAAACCAAGGCCCTCTCCTGGGTAATACATGTTTTCTTTTCACTCACCTCTTGCCTTGGAGAAACACCTGCGTGTCAACAGGAATATAGCAGTGTTAAGTTGGTACAACACATTTAATTGTGTAGACCTCAAGACCTTATCACCTGAATGGAACTTCTAATATGCGCCAGCAATGTAAACATGGATGAAACGTGATACAGAGACAGGACTGTTGCCCTGTGCATGTGGAAAGGTGCACCATTATGAACCATGGTGAAACTGAAAGTCTGCTTATGTAACTATTAACTATATTGCAAAGTAAGGGGGAAGAAAATAACCCTCCCTTGCAATACTGAGAAAGTCAGACTACCTTCTTCAGTCAAAAGAAAAAATGTAATACTGCCCAGGAAAAGTTTACCTCAGGAAATGTCTCTCTTCCTGACACGTGCTCGTCTTCCCCGTTGGACAGGTTTTCCGGGTCTGTGGACACATCCCTCTCATCCAATGAGAACAGCTCCTCAGCCAGACACTGCAGCAGGTCATCTGTGAGCGGCCCGTCCCCCACCTCGTCCAGGAACCTCTGGTAGACCGGTGACATTATGGTGTGGCTGGTGCTGGAAGACGTCCAGGTGTTGATCTTCGGCTGTTGGGGGCTTTGAGACGACGCAGGCTCAGCGACCCGTCGGTTTGGGTTTCTTATTTCTTGCATATTCATGTGCGGGCGACCATGATCTTTGGCATGAGATGAAGCTGCTGGCGTCAATGTTTTGTCATTTGATTTGATCGTTTCGGACCCATGTCTAGAAAGAGTCTCCTCAATGGTAGATAACACGGTTTCTTGAGCACTACTCTGACAAATCCCAACATCCTCAGAAGGAACTAACTCAGCCTTTGTGTGTCCATCCTTCTTAACTTTGTTTGTGCCTTTCCTTGGAACAGCTGCGACGTGAGCTTTTACCCGAGAGGACACGAGCTTCGGTTTGCTTGTAGTGGAAACCACAACACTGTCCGCCGGACCTCTCCTCTGCGCTTGTTTCAGGGGTCTGTGTTTGACTTTATGGCCCTGCTGTGTTTTCCTAGGCGGAGCAGACTGCACTTGCCTGCCCTTCACTTTCTCGCAGGAGCTGGAAACCCGTATGTTTCCACAAATGGGGCCGGTAAACATCTCGTAGATTGCCGGTCCTTCGTCCCCACTCTGCATCTGCTGACACATGTCTTTGTAGGCGATCAAGTCTACGGTAGATTTAGACCTCCGTGTCGCCGCTGGACCGGGTCTCTTCAACTGCCGGCTGCTCTTCAGCTCCCTCGCCGGTGCATGCTGCTGAGCTCTGTTCATCTTGTCAGGATTAGCCCTTTTGCCGTGATCACTAAGCTTCTTTCTTGGTGAAAGGGTGACAATGTGACAATCAGCACCTTTAACAAATTTGAGCTTCGACTTGACTTTTGTGGCCGTCCCTCCACTGATTATTAGCTCAGGGTCGTTTTTGGTTTTGTCTTTAACTTGTGTGGAGAGCTTCAGATTGCTTTTGGACTTTCGGTCTTTGTGTGCAAGCACGTTGAAGGACTGATGGGTCGTAGGAATGTCTCTTAGTTCACAGTTCATGCTGGTTCTCCTGTCCTTTTTCAGAACCGACTTTAAGGCCTTCGACATCCTCTCATCTCCCTTGGGATCCATGTCTGACCGTGTCAGGTTTCCAGCTGCAGTAAATAATTGAATTGTCTCCTCGGTGGTGCCGGCAGGTATCTTTACATCCTCCCTACGAGGGGTTGGATCCTCTACCTGGGTTTCTTTACAGCAGGAATCCCTTATTGTTCTTCCTGTCTGTTTTATATGCTGCAGGTCGTTTCTGTAAGTCCCTTCAGAGGATGCAATAGCATCACCTTGGTCATTATTCAAATGGAATGTTATCCTATGGATAATCTCGGTGTCAGGCTCTGGGGTGCAGCCCACATGGTTCCTTTCTTCTTTAGACTTTGACGTGATAGATAATTCATTGTTCACGGTGTTTCCTTGTTGTGCATAGTGATATGTAATTAAGGAGTCATTGGTGGCTTTGCCTTCACAGTGAGAGCTTGTACAGTTGATGGGCTCTCCATCCAGGTCATGTGCCGACCTGTGGATAGGTGGAACGTGACTGATCTGTGACAGAACTTTAAGATGCTGCCCTGTCTCCCCAACCGTTTCAGCCTCAGTGGGGCTCACATCGTTCGAACACCGAGCCAGTCTCTCTCCAACTAACTTCATGTGTCTTCCCCCTGAAGCTCTCTCACACACGTCCCTCTCATCTTCCTCATCGTCATCCTCCAGATCGAAGGAACTGTGGCTGCTGGACCCGCTCTCTTCACTGCCACCCTTTGTGGTCAGAAGGCCAGTGCGTGGGCTGCCCCAGGACAGCCTTTCTCTCCTCAGCCGGGACCTGGAGCAAAGGGGGCTCCGGCTTATGGGCTTCAGGGGAAGACAGAGCTTTAGCGCTGGCATAGCCGCAATGTCGTTGGGCCGGCTGTCTAGCGGTGCCAACAGCTTGGGTGTTCTGGGATGCAGAGCCAGTAAGGGCCCCTGCGAGAATCAGCACAGAATACAGACAGTTATTCAAATGGTTCGGACTTATGAAGTAGACAAACTAATATCAGTATGACAAGACAAAAGGTGAAGGTGATATAAGGATGTTTCAAATTCACCTTTTGTTCATTTACAGTGTCTTGGAAGCCAAGTCCTGCAGACAGGAAGAGATTATACATTTAAAACGACATGCACACAGGTACCATCAGCACACAGGTACCATCAGCACACAGGTACCATCAGCAACCGAAATGGTGTTATACAGTATATACAAAAAAAGCAAGACAACAAACCATTTAAAAGTACGGTAATTCTATTTTATTTTACTCACTGCACATTTAAATCATGACGGCGAACAAGAAAGTAATTTTCCGTCAACGAAAATAAAACGAACTAACGAGATGTAGCAGTGAAACTTTGTATTCCTGACTAATGAAAGTATAGTGATCAATTTGACCCGGACAGATGTGATCACTATAAGCGATTCCCACTGTACATTATATACAACACTGTTTCCTTTTGAATATTTATAACATATGGAGAAAAAGTCCTCCTCTGATCTACAAATATTACTGCTTTGTAAGTATTCCAATATAAGTCAAAGCTTTAATTACGACATCTACGTACGGGTCTGGATGTGTGCTCTGGCCTGCATCACAGTGTTTGAGCACAGCAGGGGTTCCATGATGCTGGGGGCTGATTGGCTGAGCTGGCCGGGCTCAGCCACGGACCGCAGGGCGGGGGAGGACGGAGAGGCAGCAACCACACTTCTTGTCCTCGGCCTGCGAGGGACAACTCAAAATCAGACCTTTTTTTGTCATTTATTTTGTGTGAGTGTCACAGATGAGTTTAGTACAAAACCAGTGCAATTGTTGGGGCAGTATTTCCAGTCTATTTTATTCAATGTTTCATTTCCAACTGTCAGTGTCTATCTTTAAATGTAATGTTGACAAGCACATTAACGCTTAATCCTGCTATTGATTGGCCTAAAAAATGAGTCCAGCTCCAGCGTGTACCTGTTTTGAGGGGGAACCGGCAGGCAGGAGGTCCTGGTACTCATCAGACCGGACGAGGGACCAGGATCCAGATGACTCCAGCGTCTGCTGCTGTCGCCCAGGCTCGGCAGAGACAGCCCTCCTCTGCTGAGGGGAAGAGGAGAGGAACACAGAGCGTCTTGGACAAGGTGAGCATCTATGCACTCAGGAGAGGTTTGCTGGTGCTCTACTGAGAAAACCATCAACGCTGATGACCTTTATTGCCTTGCTGAACTGAACATAATGCCAACAGCTTCCTTTCCCTCTCTCTCTCTCTCTCTCTCTCTCTCTCCACATTACTGGAAGCTGAAGCTATGAAATTAGAGACCAGCTCAAAGACCTTTATTCTCCTTGGAGAGCTTGGACTGTATTCCGTGGTGAGAGCGCCACATAGCAGACAATGAGCTGATTCACCAAAAAGTCCTCTCTCTCTCTCTCTCTCTCTCCCCCCCCCCCCCTCCCCCCCCCCCCCCTCCCAACGTGTTTCTAACCTGTTTGGGCAGAACAGCTTGTCCTCTGGACACAGTGACAGGTGCCTGCATACAGGACAGGAGTGTAACCGGAGAGGACACCATTCTACTGGTTGTTGTAAAGTAAGAGGCAGTTGTTGACTGTCCCAGGGACACTGTGTTGTGTATTCAAGTGACTGTATGTGTGTGTGAGGGGGATGGAGTGTTAACTGTTCACGCAAAAAATTGTTTGTGGTTACACGTATGGACAGATGTTGTCGTCTGCACTGTCAACACTGTCAGCTGAATGCCACCCGCCTGGGGATAATCACTTCTTTTCAGCCGGTACACACTCATGGGAATGTGTGTGTGTTTGTGTGTGCGGGTGTGAGACCCTGCCCACCTGCTTCCCCTCCCTGTGTCCTGGTAGGCCTGCCTGATGTCTCTCAGTGTTTCCATGGCGTTTTGGAAACAGAGGGGGATTCCCTTATCTGCTCCAGACACACACACACACACACACACACACACACACACACACACACACACACACACTCAGTTACCACATTTCTGGCCCGATAGAAGCTAAATAATGTTGTCTACATCCAACCGCTTTGTTTTAGAGGAGTAAACAACGATCGCTGATGCTAAATAAATTCTCACATCACAGAAAACAAAAATAAAAGAAACATGATTTCAAAGTTCATACAATGTCACTCTGAGGTGAATCCGCCGTTCTAGATGTCAAAGCCGCGTAACAACACCAGGGAGGGCCTTGATAACCTGCTGAGTGAGTACGTACACCTGCTGCTGCTCATATAGAACATATGCAATATCAATATCCGTATACATAGCATACTGGTCCACGTCACAGTGAAAACAACATTACCTGTTTCTGAGCCTTTTGGTCCTCTCTGCTCTCATATCGATCCTTGAATGACTTGAATTGGTAGTTCTTCTCTCTCTCCGTTTATTTCAACCTGATGACAACACCTTCACTCTGTTTGTTTTGCTCCCCGTGTTCTCGCCACGTCCGTTCCTCTTTTTTCCGGACATCTGCTCAGTCCTCTCTCTCTCTCGTGCATCTCCACCACGCCGTAGTGACCGGCAGGCAGGTTTCTCAGCTGAGAGGTCGTATTGTGTGCGAGACCCCTCCCACCCGGCCTCCCCTCCCTTCAGAAGGTGACCTGATCTGATGGCCTGTTTGGGAGCTGACCGCTGTATTTTCTTGGTCACGATAAAAAACCAATTGTTTGATATGTTTTTTAAGTTGACAGATGGAAACCCACATCACACTTTTGTATTCTCTGATTAGCCGTTGTTCCCTCTACGGACTGAGAATACAATGTTGGTTCTTCTCGAACAAGCCCAAAATGAAAAAAGAAAGTTTATGTCATACACCAATAGTGCTATAAAGAGTTCTCACCGGGGCCGAGTCCTTTACGATGGTCAGATAGCGGAGGGTACCCTGGAGACTCCAGCACTTCCTGCAGGGAACAAAAGTGATTTATTATATATTCCCAGTCTTTAAAAAAAAGAATGAAGGCCGGTAGAAGTAGTGCACGGCAGCACAGAGGGACCTCAGTGTGATTACTCAAAATCAAGTTGAAGTAAAGACGTATTTCATTTTGCATTGAACGGTTTCATTTCCTGCCTTCTCGGTCAGTCGGTGAATACTTTCTCAAAGCTTGTCCGGCATGCGGGGCAAGAAGGGATTACAAAGTAGACAACAACCCACAGAGGCACGCACTTCAATGTTTGTAATTTCATTTGTTCCCACGTTCAGAGGTCAAGGCGAAACTTCTGAAGTCAACTTAAACATGACCATTTGAATTATTCTTTTTTTTTTTTTCCTTATTCTAAATTAGCCCTTGGTATGAAGTGTATTTTATATGTCGTGGTTTTAACACTGTACATGTACGCATGCATTACAGTGTATCCAGTGGGCCTCTGAGACACGTAAAGGTCTACCACCTGCTCCTCTCTTCCATCCAACCAGCTGCCCTGCTTGTCCGCTGCATCTATAAGGACACCCATAACACGGTAGTATGGCAGCTAAGTGTCAGCTACCCAGAGAGCCCCTCCTTACACACACCTATACACACACTTATCTAAACAGCCAATTACTATATGTACCACGTTTGTCTTCTGGGTGACTGCTCACTGCCTGTGTGTCTGTTAATTGTAGCGACATGAGAGTGACAAGTAACATTGTGAACCAGGCAGACTTCACTTCTACACACACACACACACACACACACACACACACACACACACACACACACACACACACACACACACACACACACACACACACACACCAGAGCACTTACCCCTGTGTGGCTGTATAGTAGAACGCCGCTCTGATGTGCTGGTGTCTGCGTGGGGGAGGCAGCGGTCAGCTGATTGGGATAAAGGCTCTCGAGGTCCAGCTCCACGTCCGGATCCCCAAACTCTGAGTCCAAATCCGGGCCTGAGTATGGGGCAGGGGCTAGGAGGGACAAACCAGAAATAATTCTCACCCCTTTGTGGCCTGTGTTGAAAGCAGTTCCTCTCAGTCACAACAAAAGCAGGTCAGGAATTCAAGAAAAAGCTCCAGATCCATGTTTGAGCGTACAGGGTCCACACCCACACGGGTGGGGTTTTAAAAGTCAGGAAAACTACTATTTTGCCCTTTCCTCTGTTTGTTTCTCATCTCTCTTTCTCCATCCTCTCTGTGTCACCTTGGTTCTGTATCGCCATCCTTGATATCAACTCTGACTCACACACTCGAGGCTCTCAGCAGCGTGTTCGCTTGAAACATACACACACAAGCCTTTCTTATACCCTCCCACATAAGTGCAGGCTTTGACTGCCACTGCACACACACAAAACAGGATAATGGATTATTTGCCTTTTTGTTTCTTTTTTTCCTTTTTGTTTCCCGTTGCCTTTTGTTTCTTATTTGTCTTTTGTTTCTTAATTGTCTTTATGGTTGAGTTTCCTTTGTTGGGAGAACCGGAAGCCTGGGATTAATTGTTTTTCTGTGTGTTTGTAGGTGCGGCGGGACTGAGGTGGTGGGAGTGGTGCTTCCGGGTGTTGGGGTCCCCCTACGTGTGTTGTGTGGTTTAGGGTACCCCTGGTCCAGGACCCTCACCTGTGGCTGTGTGTGTGTGTGTGTGAGTGATGTGAGCGGACACGTGTGATCGGGGTGCTTTCTTTTTTATTTCGGGACCCTCACCAGTGCAGTTCCCCATCCCTTGGTCAGATCCAGCCCTACACCCCTTTTTTATAGTAACGGCTCTTTTATTGGTATATTGTCTTAATATATTATATTGATATATTGTCTGTTATTAGTGCATTGTATTAGTATAGGATATTGTGTTCGTAAAGTGTATTTTATTAGACTAGTGTATTTAAACTGGCATCAGTGAACACACCGTGATTTAAAATAAAGACTGTTCATTTGTACTGGCACCACGTCTCCGACCTGACTACGTATAAGGAACCTGTGTGTCCTTCGAGTGTCATCCGAGTCTGGAAGACTGGGCACAAACATAGTGTTGTCACATATAGTTTTACAATGTCATTTGGAGAAACAATCATTTTAGTAGCTTGAAATTGGGAAAGACAAAAGCTATCGTCCACTAACCCATGCTAATTGATGGATGCTTCTTCTGTCCGGGTGTGATCAAAGTGTATTGTTGTTTTGTGTGTGTGTATGTACCTGTGTGACTTAGGGCCTCAACCATCATATGCATGATCTCCTCCTTCAGAGGGCTGTGGATGTCAGCAGCGTAGTGTGGAGCGCAACAGCCGCTGTGGTCTCGCTGCCGCAGATCACTGACGAAGAAGTTTAAAAACAGGTGTCGCAAGTTTAAGAAGACAGTTTCAGGCATTTTTAATAACGGGTTTCCCTCGACAGATGCATTTCCATTTGGTGTGTTTGTGTGTTGCGGAATATTTTAAATCCAAGAATCAACCTCCTTTGACTGCTGGTGGTGTGTCTGAAGTTTGTGTGTATTTACTGTTCCATACAGTGTGTCAAAGTGCACATGAATGTGTGTTTTCTTACGCCGAGAGTCCCAGCAGCTCCTTGACCACTTCCACGGGTCTGTGTTGCCATGGCAATAGCGCGGCGATGCCCTCGAACAGGTCAACGTCCCGAACAGCGAGCATCACAGCCGTCACACCGTCGCTGTTCGGAACATTCACATCCACCCGGTCGGCCTGAGCCTGAGACATGCAGACAGATGAATATATGACACATATATGACAATATATATACACAGGAATAATAACACGGAGTATAATACACAGTGCTGAGGTCGCAAAAGAGGGAACATAGCAACCATACACACATTCACCCCAAACACATGTTTTAGTTATTCTTTAAATCCCCTGCTTGATTTAAAGTCTTCAGTATTTCTCTACAATATGAAATATTCATAACTTTTTGTCTGACTATACGGAGACCCTGAAGGGAAAATGAAAAAGGAAATGGTAATCAACTTTGTAAGCTTGTGTTATTTAAAAAAAAACAATATTGTTGGTATTGTACTACCAATTGTGTCCACAAAGGGCTGAAGGGGTAGTGGTGCACTTCAGAAATGCTGAAATGAGTTTTGCAACAACAACAACACCTGACACCTGACCAAAACAACAACATCCGACTCAGAAAATAGAAAGCCAGAATAATTGTTCTTACCTGCCTCTCAGGGCTTCCATGCATTGTTAGTCAATGTCTATGAATACTTTCTGAGTCAAAGCTGAGCTAATATGCCTCATCAGGGCTGTCTGGGTGTGACCAGAAAGCACCCCATAATAAGTCTCACCAGCAGGCGCTGCAGGGAGTGCAGGTCCCCCTGCCAGGCGGCCTGCAGCAGCTGCACCTGGGGGGGCAGGTGAGGCCTCCTCATCCACAACAACACTTTCCCCCGGAGCTCAGCGGGGCTCACGTGGAGCGCCGTCTGCCGGCTGCAGCTGCAGCTGCACAGGGTCACATCGGCCCCGGCCCTCAGCAGCCGCTGCACCGCCTGTGGACGACAGGTAGGCAGGAAGCACGTCATGTGGCACACGCAGACGGGAGACGTTTACCTGCGAGGCCACATGAATTATAAAAACATTTAGCTTGGTTAAAGTGTAAATTCTCAGTAGAATCAGATGTTGTGTGACTCATCTCTTCACTGGGGATCAGCCCACCCCCGAGAGGAGGAAGAGGAGTCACGTAAACAGCCAGACTCGTGTCACGTGGGTCCCTCGTGTGCAAGAACCTTATGTTATTGTTATTGATTGGAAGAATACAACTTGTCTGACAAACACCGCTCATCTGTTGGTACTTTTCCAGTGAACAAACGGGCATGATGTCATATCTGACCGAAGGTCAAAGCCGGTAATTTACACAACAACATAGACATCCCCATCCCCGTACCTCAGTGGTGCCTGTGCGACAGGCCGTGATAAGTGGAGTGGACCCTTCCTCGTCCTCCTCGTCCTCTTCGTCCTCCTCGTCCTCCTCGTCCTCCTCGTCCTCTTCGTCCTCCTCCTCCTCCTCCTCGTCCTCTTCCTCATCCTCGTCCTCTTCGTCCTCCTCCTCATCCTCGTCCTCTTCCTCGTCCTCCTCCTCGTCCTCCTCCTCCTCTTCGTCCTCCTCCTCTTCCTCCTCCTCCTCCTCTTCGTCCTCGTCCTCCTCTTCGTCCTCGTCCTCCTCTTCCTCCTCCTCCTCCTCAGTGCCGGAGACCACCGGCTCCTCCTGGTGCTCTTGTCCACGGCTCACATCCGTGACTCCTTCGTTCCCCTCCTCCTGCTCGCTCCTCGGCATCTCATCCACACTCCTGTTCCCCCGTCTCTCCTCGCTTCTCTCCATGGCCGGATCTGTGTGAAGTGCAGCAGCTGAGCCGGGAGGTCAGACGCGACTTGACCCCTTCTTTCTGTTGCTGTTATAGAAAGAAAGACCAAATGAGAGGACACCTGAAATGAAAGCATGCACAGGATCCAGTTCTTTCAGCTTGGTGTCTTTGCTAGTCTGAGTGTGTTTGTGTGATCATGGCAGTGATGTAAGTCTCTGAAGATCCGTGAGTCCCAGCAGACGGAGTGCATGATGGGAACTATCCTTTCACACGTATTACTGCTGCTGAGTGGCAATAAGATGCATCTCTATGCTGTAGTCCGTCAATGCTTACTAGTGGGGCTGCTGTCCCACGTCTTTATGGTCCGGTTTCTCAGACAACCCCACACAATACTCTGCACGTCGTTGTGTTACTCTGTCATTAATCCAGTAGCATTAGTGTGTTATAGCTCCTTTACGCGGAGCCTCGCCGGATGCTAAACGGTTGAAAACTACTTTCAACGAAGTGAAAGAAACGAGCTGTGTCCCCGTCTGTCTTCGTCTGTGTGTTCATTTCACTAGTAGTAGTGTGTGTGCGTGTGTGTGTGTGTGTGTGTGTGTGTGTGAGGGGGAGTTTTACCAATGTCATCGTGTGGACTTTAATCTGATTGCACTCTGGTCACATTGAGAGGACTTGAGGGGGAAAAAATGCAGGCAATTGCACATCCCCTTTAAATCCTCACATGTGAAGGTACAGACTTGGTTTCAGGTGAGGGTAAAGGTTGGCTGGTAGCGCGTGTGTGTGTGTGTGTGCGTGCGCGTGCGTGCATAATCATAGTTTGACAACAGTAACAGAGCAACAGTCCAGATGGCTGAAGTGTCTATGATATTATCATGTTTAAAACAATATGTAGATACATTATTTTAAAAGACATGAAGGAACTTAAATCTGACATCTGTCAGCAGCAAGTCTTGCGATGCAAAGCTGAAATGAACTACTTTACTCACGTTCCTTCACATTCCTTCATGAGCTCGTCCAGCAGTGCGTCTTCCCCGTCCTTCTGCGGACATTAGACGTGCAAACCGTTGATCCGTTTCAGCAGACACTCCACTCTATCGTTTCCTCTCCTTTCTTTCCTTTTTTCTTCCTCCTGCTGTACGTTTACACTTGGTTGCCTTGGGGATGGCGAGGCAGACAGAGCGGCTGGCTTGTGGGTTTGAATGCCAGCAGGCTGTTTGCTGCCTGACACACTTAGGCCTGAGTGGGACACGAAAGATCAATGTTATGCCAACTTCTTTTGTAAGGATAACTGAGTCAAGTGTGGCGTGAACTTGATGGATCTGGACTTCATGCACCGTGCTTTGCACTAATCTTTGCACTTGAAAACATAACGGATTCCTGAAAGAACAGACAAATGTGCGCCGGAGCATCCGCTGATTTACTGGAAGGTCATGATGAACAATATGCTGCACGAGTACTGGAGGCGCACAGCTCTTCTTCGGCCTCCAACACGTTTGAGATTTTCAGCCGAGAATTCGTCGTGGTCTGCATTTCCTATACTGCATTTATTATCTATCTGTGCCCAGCAGAGATAATAAAAACCTTTTCTTTTTTTCTTTATGTTCTCTTAACTTTTGATTTCGCCTTGCTAAAAGCGTAACACGTTTCAATGTTATTCTGATTGCACTGCTGGCAGAGGACGAAGCGCTTGATCTTATTTCACTTGCCCTCAATTGTAAAACGCTCACACTTGACTTGATTCTAAAGCCAACCTGTTGCCCCTGTCTCATCCTCCCTTCAGTCCCCTGACGGACCTTCCTCTTACTCTCTGTCAGTGCCAGATGATTTGACAGGCCGACTTTTCCATTCAGCCATTTCATTTTCTGAGTTTTTGTTGTCTGGGAGCTTCTGATGTAACACCTTTTATTACAACAATTACAACAACACAACAAAGGTTTTGGTCCTCAGCAGCCCACATGGATGAGTCACGAAGAGACCTTTTTCACAGGGTTCAAACTCAACTGCAGCAAAACAGAGAGAATGTTTATACACTTGAAACGGCTTAGAGAACCTCTATATTTCCAGCTGGACTGGTCTTAAAAAGAAATATCTTAACATATTTCTGCATAATATAATTATTCTTGTGTGTGTGTGTGTGTGTGTGTGTGTGTGTGTACTTCTTTAACCAGTTTAGATGATCCACAGAAACAGAGTAACGTTCTTGCCACATGAGTTTGTCACCTCTTCAGCCAAAGTCATAACAAACTGCTGTGCAAAGCAGAGTACAGATAATGTCAACGTGGAGTTGAGTTAAGTCAATCTATGAGGAAATATAGGAGATCTTTTTTATTTTAAGATACACGTGTTCCTGTCCTATGCAAACCATCGATGTATAGAGTCCGTTCATTCCTATACAAGTTGGGCAGTGAGCACAAACTGTGTGACTAGGTCACGCCTGCGTAGCCCATATATATATATATATATATATATATATATATATATATATATATATATATATATATATATATATATATATATATATATATATATATATATATATATATATATATATATATATATATATATGAATTTAAGATTAAGATCAACACGTTTAAACTATTAAAGATGTTCGGCTTGACGAACTTCTATTCCTTTTAGAAATAAACCGTGTTATGATTAAAACCACACATCCCTTACCTCTCATGTTTTATTACATTAAAAAGAAGGAAAATCTGACTGAGGAATTGTCCAAAGATTAAAAAAAATAATGGAGCTGGGAAACGTTATTGGGTCCTAATAGATTGCTGCAGACACGTGTAATCATCATCATCATCATCATCATCATCATCCATAAGAATATAAAGGAATTGTAAATGAAAGAAAACACGTTATTAAAAAAAATCCACAATGTGAAGCTGGCCCAATGCACTGTGTTGTAACGCTCCACGTGACCACTAGATGGCGACGTTGAACAACTCTGAATCCAATCCTGAACCAGCGCACAAATACACACACAAGGTATTCACACGGCACCTGTTTTATATCCACAATCCATGAAATGACGCTTCCTTCAAAGTTTTTGGGAGAGTTCCAGAGCAGTCTATGTTATATTTTTCCTAAACATAAACGAGCCTTATAAAAATCTAACCCGATCTTTTATTTCTTATGTTGTATAACTTCAACATTTCTAAAGAGAATCTACAATCTACTTGCCTCTCTATAATACTCTCTCTATAATACTGATATTCTATTTTAGATGATGTCACAACAATTTCCGGTAACACAGGCTGTCTGTATTCGATTGCCTTTGTTTGTTTACTTGTGTATTCACTTTGTTGATTCATTAATAAGTGGGCGCTGTATCCGATTAACCAATGGAACGGTACCATTAGGAACCGGCCCCTCCTCCCTCACCCAAACCCCCTGCCCTCCCCCGCGCAGTAACTGCTGTGTCTGGGTCTGTCCCGCGCATGTGTCCCCGCTGCTCACCCACAGCCGTGTCCTCGCAGAGAGTGCGCAGTGAGCCCTCCCCAATACACACACACACACACACACACACACACACACACGCACACACACGCACACACACAGTCTCTCCGCTCCACTGGTCCCAGGCTGGTGCGTCCCGTTGCGCGCGGCACCGTTGACCAACCCCGGAACGCTCCACACGCACGCTCCGGACTTCTGACTGACTGCTGGGGAAGACAGCTACAACTTTACGAGTCAATATGGTTTACGCGTGGATGACAGAGGATCGGTGACAGGAAGTGTCGGGGGAGTTCAGGCGCAGCAGGAGCGAGGACGACCCCCCCGCTACCCGGGCAGTTTGCGCAAAGGTGATACAGCAGAGGATCCCCCGACCGGACGGCCGCATTACATGGATTTCTTCACCTGCTGTCTGCTGTAATGTTACCTCTCACTCTCTGAGCTCTTCATCGGTTGCCCTCTACTCCCTCTCTTCACTTCACTTCCAAACTTCAGTCAGTCGGCGGATCGTTTTTCGAGAGCGCCGGGATGGGATCGCAGACCGGGGCAGCTGTGCAGAGACAGGCGCTCCTGTGGTTCATTGTAGGTGAGTCTGTCACACTCGTTGTGTTTATATGTCATCGGGCTTCAGGTTGTGCGGCTAACATAGTATTGTGTACCATGTAATACTTTGTTATCTCTCTCTCACTCCCATTATACTAGTTACCCAACCTGTGGGTTTGTTATGATACCATATCATATATATATAAACTACATCATCTTTGTATAAACTGGAGCACAGCAGTGCAGCTGGGAAGTGGACGACGTTGCTCCAGGTCAGGGCAAAGTGTGAGGGAGACCACAAACAATGTGTACAGCTGTGTATTAATAAGTGGACATATTGTTTAGAATACATGTGATGAATATATGTGTATATATAAAAGCAGCACAACTGTTTTTTTTTGCTTTTTATGTTTCTCTATCGGAATATGGAGATGAACCACCTAATTTGCAAAAGGCTGAATTTATTATTCTCAAGAAATACGTGAAAAAAACCACTACACCCACTCACTGCATCTGACCTCACAAGTCAACTCTTTTTGTTACAATGTTTTTTGTTGTTTTTTGTACAGGTGGGAAATGTGCCCAAACTAACCTGTCTAGTTGTTTTTGTTTATTCGTTTGAGAAGCCAGGAAATAAGCTCAGACTAACCTTCTCTTCCCTTATGACTTTGTGGAGGCTGCACTGTAAACACATTTTATTTGACAAATACAACAAAACTGAAAATCTGCTTAAAAACGCAGAAGTCACGTCACGCTCCCCTTAAAAGTGTAATGTCTCTTTAGCGTACAGAAGAAGGGACATGGCTATAGCATTACTCATCTTCCAGTAGATCAGATCACAGCTCTGTGTGTTTGATGCGTGGATGCCGTTAGGATTCTCTTGGAGTGGTAGTAATGTCTCTTAACCTTTCGCAACATTTGTGCAATCATGTAATATCATCAGGTTATCGTCGGGTCATTGTTATCATGCTCACTAATAAGACATGCAATTCATTGGTTGGAGGGGGTGGGAAAAAGTCATCCAATCTAGAGAAACAACAGAAAAAAGTAATACGTAGCAAAAAATGAATATAATGTTGGCAGTGAGTTGTCAACGGAGACCTGGTTGGTGATCTGTTATCCAAAGGCAGCTTCTTCTTATCTTCTCCTACGGACATATTTAAGGAGAACACGTACTTCAGGTTCTTCTGACTGGAATTAAACGATACAAGATGCAACTAAGAGTTGCCCCGACGCCGCTTCCTTTGATGCATGGAGACAAGTGCATCATAAAGACATGCGATGTCCAACCATTATAATAAAACAAAGATGCCTCCGTGTTTTTTTTTTTTTTTACAAAGCATAGTTAAACCGTAGATTATTTCAACAAGAAAAACAATCTGATGGAACTGATGCATTGGCTTGATGAAGTCCTGCCATTTTTCCAAGATTTTACATTATAACAATTTGACATTTTTGTATTATTCATCAAAAATAATCATGCCTCTCATGCTGCCTTCACAGGAGGTTGTGACATGTTTGCTGACGTTGTCAGAAACGACACAGGACCATGAAAGTACTTTCTTACTACTTTTTCAAAGTTTTTTTGGTGGATAATAAGTTTATGTATTGTAATTGTGTGCTTTAGCTTTTTTGCTCACTTTCTTTTCAACTTGAGGTGTTCAGGGCGCACGGAGCAAAAGAAACGAGAGACTCCCAGCAGCACAAAATGTTGATGAGAATAATTACAAAAAGCTGGCTCAGCTTGCCATCTCGGATAATGGGACCATAATTTACTAAATGAACATCATGATGTATTGAAGGAGGCTTGAAACCAGCGACTGAGATCATAAACTCATATTTACTGAGGGAATAAATCAAATGACACTGATTTATTTTTGCAACCAAACCAATGGCCAGTAGAGAGAATGCAAGTTCAAGGCACTCCCACATTGGCTTCACATTTCAAGCTTGGTTGGCCGCACAACTTTCCATTTCAAGCCACGAGCTCACAGGGGCAGCGTCCCCACAGCTGCAATAATGACCAGCTGGTAAATGCAGTCTGTCAATAGGGTGACATCTTAATGATTAGCGATAGCTTTACTGTCTGACTGATTAGTGTTAGCTTTAGTGTCTAACTGATTAGCATTAGCTTTACTGTCTGTGTGATTAGCATTAGCTTTACTGTCTAACTGATTAGCATTAGCTTTACTGTCTGACTGATTAGCGTTAGCAGTACTGTCTGACTGATTAGCATTAGCTTTACTGTCTGACTGATTAGCATTAGCTTTACTGTCTGACTGATTGGCGTTAGCTTTAGTGTCTGACTGTGACTGATTAGCATTAGCTTTACTGTCTGAGTGATTAGTGTTAGCTTTAGTGTCTGACTGATTAGCATTAGCTTTACCAGCTCTTGGCGCTCCATAATTCGGGGCACGTATATATTGATCACCTTGAAATGACGTTATTAAGTGTGCTCAGAAGTTACTTTGGGATAGCTGCTAGTTAAATGATGGGATGTGACCTGTGTAGAGGAAAAGTCAACATTCAGCAGAATGATTCAGAGTGCTGCACATCTCTCTCTCTCTCTCTCTCTCTCTCCCTCTCTCCCTCTCTCTCTCTCTCCCTCTCTCTCTCCCCCTCTCCCTCTCCCCCTCAAGGAAAACTTCTTCGGTGGAGCAGAAATTATACAGACTCCAGCAGAGAACCAGACACCGGCTAAGAGATTCATTTTTTTTAGGTCGGCCAGCTCGCGGGATTAACGTTAATTAGCGACAGCTGTGCTGTAGTGGCGTGTCACCGGCCACTCTTTGCTTGATCATTCCAGCATCTTCAGACGTAGTTGAAAGCTCTCAGGACTTGGAAATGGCACCCTTTCAGTTAAAAAACTCAATCATGTACCGGAATTTTAAGTTACGGTTAAGTTTGGATCAATTTGTTGCTGCATTAAAAAGTTTTACACTTGAATTCTTATTTCTGTTAATTTTGATGTTCCATTTTGAAGTTGCTGATTATATGATGTATTATATAACATGTATTATTATTACTATTTAAAAAATAAATGTATTTGTTACATTTTGTTTTACAAAGTGAGTAAATCAATGTTTAAGTGATGTTGCCTCACACATTTTTCTGAAATTGTGCCAATTATTACACAAATAATGTATGACGAGAACGTTCAGCGTATAAAGGCCACGCGTAGCGAGGGGAAGGAGATCCAGTCTCATCCGTCTTCATCGTCAGTCTCGTATCTCTCTCTCGGTCTCTGCTGCATGCACTCTACATCCACTGCGCTTGTAATTTTAGGCTGATGACATTCAGTTGACTCTGGTTCACTCCCCAACCTCCAACACGAATGCTCACCACTAAGTGCTTCCCCCTGAGCTGAACCGTAATGTGAAACTCATCCCTTGACCTCTGACCCCCCAAAGTCAGTGCTCATTGTGCTCATTGTCCCCGATTCTGGTCGCTGTGCAGCTCCACCTATTCAAAGCTCCTCGTGGTTATGGAAAAAAGCAAAGATGCACACGTGGTTGTCATACACACTGGAGACACACACACCGAACACACGCTCGCAACCGTGACGCTCTTCGACAAAGGTGTGCAGTCAAGCTTCTTCTCCTCTTTGCCCTTTGTGTCCCGTTACAAAAGCTCCTTGTAGGTTCTATATTTACACAGAGAGAAAGTCATGACTCATCACAGCAGCACCAGGTTGCCTCATTACTGTTCCACCACATTTGTGGTTTTTCAAAAGCATTTCATGTCCCAAGAGCCCTAAATAATTCTGCTCATTCAGGCGGTTCATTTACCTGTTAAGGGTGCTTTTATTCCATCCATCTTAAAGGGCACTTTAAAAGGCCGACGGCGTACTTTAAATCAATAGAGCACATGTTTGATACAAATCAAGACAACTCCTCCCATTGAAGTCGTTTGTGCTGATGACAGAAGCCATGTTTTATCTTCTGCGGTAATGTTTTAAGGCCAACAAATACTGAGCGGACGAAAGGAAAGAGGGGTCTTCCCTCTCCGCCATAGATATGGAGGGATGGACTCAGAGGGACACTTTAATCCTCTTCACCCTGACATGATCGTTTTTCATCCGGCGGCTCAGGAATCAATTTGAATTTGAGTGAAATATTTCACACACACAAGCGACTCACCGGACGGTAGTGAAATGACAGCCGGGGAATACTTTGAGGTGTGGGAACATCTGGCCATCCGGACAGTTTGACAGTAGTGACTGAAGAGTGATGGCCCAGGGGACAATGGGTGGTACTTCCCTACACATAGCAGTTTGAATAAATCTTGGGCAAGCTTTTAATTAATTCCTCGTCTAAAATGAGGAGAAAAAAAGTTAGTAAAAGTTGATTCATCTTGGTTGGGTGGCTTCATTCAGAATTAACTGGTCTTTAAAATTATTTCAAGCCTGTCCAGGGTTGGAAGTAGGTTGGTACGGTCCGGTACTCCGGTACTCGGTAGATTCGGTGCCGGTATGAAGTAGCCCGCAAAAGGGGACAGCAGCTTCCCGCCAAAGAGCACCGTCACCGCAAAAAACAATGATCAGGCATGAAAATCCCTCACCTTTCAGCGAAATTCGCCGTTTTGAAACCAAAATATGTCATCCACGTGAATCACGTAGATCCGAAGAGTTTTTGTTTTTGGGAGGGGGGGGTCAACTGTCCGCCGTTTCTGAGATTGGAGTGGGACACGGAAAAAAAACTGAGGTCGTGATTATCTTAGCAATAGAAGATCTTTGACGTCGCGAGTCTTGGCCAATCAGCGTTAAGATGTCTACAGCGGCTTCATTTCCCTCCCACCAGTTTTTTAATGGCAAACTAGTCAGCTAGCTAACACGTTAGCTAACGTTGTTGGAGAGACAGCGAGTGAGATTACTCACTAATGGCAGCGGACAGTCCGTGGCAGCGCGTGACGTCAGCCAGGAGAGCGACGAGTCAGCGGCGCTGCAGTTCTACCTACTGACACCTGACTACATATAAGGAGAGGACAATGGAGATTTTATCCAACTTTTATTTTAGTAAAAAAAACAAAATGAGTTTCCTCTGTAGGGTGGCCGGGCTCCTGTTTATATTTAAGGGTTTAAGATCTACGTGTAGGAAAAAGTGTATCCCACAGTTAATTATAATCTATATAGTTATGCGGTTATAATCACTGTCACACAGAGAGAGGTGTGCATGTTCAGGTTTACTGGTGGAAACATTATTCAGTGTTCTAGACTAAAAGTGATGTCTCCTTAAAGTAAAGTGGTATAACAGTATGACATATGGTCAAATAAAATAAAAAGGCTAGTACATTATACATATTATGGCATGTAAGTGCAATATTATGAAGTGAAATGTAGTAGTAGCAAAACAATATTCAGTATAGTACAGCAGTATTGCATATTATAAGTATTAAGTCTACAAAATATACACACACACACACACACACACACACACACACACACACACACACACACTACCGTTCAAAAGTTTGAGGTCACTTAGAAATTTCCTTATTTTTCAGAGAAAAGCACTGTTTTTTTCAATGAAGATTACATTAAATAAATCAGTAATACACTATACATTGTTAATGTGGTAAATGACTATTCTAGGTGGAAATGTCTGGTTTTTAATGAAATATCTAGATATGTGTATAGAGGCCATTTCCAGCAACTATCACTCAGTGTTCTAATGGTACATTGTGTTTGTTCATCGCATAGAAGACTAATGGAGGATTAGAAAACCCTTGTGCACTTATGTTAGCACAACTAAAAACAGTTATACTGGAGAGAGAAGCTTTACAACTGGCCTTCCTATGCATAGCATCACATGTGTGGGTTCATTATACTCTCAAAATGGCCAGAAAAAGAGAACTTTCATGTGAAACTCGCCAGTCTGTTCTTGTTCTTAGAAATGAAGATTATTCCATGAGAGAAATTGCTGAACATTTGTCTGGGTGACCCCAAACTATTGAACGGTAGTGTATGTATGTATGTATGTATGCATGTATATATCTATACACACACTTGGGTATTGACAAAAGAAGAATTAAAACCCATAATGATCATAGTTTGTCAGCTTCTCGACGAGTGACGCTGTTCGGCACTGACTCTCCCGTCACTGCCCCCCCCCCCCCTCGTGTCACCTTTTTCACCCCTCATGAGTTTGCAGGTCTGACTGTAAATGTTAGACCCAGTGACAGGCTGGCATGAAATGGCTTGCATAATACTTAGTAAGGAGGCCATAATAATTTTTGACTCATGGCTGAAGTTAAGTGTCTCCAGCTCTCCCCAGGTTGGCAAAAAAAGCATCTCAAAATGCATCAGATTGATGTTTTAAAATATGGAATATTAAAAATTTTCTTACGGGGGAGCATGCCCCCGGACCCCCCTAGAGGGGTAATATCCTTCTCACCTTTTTCACCCCTGACCCGTTTTCATGCCTGAATGATAAAACTGCTCAACGAATCTTAGTCAGCTTTTTTTTTTTCGGCTCGCCGTGCATCTGTTTGTTTGTTTGTACGCACATAATATTTCCCTTTCAGGAAAACCACGAGATCGGGGGAAAAAAATTGTTTGTCATTCCTCTCTACACCGCACAGAGTGAACTTGAAGGATGCGTGAAGCTGTGGGCGGGAGGAGAACAAGAAGCGGTGAACGTCGATCTACTTTCAGCCGCAAGTCCGTCTTAATGAAAGACTCACGGGCCTTATGAGCACTGGTCCTTGCAATCATTCCTTGAAGTGACCCTAGAGCTGGATTAAAAGGAGAGACAGCAGTTAGCTGAATGAAGAGGTATATCTTTGTGATGGCAGCCCGTGTGTGAGCGTATCTCTCCACCACAGCTACTTATTTCTACTCATTTCTGGAAGTAATTATTCCGTCACTATCCAAGTGCGTCAACTGCAGCGCAGTGAAGTTAATGTTCAGCAAATTAACGGGAAGGGATATAATGCTTTCGTGGTGAAAGCAGTATTAATAGATTTATTTTAATGGGTATGTCAGTTGTCTATTTGAACATTCAGCAGACTATGAGCAACATTAGCATTCGCTTGGTGTCGAGTGTATAAGTCCAATATTCATTTTCCCTTTAGCTCTTTTTCATGCTTTCTGCAAGACTGCAGATCTGGCTGATAATTCATCTCTTAGTCATGGTATTAGTGCAGCTTTTAATTTTTTTTTATATCAGATTAGGAAATCTTTGAGGCCATTATTATGGTAATATGTATATAATAAAAGAAAACCAACCATGTGGTAGCCATTAACTGTTATCTTAGCATATAGTCCCATGTAGCAATGCATGTGCACGTCCTTTGTCACACTTTTCTATCGTAAGAATATGAACTATGACAATAACTCCTCCCCGTCCAGATGGCGGTAGCCGACTTAAGTCTTTGTACTTTCAGCATTGAAAAGTCGAGGACACGAGACAAGATGCAGCTCTCTCCATGATGAAACGCTACATATTCTCTTGAGCAGATAAGTGTTTGTTGTATCAGTGTGGAATGTTTCTCACTGTTTATCAAAAGACAGCAGGGCGATGTTGCAGTTGGCTTTACGACGTCCTGCAGCACCAACAGGCATGTTTGTGTGTGTGAACATATATGAGAGATACACACAGCGGGTTCGGAAATGTTCATTTCTGTTGACTTTCAGCTGATATGCTCTCATCTAAGGAATGCATGGATTGTTAAAAAAAAGCATGGGTCTCTTGGGCAGAGCAGCATGTGTTACTAGTGTGAAGGACTCAAGGGGACGAGTCTCCATAAATTAGTAGAGCCAACACACAGAGAGATAAATGAGGTGGGCGGGGCCGGATAGTGAAAGTTTTAATAGTCCTGATATACGCCTGTGTCCGTTTTGTGTGGCGTTGTGCGTTCCCATGAGTGTGTTTGCGTGCTTCTTGCGTGACAGTCCCGCCCCCCGGACTTTGGCTAATTAATTTAGATAGACGGTGAGCGATGGATGAAGGGAGGAGAAGGAAGCCATGGAAAGGTGCCTCCTTTTCATGGAGCCGCTTTTCACGTCTAATATTAGATAACTTGCCTCCTACACTTCCGCTCCCCAGTACATCTCGCTCTCTCTCGCTCTCTCTCCCCCCTTTCCCAATGTATCAGAATCAGAACACTTTATTGATCCCTGTGGAGAAATGAGTATGTTACAGTTGCTCTTATGAAGGAATATAAGGACAAATTTGAAATAAAGAACAAAACTAGGTAAAATAAATTGTAAATGATGTACATGATTCTACAACATATTACAGAGGTATAATTTAAGAAGAACTGCAGAAACACAGACACACAAGACAAGGACTTCACGATAAGACAGGACACCAAACAAACCAACATCATAACAGTGAAAGGCATTTGCAAGATTCCACAATGCCTGAAGGAAAAACAACCAATCAGAGCAGAGGAGGAGCCTCTAACGCAGCTGTCAGTCACTGCTCTTTAGAATCGTGAACTCCGAACAAATATGAATCAATATTCTGTTACTGTGTTGGTTAGTTCTGGCCTCAAATGTTGTCAGAAACATGTTTTATTCTCCTGTTAGGCTGTTTCTTTCCCAGCCAAAGAGAAGACGTTCTCCTTTTACAGCTAAACAGTAACAATGTGTTTCTGAAAACATCTGAGGCAATGCAGCAGCAGGATCTTGATTCATACTTGATCGGCGCAGCCTATCTTGACAGTTGGATCGGAGCTCACCAGTTATTTTGAACTAAGTTACTCCACACTGTAGCTTTGATCGAGCCCGCTAACAGACAGGACATTCAAACGAGCCAAGGCTTTCAGTATTCAGTGTTCAGAATGGGCCTGTGCTGCAGTCAGCTGCAGCAAAAAGCAGTGCACTGCACTCCAATCAATACGTTCTCACCAGTGGAAGAGTCATTTGTAACTTTCAGAGATCTGTTTTCATGCTCTTTTGAGAGGATTAGCGAGCCCAGAGGCCGGCCGGCCGTAATTGGTGAGCAGTAGAAAGCGCTTTGTGTCCGTCAGCAGCTGTGAACCTTGGGTTACGGCCGTAGCCATGTTGTGGGTTTTTTCAACCGATGAACGGAAATGAAAACGTTTTGAATGCCGAGGGGTGACGTAGAGACGCCGTATACGACATGTTTATCACAGTAAGGGATAATAAGCAACATTTCGACTTTAAATATGTCAGTTGTCTATTTGAACATTCAGTAGACATGGAGCCACATTAGAATGTGTTTGGTGTCTGTATAGGTCTGGCTGATAATTCATCTCTTAGTCGTGCAGCTTTGCAATATACATGCAGAATATACATTAACATTTTTTTAAATATGTATATTACATCCGATTGGGAAATCTTTGGGGTAATTATTATGGGTATATATATCTTTTTTCTTACCCAATCTGAATAAAATAAAACAAAAAAATAACCGATCAAAGTTCTCTATAAAACTGACAAAATTAAATCCAGTATCCAGATGATAATGTAATGGCAACTATCTGGTCCCCATTAACTGTTAGACTGCACTTCTTCCCATGTTGCAATGTGTGTACATGTCTTTTCTTCACACTTTTCTATCATAAGAATATAAACTATGACCATAACTCCTCCTCGTCCCGAGAGATCAGCTAACACTGAGAACCGCGGAGCGGATTTTACAGCCCATTTATCTGGGCCGCTGCTCTCATACATTACATTTAACCTTACATAACAGAGGCATAGCGAGCCTGTCGCTGCAGTTCTCTCAACCAGTGCATCAGCCTGGAATTTTTCTTTTGAAGAATTTTTTTCTTTCTCCTTGGCATTTCTGCTTCGCATACGGCTCATGATGGGCCCGTCAAAGCGGCCCCGTAACATCGAGAGCTCGTGACAAGCAGTCACGTCGGGCCACCAGAAGAGCCTGCGAGGGAAATCTCCTAACATTTCCCTAACCAGAGCGGTCAAACGGTTAACCATTGGTATTTATAGCCATGACCTGAGGGAGGGGCTTGGCTGCGGCATGGAAACATGTACATACCGCTTGCAGCCGGGAGATGCTTCTTACCGCCACAGTGGAAGGCGGTTGACCAATGAGCTGCTCTGCCGGAGCAGTTTGTGGCTCCGGGGCCTGAGGACCGCAGGAGGCTCACTAACTTCTTACGATGGAGTGCATGTGACTGGAGCGCCAGCAGTTTGACTGCTATCATCGGCTGGGAACACAAAAGTGGCTCAAATCCGTCAGAGATTGGATCTCATTCCCCCAGCAGTCTTTTAAAGAAACCCTGTTGCCAGACAAGAACTTGGACAACTGTGTCAGTCCACCGCTTTGGTCCAGACTATTGGATAGACTGCTATGCAATTTACTTGACATTCATGGTCTTTTTCAATCTGTGAGCGGAAGTTACCATATTTGGACTGCAGTAGCAACCTGTCAATCTCAAGGTAGCACGTCCAAAAGCATACTCTGCTTTATGGTCCTTTTGACTCTAAATGGACCATAATTTACTTAACGAACATCATGCTGTATTGAAGAAGACTTGAAACTAGAGATTGAGACTAAAAACATTTTTACAATGTTTACTGAGGTACTCAGTCAAGCGAGAAACTATCTGATTTATTTTTGTAACCAGAGGAGTCGCCCCCTGTTGGCCAGTAGAGAGAGTGCAAGGTCATTAAGGCACGTCTGCATTGGCTTCATTTTTCAGGTTCAGACCAAAGAGAGTATAATTACTAAGATATTACATTTTGCAGAAACCAGAGGCTGGATAGTATTTTGTGAATAGTTATCTGGAATGATACGGTACTTAATACATAGTATACTGCATGCTGCATATGTATTGGATTAGGCAGGCCTGATAGCTCTCAGGTATAATTGCATGTGCTGAAAAGAGCAAGCTCAGTCAATCTTCCACCAGGATTTAAATAATATATTTGATCTGATAGCGTATAGGATTTCCGATGGCATTCAGGTAGATACAGATTGTTTCATGTCATTGATTTGAACTAAAGACCTTTTAGATCCTCCTTCAACAGCCTATTTGTATTTTCTCTCTATAGGTCTTGGATGAAAAAGGTCTCTTGCAGCTTTGGTCACCCTCTGAAGAGCTGCTGAATTGCCTTCCATCAGCCTTTCTTTTTTCTATTATTCCTTTCTCTGCTGCTTGTGATGCGTAATTTACCAATCTACTGGAGGGGAATTAGTATGGAATGGAGCGAGGCTGCGGAAAAAAATCCCAAATTGGTTTGAATGAGGAAGACTGTTTTTGTACATTGACATTTCAATTAGAACGTTTAATTGCTGTTAATTTTATGGATTTGAATACAACATTGTGTCAAGATGCAGACTAACTCTCAATACGCCGCTGTTCAGATCACATGGCGATAAGATGCATGTTGATTTTGCCTCAGGAAACCAACCGGCTGGTGCAAAAAGATCCACTGCTGTAGTTAATTCCTTTGTCAGTGTTTTAGACCAAGATAGATTTGGGCGGTCGTTTCAATAAAGCACTCCGTCCCTCTTGAGTTCAATCCCACCGCTCCACATCGATCACCTCATTTCACGGCTCGTGTGTTGCTTTGACCTCAGGTAACAGAGGCGCACAGGCTTTTTAAAATGCTACACATCCTGGACAATATGAACCCCAATCTGAAATTAAGAGATAAACGAAAGCGCTCATCCTCTCCTTCCACCTTCTCCGGCAAATTGATCTTAACTGAAATAGGAGCTGTAACTAAATTAACATCACCTCAAAGTGCAAGTGCCTCTCTCTCTCTCTCTCTCTCTCTCTTTTTCTCTCTCTCTCTCTCACACACACACACTCTCTCGTATTTCTAATTAGCAATTAAAAAGGTGAGTAGACCCCCAGCTCTCCTTTATTGCTGTCTCTGCCTCCCTTTCGCTCACATTCACCAGTTGCATAGCTGGTCACGACTGGTATGTGTGTGTGTGTGTGTGTGTGTGTGTGTGTGTGTGTGTGTGTGTGTGTGTGTGTGTGTGTGTGTGTGTGTATGCCTTTGGATTCCGGTGTATTTGTTTTCAATGCATGTGGGCGAACTTGCAAAGCAGTAACCCAGATTTCACTGTCACGCCTCAGCAGCTAATGAGCAGCGCCGAGGCGCCGCGGGTTAGTGAAGCGTGCTCATTCTTCTGTGTGCGTGTGTGCCCTGTCCATAGTGGAATCGCCACTAGCAATTATCCATGGATTATCAATTATCATATGTGGGCATACTTTGCCACCCACTCTCAGACAATGGGAGGCACAAAGGACTATAGTGCACACAGTCTCACACGGACCCTATATGTGTGAACACACCCGCGTGAGGCACTAAGTGAATCAGACGTGTCATCGCGGTGCCCTCGAGCGAGACACCCAGCGCCAACAAGAGATGTGTATCGACACATAACGGCTAGCTGAGAGGCAATTATCACATTTTTTATTAATTAGAAAATGTATAAGTGGAAAAGAGACCTTCCGTTATGGTTTTCCCTCTTTGGCTCAGGCGGCGGCAGGTAACCGAAGCTGTACCGCCAAGCGATAGGACGCTTTCACTCAAGTGCATTGTTGTACCGTTTAACTTCATACATAATTAAGCATGTGGGATCCCAGTTGGACTCGAGCTCCACAGCCCCGCTCTCCACATTAACCGGTAAACATCGGCATGGAACGCGTGTGACTTGTTCCAATTAATGTTTAAACTCATCGCAAAGTGTCAACTCAAAACTGCCGGCATTTGCCGAATGCATTCAGCGCCGACGTTCAGAAGCGCCCGTCAGCTGTTGCACGGGGTGACCGCATGTGCATTAATATATTCATAAGTGCATAATTGATTGGCTATGCATGAGGAATGTCTCATCAGCCAAGAGCAGCCATACACTGCACTGTTGTGCACATCCAAAGGACATTAAACAAATATAGGAAACACCTACACACGCACTTTACAGCCACAGATGTGTGCTCATGTTTTTTTAAAGTAGGTGACCTTCCAACTTGCTTACTGAAAGGTTTCTGTATAAATGTGGGCAAACTGGATAGACAGCATATACATTTGTCTGAGAGATGATTACAGCGCCGGCTAGGCCATCTCCAGTTGTCGGTTGAGTGATCCAATCAAATTGCAATGTGTTGACATGCATTAACATGCTTTATTTCAACATGCTTCATCTTATTGCTACAGCAGCCTTTGAAGTCCAACCCTGTTGCCAGACAAGGACTTCGACAACTCCGTCGGTCAAGCTAACTATGTTGTCGGATGAATATGTTTTTACTCGAGTAAGCGCATCACCCTTTGCATCCTGTGCTGCTTAGCCCCGCCCAAGACAATTGTGATTGGTTTAAAGAAATTGCTTCTTTTTCTCCGATAACGTAATGATAATGGATGTGCTTTCTTTAGTGCTGTGGCTATATGAGACTACTTGGACTCAGCTGGCTTGAACCCTTGACCGAGGTGGTACCAAAGAAAGTACCAGGTGCTAACCACAACTTTTTCTCATGGAAACCAAAAAAGAGTGAGTCAAGTTGTCTGACTCAAAATTTAGTATTTAAGTCACCGGCGCTTTCTCTCACAGTCTTTCAAGAGCGAGGCCGTCTCTCTTTGAATTACGCCGATCGACACGCCACCTGCTCAAATGAGAGATGCCGTGCTCTTGAGTAGCGTGTTCTAGACTGTAGCCTTGACTTTTTCATCCTGTGCATGCACTCGATTATTCAGGTAATAACAGCCTTTTTTTTTCTTCTCTACTCCTATTTTGACAACACTTCCATAAGGCATAATTGCTGATGTGACTTTGATTCACAAAGTAATAATTATTCTGTACCCCCGCATCTTCAGATGAGAACATTGCCCAGTCATTACAGCTGATGGCGTGAAGGTGAGAGTCTTTGTCGTCTCACGTCTGGCATTTGAAAAGTGTTTGCTAGTAATGCTTCCACAATTATAGGCAGTGAAAAAGCTCAACGATCTGCCAGACGGAGTGATGTTCAACCCCTGCGGAGCGGCTAAATAGAGCCGTCCATGTTTATCTCTTGATCCGTTAACTTACTCCTTGCCAGAAAATGTATCAACTGTTGCACAAGTGCGTCATTGGAGGTCTTGTCAGCGCTAAATCACAGGCGTAATCCGAACGTCTCCACCTTTTGTGGGTGGAAGAGGAAGAGGAAGAGGAGGAGGAAAGATCCAGCTGACTGTGTGCAGAGACAAAGACGGACTAAGAATAGGAAAGCAATATGCGGCGTCGGTTGTAGAGTTTCCAATTTAATCGCGGGGCGAGAGAGCGGCCTGCACGAGCGAGCGAGATAGAGTTATTGCAGGTTGGTTATACATGACAGCGCTGCACTTGAGCTATTACACATTATGCAGATGAGTCCTGGCCTCTGTTCAGGCAGCAACACGTTCATTTACAGCGTTCCTCTTTGTGTAATCCTTCTTCTTTCATGCTCCCCACTCATCGATGCTCAATGAAATTACAGGTTCTGGTAATTCACGAGCACAGCTCTTACTCTCTCTCTCTCTCTCTGTGATATGAGCTCCATCCCGCTGCTTTTTACAAGCCCGCCAGTGTTATTGCTGAGCCTAAATTAGACATTGTTAATGCCATACAGACACACAAGAGCTTTGTCTCTCGCATCCTTTTTGTTCTTTTTTTGGCGGAAAAGTCTGGCTCCGCATAACGTCCACTGAAAAAGGGCAAGAGATCTCAGCTGTTCGTGCCCTTCGGTGGCCCAGAAGTGCTGCTGGCGCGGCAGCGGAACGGGCTTAATTTCTTTTTTTTCTGAAGGGATTACGGCAAAAGCAACTGGGCAGTGTTTGTTTTTCCTCTTTGCATGTCGTGTTTTCGCTGAGGAATTCAAAGATTGGAAGAGTGAAAACCCGACGTCTCCGCTTGGCATTAAAAGAAAGCAGAACTCGAGCTGTCATTGTAATGAGTGTTATCATCTGTGGGCTGCTTTAACGTGAATGCAAAGGTAAGGGTGGGAATTCAAAGCTCGATACAACGGACAGAGAACAACAGAGACTGAAGTTGAGGCCCCTCCGGCAGGAATGTGACCCCGAAGAACCTCTTTACTCTCTTCTGGGTCTCCGGTGTTGAACCAGATACTTGGACAAATCAACAAAAGGCAGAGGATTTATGTCCCCATTTGGTTTTAGGGCAGAACAGGAGAGCAGAGTATTCAGTTGAGAGGTTTCTGTGTACCTCTCACTTCAACATAATCTATAGTTGTACGTTTCACTGCCTCTAAAGGCACCTAAAGCAAAGAGCAGCAGGGAGGCTGCACAACAATACATCACAAAGTTTGTTCTTGAAACTGCAAAAACTAATATATATATATATATATATCTCTCTCTCTCTATATATATATATATATATATAGATGCTATGAGATTATGCTTATTTCCAATGCGCGTAAATCTAAAAATGAATCGTTCACCCAACAGCACAACACAACGTTGGCAGAGAACGATAAATTAAAGGAACAATCAATCTGGGTTCTTTCAAGGGCTTTTCAAACGTAACCTCCTACTCAAAGCAGTGACGTAGGTGAAGATAATCAAGGAGGCAGTAGCCCAGTCAACTGGATGCTACGTTTGGAAACTGCTGAAGGAGTTCGTTTTCGACTTTTGGGTTCAATGCATACTTTGTGTTCTTGCAAGGTCAAATGACTGCCTTTGTCAATGGATTCTCGTGGCTTTGAAAGCAGCGATATAACGTCATCAGTTCTCTGTCAAACAGGGCCGTCTGAAGGCAAGAGAGAGCGGTCGTGGGCACACACACGTATTTTAGCCACCTTTAAAAACTTAAAAAAAACATTTGATCAGCACTTGTGTGTGCGCTGATCATTCTTTTTTTTAATTGTTGTTTTTTTGTGTGGATTTCCACTGCTCTACCTGGCCCTCAGACAGCCCTTCATGACCTTAGAGAACTTCAGCGGTTATATTTGCTCTCTCAAAGCCACCCGACTCCACTGACAAAAGCAGTAATTCTACCTCGCAGGACACAGGAGGTGCACCGCTGCCTCGATCGGTTAGTTTGTGTTACTGTGTGACTTAACGTGGCGTCCACAGCAGCACAGGGTCGGCTTCTGTGGCCAAGCCGGTACGCTCTGTTCCGACCGCCGACCACGTGTATCGTCATCATGCAGAAACCTGTCAAGTCACGTGGGGGAACACGCTTTTTTAGAAGGGCCTAAAGGTAAAAGTAGCAGAAGTACTTCCACCAAAATGTGAATGTTTGGATTTCAATATATTAGCGACACCACTCGGACGCTACAGGAGGATATAGATGTGCAATGGCTGTCGGAATCAATCTCTGTGTTTTCAAGCGTTATTAACAGTAATCTACTTGATGTGGGAAATTAATTCAACAATATTAGTCATAGGGAAAACAAGATCAAAACAATGAAACACACACACACACACACACACAGCGGCAGCTTTGTAATTTCACACCATTGGCCACTTAATAAGTCCTCCACTGCAGCATTGGAGTGGATGAGTGGTTTGGTTTTGGCAGCTGCAGGCGGTGTTACGACACGGGGCGTGACAAGCAACCCCCCATCCCCCTCCCTCACACACACAGCTCACTCTCACCCACAACATTTCTAATCAGCCCATGAACTGAACCTGCCAGTCTTCCATCAGCAAGGTTAGCTCTCTAATCCCGAAAAACCAAGGCTGCTTCAGAGAGTTGCCAGAAGAATTAACCCAAAGAATGAACATTGTTTGTTGACCAGCAATGCGGATATGGTGCGTCAGAAGGTGTTGTCGTGCATTCTGTTAGCCAGTAGAGGGGGAAATAAAATAAAGCAAATGTCGTGGAGCACTCAAAGACCTCACTGCTGGTCCTGTTTCACATCGTCATGTTATGGAGCCCAGAAGACCTCTAACCTTCCTCTTGTGTTAGCTTTCTGTTAGCATCTCTTGTGTTCAATCAGATGTCTAAAAACAATTATCTATCATCCAATTTGTTTCTCATCTCTTGGTTACCTTGTTCGGCATCCTGAACATATTGTTGTATGTTTTAAGGTCATAATTTCAACAAGAGCATTTTATAATTTAGTGAAATTCTTTTTTATTTTGTTGAGATAGAGCTTCCCGATAAAGTCAAAAAGCCTTGATGCAATAAACACATCTGTGTGTGTGTGTGTGTGTGTGTGTGTGTGTTGTCATAAAAGCACAATAACGGCGGGTGCTCATTATAACTGGTAGTACCAAGCAATCCACTTGTAGCCTCTTGTAGATAAGAGGCTCTGCAACCTGCAGAAATTATGTTTTGTTGATTTTTCTCTTTTCATTTTCAAAGTCGACGGTTTCATCATGGCTGCCGCTAAGTTGCCTTTGATGTGAATTCAGCCAAAGAAATGTTAAATTGTAGAGTAAAACTAAAGTAGCTTACACCAAAAATGTTAATTGCACAACGTTTTATTCACAGCGTAAAAGTAGAGGATCTTAACTTAAGCCTAATATATTAATGTCTTTAAGAGGAAGACTGCTTTATAAATCCCCTTGCTATATCTCTCTCTCTGTGTGTGTGTGTGTGTGTGTGTATGTGTGTGTGTGTGTGTGTGTGTGTGTGTGTGTGTGTGTGTATGTGCGTGTGTGTGTTATCAGTATCAGTTGTTCTCGGAGCAAAGAATTAATCAAAAAGATCAAATAAACAGAATTTATAGCTTCATATAATTATAATACAACCATGTATAGCATCCATGTTATAATAGCACAATGCCATCACCTAATTATTTACAAGTCAGATAACAAATATATCCGTCAGGTTTTTATAAACCGGAGATTTTATAGGCCTTCTAACCAGATTGACTGATATATCCAAAAAATAGATAAATAAATAGAACAATAAAAGTGCGTATAGATTTATGTTCCTCAGGTTCCACTGCTCTCTCTCTCTCTCTCTCTCTCTCTCTCTCTCTCTCTCTCTCTCTCTCTCTCTCTCTATATATTATCCTGACAGGGCTATACCCTTTCTCTTCACCTCAGTGACTTCACCGGCCCTCTGCTCATCTCTCTAATCAAACCTGCTCTGACACACACACACACACACACACACACACACACACACACACACACACACACACACACACACACACACACACGTACACTGAACTACACATAGGCATTTTGTTTTTTTACAATCAAAACTCTTTAAACCAAAACCACTGAGTGAGAACACAACCAGCTGTCTTCCAATCTGTATCTCAAGATGTCTCCGTGCACATGCAGAGACAAACTTGTAGGCATGGAAAAAAAAGAAAGGAAGGAAGAAGAAAAACAGTTTTGAGAGCAAATCCCTAAGTTTGTGCGCAGCGAGCTCAGAATCTGCTCTCCCTGTTTCCTCCAGCTGTTTTTCTCAGATTGCGAGCGCTCGAAGGAAGCCGTGCCGCTCTCTCAAATCCAATGACCCGATTCCTCTCCGGGCTCAGGACGCTGATCGGCACTCGTGATTCCTACTCGCTCTCACACCTTGTTTGGTGTTTATGAATCAGAACCCTCTCATGTGCGCGCTCAAATGTTTTTCTTAGCCTATGGTTCCCTTGTTGACAATTTTCGCAGGGTCTGTTGTTAGGGCATCTTTGTTTTCCAGAAGCAGCCGATCACCATGACCAGAGCTGCAAATCTGCTCAGTCTGAACATGATTAAGATTTCCTTGACTTTGACAAAAGGAGCTTTTATTTCCTCGGTCTTTGCTGCAGTATATACGTCTCATAGAACTCAAATCTGTGCACACACACACACACACACGCACACGCACACACGCACACTCACACTCACACACACACACATGCGCACACATATGTACTTTTTAGAATTGGTGGATCCATGAGTAATGATGAGTACTTTGCAACACATTAGCTGATTCTTTCTTTTTTTCAAAAGGTTTTTTATTACTGGATATGTATGTACAAATACTGTATCCCAAAGTAACAGACAGAACAGGAGGAGATAGAAACACTGGCATGTTAGTAGTTTAGCAGATTTTACATCAATGAAGTGTCACATAGCAAGAGCATTAGACAATGAAACTGAAAATCATAAAAGTCTAAGGAAAATGTGATGGAATTAACTTAATGAATAAAACAATACAATAATAATAATGAAAAATGTAGTTTGATTTGGAAATATAAATACTGTTTCTCAGTCTCATCTGCTCTTAGTGGGCTTGTAGGTTTACAACGATTACGTATCATAGGAAAGAGCATTAACAATTAAAATGAATACTATGCATTTGCTACATTTTCAATACATACACTAAATAATTCCAGAAGGCTGCCATGTTGGCTAAAACATAATGGTAATCCTATATAAAACATCTAAGGATATGATCAAGCATTCTTTCATGGTAATTATGAAAATAAATAAAAAAAATAAGAATGCCATTTTCTCAAATTAGGCAGCTCACAACATAGCGTACTGAATCCGTGGCAGCCTTTCATTTCCTGTTTACGTCCCCCAAAGCATCACAGGAAGGGTGGCTTTAAAACGCAGAGCAAGAAAAAGAAAGATGAGAAGGCAGACAGCAATCCATAAACCTTTACTCATCCTGTCATCATGTCGGTACAAAACGTTGTGGCAGTCCAAGTTGCTTAAATATTTCAGCCTGGACCAAAAAGGTGAATTTAGGAAGCTGTTCGGCCGACACGAGCCTCCAAACCCGCGTCAGTGTTCCCCGACATAATTAACAGAAAGTCTCTGGAGCTGGACACCGTTCTCCCAGAAGATATTCCCTCCTCTGGTGCTCTGATGATGGAGAGAACATCTACCACTCTATAGGTGTTCAGGTGGGTCGAGGTCATGGTGTTTCTTTTTATTTCTCCCTCCCGCTACCACCTTACATTCCTTTAAAAGGATATGTTTTTCTGATCACTAGGATGCAACTATGAACACCTTTCTTCGAATGCTCCCAGAGCTCAAGTGCTCTCTTGCTGTTGTGCCATATTTCAGGAAACTTCTACTCTCATCAACATATTGCACAGCTTAAGGATGCGTCTCTCAGCTGGGGGCTGATGTGTTTCTGTATGCATGTTTTTTTCATGCTTTCATTAAAACAAATTACAGCAGTTGTTTAGTTTGTCTAAGACGGCAAACTTGTTTTCTTATTATATTTCAGTGTCTCACGATGCATTTAAAAGTCTCTCTTGATTTCCCTGTTTCCCCCTCCTTTTAATTCATAATCACATTTCATACCTCATCAATTGCACACTGCGGTTGCCACGCTCTGCATACCTGCTCTGTAAAGTCACGGTGGTTGAATAGAGCAAACTGCTGAACTTTAACAACGACGACTGCAAAGAAGAAAAATGTCTTTATTCTTCCTTGACAAAAGGAACCTGCGTATTACAGTCATCTGCCCTCCGGTCTCTGGAGATAACTCACTACAGTGGTGTCCTATTGTTTTGCGGCTTCTTTTTTAAATACGTAATTGTGTGCTATTACCAGAGAGCCCCGGTTAGGGCAGACCTCTCTGTGCTGGAAGCCCAGCCCGCTGGGATCATTAGCTGCTGATGGATGGGAATCAACTTGACAGAGATAGATATGGCACATCAACGCACCGCCTCTTCAGTAATTGTATTGTATGTATGGTGTTTGCTCGTGTGTGGGTGGAAGAACAGGGGCAGTGTGTGTGTTTGTTTGTGTGTGTGTGTGTGAGTTTTTGCATCGTTGCGTGTCTACTTGCATTGTGTTGTAAATGTGAGCCGTCTTTCAAAGAGGAAACGCGCGCTGGCTTCTCTCATCGTTACATCATTAAAAGATGTAGACACCTGTGTGTGTGTGTGTGTGTGTGTGTGTGTGTGTGTGTGTGTGTGTGTGTGTGTGTGTGTGTGTGTGTGTGTTTGTGTGTGTGTGTGAGAAACTGGTGGTGGGAAAGAAGAACTAATGAGCATCAGCTGTAAATAGAGCTATGCTTTACCGTCTCTTTTTTGATTTGTGTTCAATTAAGACGTCCTTTGAAGAAAATACTTTCTATTGTTTTTACCTGAAATATAAAGTTGATAGTAATTCTAAGCAGTCCATTGAACTGTCTCCAGGTATTTCTTTCAGGCAGGGCCAGGTGGTAACTTCCGGCTCTGAAAAGGGAAGCCAATGTGGACGCGCCGTTAACTTGCATTCTCTCTAATGTCCAGCAGGGGGCGACTCCTCTGGTTGCAAAAAGAAGGCTGAATTTGTAGAAGTCGATGAGAAAATACTCTACTTCTCTCTTGATTTATTCCCTCAGTAAACATTGTAAACATGAGTTTATGTCTCAATCTCTAGTTTCAAGTCTTCTTCAATACAGCATGATGCTCATTTAGTGAATTATGATCCATTTAGAGTCAGATAGACCATAATATGCTTTAGGGCGTGGCTACAGGTCTGACCGGTTGCTTATGTTTCACTGCCGGTTCCCAAAAACGGTAATGGCTAAAAACCAAGATGGCGGCCACCAAAAAGCCAAACTGGAGGTCACAAACAAATGGGTGACGTCAAGGGGACGTCTTATCTCCCGTCTCCGGGCAGGGCGGCCAGTGTGCAGCCTGAGAAGTGAACAGCAGGGCAGAACAAGTGTCAAGGCCCACTGCTTTGCTCGCCTGTCGATAGCAGGAGACAGCTCAGGGGAACCGTTTTTATCAACTCAGATCGTTGGACTCGCATTTGGACAACACAAGGCGGTAAAGCGAGATGTTCAGAGAGACTTTAACAAGAAAATCCATACGAAGTCATGAAAGTAACGAGGACAAAAACAGGACCGTTCCCGGTGGAGAATGGCTGTTTGAAGCTTTCTCTGTTAACTTTATGTGTCTGCATTCTTTTCGGGGCTTTTTTGAACACTGAATACTCTGCGAATATATTCTTGATTTTCTTTCTTCATGTTGAACTTTTTCCGAGACATACATTGCTCCAGAGGGTCGTGTCGTTCTACAGATATATTTTCCAGACCAATACGCTGGAGCGCTCTCTCTCTCTCTTCCTCTTTGTCTCTGTCTTTTCAGTCTTTACTTAAACCAAATCAATTATAAATGCAATTAAAGTGCTCTTACATCGGATAAAGCACAATCCCGACAGTCTAATCCCTGCGATAGAAATCTCATTTACTCCCAGATCATATTGATGTGAAGAAAACCATGCAAGCATTTATCATAGTGCACTGTTGCTTGGTCTAATGCCGGGCATTTATTATGGGCTGATATTAGTCCCACAGTAACAAATACAGCCAGATATGAATTAGAATGAATACACACTTTTCAAAAACAGGGACGCAGAGCTCTCAGCCTACGGACTGAACGCTCTTATGGTTCTCATGCCACTCGAACCGCCACTACAGTCTTCAGGGGAGGGATTATCTAATCGCATCAAGTACGATCATTATCAACACAGTTTTGTGGTGATTTTGGGCTTGCAAAGTCCATTTATTTCTACTGTTTTTTTCCCCTCAACCTTTGAAAACACATTTACAGATAAATGTGAGATTAAATTAACTTCAGGCAATGCATTACCATATGTGCACTCTTTATTTAATAGTCCACTAAGAAACTCCAGCCAGACTCCTGTCTGGTCTCAGCACAAAATAGTCACAGAGACAAATAAGGTCACACTGGGACTGTCGTCTCAGACTGTGCTTGTACAGTGCAATGGCATAGCTTTCAACTGCAATGTTAAAGTTACTTCAAGTTTCTTTTTTTTTTTCTTGATTTTGGCGGTCCCTGTGGACAAAAGCTCCAGAGTCCCTTAAGAGAAGCTATAACTTTACTGCTCTGAGAGTCTGCTACGCAGACTGGTTCTCCAGGCCTCTATTCCCTCCAGCGGGCCAGCAAACCGAGCTCAAGGAGTTTCAGGTGGACCTGCATGTTGCTTCTGATAACGTGCAGAATCCGACCCGGTTGCATCGATGACAAGCATGAAGGATAAGTATAAAGACGTTGACAATCTTCTCGCTGATGGTCTCGTTTACTTCATATAGGTATAGGTTATATAGAGGAAGTTTCATAGCCACTCACAATCACAGTAGCTTTCATTTGAGCGAATTTACAGTAAATGTCATCCCATTTTCCTCAAACGATTTCCGAGAAAAAAACATTAAATGGGCAAAAATACATTCATAAATAATGATGCTGAAAACAAATGTTTTCCAGCACCTTACACCTACGAAGAGACAATCTGTGGAGATACAAACCGAGTGACATTTCTACACGCAGTATGTCTTCTTCAGAGTCAACCATGATTATCTTAATCATGAGTTTTTAGTGTGAAGCTTAACGTGAGCGTTTCTCTCCTTTTGAGTGCCTGAAGCGGTGATGTGATACACGACGTGGCTTCCTGTTAAACAGTCTGCTACTCACGCCACCGGAGGTTTGACACGCTCCCTGGCTCTCTTGCAGAGATTTAAAAGAGAAGATGTATACACGCATGGAACCAGCATCTCTGGTTTAAATGATCTGATTAAAATACTACGCTGATTGAGAATGATGTCAGAGAGACCTGATGTATTAGTGATTGGACCGAAAAAAAAAAAAACCCTGTCAGTGCACCAACTGATGCATCCACTTGTTGTGGCCTCCCCACCGATCTTGAGCCCAACCAGGTGTAGCTCCAGGCTGTATTCAAATTCCGTGGCTTATTTGTGCTGCCATTTGAGGGTCAGTGCCACGTTGGGGCGAAGTATGCCCTGAGCTTTAATAATAACACTGAGAGCACCTGCTTCACGGCCATCTCTAGTGGATGGAGGATCGAGTGTGTGTGTGTGTGTGGAGGGTTGCAATAATGTCAGACAAGAGCTGAGAGATTAAGGGGATAAATTGCTCATTTTCAGGTTTCTATGGGGGAAAATCTTTTCTCCATCCCTCTTCTCTGTCTGTCTATTTAATCATGTGAATACTTTCGGAGACGTTTTTTTTTATATATAGTTCTAAGTGAAATTCGCCCCCTGGGTCTCCAGCTGTCTTATTAGGACAGACAGCAGAGGTGGAGGAACGCATTCATTTGTGTGCATGTGAGTGACAGCGCTGGAGGTAAGACTGTAATGCGATGTAATGACGGCAGCTGATGCGCTGCTACCGCCGGCGTTCCTCGCCGCTAATTCATCAGACACGCACGGCTCGCCCGGCCCAGGAAGCGTAAGAGTGACTCACTTTTGTCCGGCTCGTTTGAACCCCACTGTGGTATAAATACACCGTACATATCAGGATTCCAGGGTTGTTGTCATGCCGTTGGTCTCTTGGTAATCAATTGGTGGGTAAGAATTGGTCGGTCAAATTAATGATGTGAACAGACGGCGTTATGAATTTCCACGTCCGATGGATTGAACAATTTGCTCTGAGACTTTTTTTTGTTGCTTGCGTTGATCAATCATTTATTTATATCAAGGCCACAGCACATTCTCAGGAAATTGGTTTATTGATCGACGTACCTGTTGAGTGAGCATTGAGACCAAAATCATTTATTTGCTCTCAATACATCATTCTTGTGCATAAATGCAGTCGCTTGGTTTTTCACTGTTTCGAGAGTTAAGCCCACAGAAAGCGCTGCAGCTGGAGCTATCAATGATATGAGACTCTTTAAACATTCATCCAGTCAAAAAGGCTTGGATAGGAATCATAAATTGTAAAGATGGATGACATCACAGCTCCCAAAAGTGGAGCTAAAACATATGGATCGCTCCCTGGTGGCTCTCAGCAGTAAAGGTCATTAAGCCCCGCCCCTCCAAACTAAAAAAGTACATTGGGTTCTTATCATGCTCATGCATGTTCACATGTTCTTTTTTGGTTTTAGCTTGCTCTTTGATGCTAACTTTAACTTTCCAGACCCGCCACTTGTCTTTGTGTTCTTTGTGTAATTTTATTCATGAATTATAGAGCTATTATGGTTAGTCTTTGTGTTGAGCCACCGTGGCGCTAACGTAGCAGCTAGGGGGCTCACGGTAACCAGCTGTGGCCGTCGACCTCGTGATAGGCGGGTGTGTTGGAGAGACCTTGATATTGTGTCTGTAGCCACCAGATCACTGCTGCACAGATTCTGTCAAAGAGCTCCAAAGGGCCCCAAAAAAAACAGTTTGACAACATCTCGGTGGGCTGTACATACTTTTCTAAGGAATCTGCTCCATTAAAATGCAATATCAACTAAGACAAGTCTTTTGTGTACTTGGATCTTATAGAGGATGCTGTTTTAATATACATTTTTAAAGCAACAGCTTGACTTACATATGATTATTCATTCACGGAAGATTTGTTGCAATCTCCAATAAAAAGCTATTACGCCTATTTCTCAAATTTTCAAACCCTTCCTTTTATACCTTAATTATTTGAGTTGATGTTTGACTCCTATTTAATATATTTATAAACCTTTGTGTGTTTTATTAAATTGCTTCAGTACAGCATTAGCTTTGCAGGCTTTAAAAAAAAAAAAAAAAATATATATATATATATATATATATATATATATATATTTTAGCAATAGGCTGCATTGTTTCCTATGATGCACCGGTTGCATTATTTGGAAACCAATGGCCGACACAAGATTGGCCTTTCTTTTGATAGATTGCACTAACAGCAGACTGCACGACATTCACACAAGAAGTGGAGGAGGGAGAAAGTATTCTTAGTGCTCACTAAGTGCACAACGATTCTGAGGGAACATGCGAGTGAAGTATACACATTTTCCACGGACATTCAAAGGAACATTACATCCTGCTGATGTATGAAGCTCTATACTCGGGAGAGAGATGAGGACCACGAGATATTACATTACAACCGAGGTCTCAAACAACCAGCCCGGAGAGAAATATTAAGATTAGCTGCAATTTCCCCCAATTTTTTTTTTTTTTACGTTTTATTCAAGATTAAGATATTATATTAATCTTCACTTAATAATTTACTAAATCCTTACTATTATTGACACATGGGGCCATTAACTCAACTGCTGTCAGCCTTCTGTTGCTCATGTGGATGCTCACACTCTGTAGGTACGAGCGACGTGACGTCATCATATATCATAAGTAGAGTAGCGTTACTATTTGCAATGTTCCTTTATTTGATTGGGACCATTGTCTCCATGGTATTAGCTTGTTGCATGCAAAATACTTCGTTAAACATTACAAAGCAACCAACTATTTGGAATGACCCATTCAAAATAACTTGTTATTGATATTAAATACAAATGATTGGCAGGTTTTATTTCCTTTGGGCTCGAGCGGCACAGAAGAGAACAGTGAAGATAAAGCTGTCTGTACCTGTTTCAGGCTCAGCTTGTATCTGATGGAAAATGACGCCGCTTCAATCCATATTTGTTGGCGTTCAGCCTTTCAAAAACAACATTCAACGCATTCAAAAAGCAGTCTGCTCCCCGGCTTGTTGTGACGTACACAAAGGGAGGCACGTACTTGATGATTGCGCTCTTCTACCAGTAGCAGCCTGAGTATCCCGCCGTAGCAAAAGGTCAAAAGGTCAACATGTCACAGAAGTACAGGACAGGATGCTAGTGATCTCTGGCTAAAGCGGCTTCACGGCTAAAAGCTAAACGACCCAAAACTTTTAGTTTGGCTGCACTTTGCCGTGTTGCCATTGCATGGCAGCTCGCCATATACTTTAATTTTTTAGCGGCAAAATCAAAGCAGAAAAATTGTATCTTTATTTCACCTTTAATATTAAAGGGCAACTTGTCAACAGAGTTGCTTCAGCTGTAAGACCAACAGCACTCTGATTAACTGTGGCGCTCCGAACACACTCTGTCATTTTATAAACCTAAAATACCGATTGATTTGCAGCATGGATAGTTTCAAGAGAGGAGGACAACTCAATTTAACTTTCATAGAGTTTGACTGCTTCCTCTCTCATGTGCAAGTAGAAAGGCTGCAAATACAAAACACAAGTATAGCATTATTCTGCTTCACATGAAGTACACTTCCCACAAGAAGAAAGTCGCTCAACTTTCGAGATTACGTTCATAATTTGAAAGAAAAAGAAGAAGAAAAACCCGCTGTGCTCAAGCTGTGAGTGGTTCCACCACACAGAATGAATTAACGATGCGCAAAAACCAAACATGCCCTGATTTTCTTGTGTACCACTCGAAAAACTAAGATGCAAAGTTAGGTGTGAGAAAGACTCACCCGAACTTCCGTGAGTGTGAACTTCAAAAAGACAAAGTTTGCACAGGAAGCGCTGACATGTGTGGGTTTTCATGAATATGCATAACACATGTGTAACGTTGCAGAATCTAAATGGAGCTGTCAGTTCGGTGGGAAGGGAAGCAGATCTCTCTTTTTCCTCTTTCTCCTCTACTACTCTGTGAACTGTGATGACTAAAAGTCTTTCAAAGTCGGGGAAGTGGGCGTTTTGATGTGAGATCGGGCGATGGACCAGCGGTTGGTCAAAAAATAATTCCGATCAAAAGCCAAAAGATGAAAAGACTTCCTTCTCTGTGAATCATCTGTGAGAAGATGACGCCAGCGAGAGAGAGACACCAGCGGCTCCTCGCTGAGCATCTGATGCGGCGGCCTAATCGGCCCTCGCCTTCGACAGAGAAGCGTCTGCCGACCTCCGTCGTCTGTGTGTCACTCCTCAGACTGAGTCGCAGGCGGCATCGCGTGAACCATTTCAGGGGGCGGGATCATCCGTGACTCAGAGGCCTGCCACTGAGTCGGATGTCTGTCCTCAGTGAATCTGATGCCAGAACAGCTGCTACTGACAGCACACAGGCAGAGTTCATTATTCATGAGGCAGTTTAGTCGCTCTGCAGAGCATTCACTGCTCTAATTGATAACGGAGGGGTTTCCTCAATGTGTTCACATGAATAAAGTCTGCCGAGCCGGCGAGGCTGCTGAAGACAAAGTGGACAGACTTTGGTCCTGCTAGTGGTGGCTTTGCATCAAGGGGCTTTTTTTTACATTGGACAGTTTGGACAATCATTTCACCATCCACCATCCACAATTAACTTCAATGACAATTATGGTGGAAATATGTAAATTATTGTAATAAATTTGACGATTACATAATAAATCCAAGTTGGAAATGGTAACTGGAAACTGTAGATGGACTTTTATAGCACCTTTCTAGTCTTCCAACCACTCAAAGTGCTTTGGCGCTCCATGTCATTCACACGCTCACACCCATTCATACGCCGAGGCCAGGGGCCGCCATGCAAGGGGCCGCCATTCACACCACACCTTCGGGAGCAGTTTGGGGTTCAGTGTCTCTCCCAAGGACGCGTCGGATCAAACGGCAATCTTCTGATTGGACGACGACCCGCTCTACCTCTGAGCCACAGCCGACCCCGTTGTAATAAAACAGAATATGTTAGATGAAGGCTGATGTTGACATATAGCTGGCGCTCGGAATGTGGACCAATTGAATTACAGTCTGAACTCGTATTCAGATCCTGTTTTCTTAACTGGTGCAAAAGAGCAAGGACACGGATGAGCTACTTTAATCATTTAATCAGGTGATGACGCACTGTGTTCCCAGAACTGATGAACAAGCTCTCGTGCCGACATGGGAGGTGTTACATTGTGTTGTTGGGAATCAGGATGGAACTGGAACGCAGTAAGAAGGGATTAGATATCATTTATCATCTGGGGCCGGTTTTTCAAAAGTTTTAATCTGGAACAAACTGATCCAGATTTGGAAATCTCTCTTTCTGCTATCCAGGATCACGTAATCCATTTTATTTTCATGCCGTTTTTTCAAAGCAATGTGGGATTGGATTACTCTGATCCGGATTCAAACTATTAAGGATTACCAAATCTGGATTACCTGTGGTCTAAATGGGACTATCACAATAGCTACGTAAAGAACAACAGGTAGAATGGTGTGGGGTCACTCCAATATGCTTTATTTGAACCGAAAATAGGACTGAACAGAACAGCAAACAAACAATATAAACATCCCCCTCCACTGTCCATTTCTTGGAAACAGGCAGTCCGCTCATCTGAGACCTACACCAAATAAATAAATACATACTTTACTCACAAATACATCATGGATGCTTTTCATTGTCCTACACAACATGGCGCAAAGTCCTTCTCTGTGATGACGTCCCTGATGCACCTGAGCCCGTTGGAGACACTGACCAACCTCCGGCATTGTATCAGAATGAGGGCCGACCGGGCGACCAATAAGAGATGCAATTGTTAGACACTATTTTGATAAGTCCATGACTGATGATTGTGTCAGTGTGATTAATGTTTAATGAACAAAGACAGTTTGGGGGATTAATTTATAGGGCCGAAAAATATTTATAATTTATAATTTGCTGTACTGAAAGGTTTGCCAAAAAGTTTTGAAAAACCCAAACTCAAGGTTTGATCCGGATCAACAACAAGATCGGATTACATGATCCAATCCAATTTCTGAATCCTTTTTTTCTTTTGAAAAACCCATTTTCAAGATTTGATCCAATCCGATAGCCGTAATCCGATCAGATTACTTTTGAAAAACCGGCCCCTGGTTGTTACTTTATATGCTGCCGTTATATATTGTCATGTGTTTTACAAAGTGGAGCTAAAGTATCGCAAGTGGGGGAAGTTGGGTAGAATCTGTCTAATAGGCGGCAGGGGAAATGATTACTCAAGATTGGAATGGGATTTGGAGAGAAAGAGAAAGGGTTGTTGGTGACAAAATTCACAGAATGGGAAGGAATTAAAAACTTGTCAAGAGGGGAATTGAATGTGACGTCGTCACAGAGGACCTGTCTGTTGTCTCAGCGGCCACAACTGCAACATTTCACAACGCCCCCAATCGGCTTCATCAAGGCATCATGAAGCAGAACACTGAAATTAGCATTTTCTTTCTCGGAGGAGTCCGCTCGCTGCCAACGGCTGCCGCTGTGCTTCTTGCTGCAGAGGAACATTTCAGAGACTCATGAGAAAAGCACCTTCTGACTTAACTGAATAACAGATACGTTCTTAGTCATGCATATTTGTCATTTAGCGGCTTTTTCTTCTTCCTTTCGTTCCCGATTGTATCTACTCTGGTTTGTAATTAAACCATTTCCATTGCAACTACAGTCGGATCATAGTCCCTGTCCTAATTTGGGATTTGTGGGGAGATTAAAAACAGTTGGTGAGAAGCCTGTTCCCAACTGTGTCTTTCATTTTATTATTTGCCAGAACCTTAAAAAAAACTGCTTCCAGTATTGCAGGTTTCTCGCTTCATTTGGGTCCCGAGCAAGACACCTGCTATGGCTTAGTTGCATCTCCTCAACGGGAGAGCGGGCTGTACCCAGCATGCCGTGCGGCAGCGTCACAGTGACTATCGCAGCAGTGTGGGAAATTCACTTTTTGTGTACAACTAACGTTTTTTGTGCCGTTTGTCTTTATTGTTTTCCATTTTAAATGTTCTGTCTCTCCCTCACACACACACACACACACACACACACACACAGCATGCACATGCGCATAACACACTACTAACACATAAGTTCTGCTGATCTCAAGATCACGCTCGCCACACGGCACTTCCTTCCATCCGCAGCAATAAGTGTGAAGTCGATCAGATGATCAGCTGTCAAGAATATGGAAAGACAGACAGACTCCTTCCGTCTTGTGTTCTGTTTCCAGTTCCACACTTGAAGTGTTAAAGTTCCTGAAACAGATTGAGCTCCATAGAAAGTTCTCATCGAAATATATCCTAGCTGTCATGAGAAAAACTTCTCGCCTCATCTATATGTACGCCTTCATTTCACCAGCCTCGACATTAAGAAAGCATGCAGTAGCCGAATATTTCACCTGTGTTCAATCTTCACCCGTTTGCTTTCATTTCATATGAACTCCCCGCAGCAGCATCAACTCGAGTGTTTAACATCTTCTGCTTGTTTCTGTTTATTTCAGAGCATCTCCACATGTTTTTAGTCACGCATAACCTCGGGCGCTGTTGCTTGGAAAAGCTCCAGCTATGATCGCGAGTAGCAGCTCGCAGTGTGAAGGAACGGCAGCAGATCAGCAGCTGTCAAACTAGACGCTCAGACAGGAGAGGAGGGCGCGTACCGAGATGTTGAATATGCAAATATGAGCTTTGAGGCGTTTAAAAGGGCGACGTGAGAAAGGAATTAAGTGAGGGTAGGCGGCTCTGTTTGTCTCGCTGTGAGGCTTTTAGCTTAGTTTAGTTTCTTGGATGATGACGATGATGAGAGAGAAATATATAGACGGTCCAATTCCATCTCGCATACATAACAATAATCACAGACATGTACACACAAATACAGATAGGTAAAGTGCACTGTAGCTGACGGCTGGATTGGCTTGTACACAGAAAGAAGTGGATTCTGGGTAGACACCCCGCAGAGAGGGTCAAAGGTCATCGGCCGTCTACTGACTAGAACAAGCGTGCCGTCGACTTCAAGTACATTTTCTTGATCCTGAGCTTATTTCAGCAGACAAGCTGAGGAAGAGCATGTTTGCAGACAGCACATGCTCCCTGAGTTAATAACAGGTTGAAAAGGACTGTATTGTTTTTAGTTACAGCTTCAAATCGATATATTGCGGGAGGAAATGAGAAAATCTTCAGTCAATGATGACCTTTCCTCTGGATCTATCATGTACTGCCTCGCCGGGAGTGTGACGGCAGTCTGGTCGATTTGACAAGGAGTGACACGTGTTGAAGCGATGGAGGAAAAAAAAACTAAAAACATTTGTTACAGGCTGCGCGGTATTTTCAATTATACCTTTATTTTGTCAAGTTACGGGAGGAAACATTAAGTGGACGGCTGTTCTTCTTCTTTCTTCGTCAAACAAAATGAGTTTTTCAATTCGACAAATGATGAATAAAGGTGCAATTTCCGCACGACCAGGAGCTGCAGACTATCTTCAATTACTGAAGCACATAGATTTAGTTTGAAGACGCACTAATGGAAAGTCGTTGGCTATAGCAATGCCTTTATATACACGTCTGATGAGAAAACTGGCAAAGTAAAGTTAAACTGTTTAGGACGTTGGCAACGGCGCTCTATATTTTGGAAGAAAATGTTCAGATAAAAACCGAAGGCTTCCTTTGTGTCGATCTATAAACATGTTAAATACATCTTCCAATATGTCAACTGTGTGCATTTTAATGGGATGTAATATTTGGCCTGTTTAGAAAGTTGTATAAGGAAAACAACATTTCAGTAATATGTGACACGAATATCCCAATATTTTCTGATTTAATTCAAACCACTACATGGATTTAAGTCGCAGTTTTAGTCAGGGTTTTTTCCATCAATGTTTTCATTGATGGAAAAAACCCTGACTAAAACTATCTGAGGCCAAATCTAAAGCCATGGTGCTCTGCAGGAAACCGGTGGATTGCTCCCTCCAGGTGGGGACAAACTGCCTACCCCAAGCGAAGGAGTTCAAGTATCTCGGGGTCTTGTTCACGAGTGAGGGTAAGGTGGAGCAGGAGATCGACAGGCGGATCGGTGCGGCAGTAGAACAGGCGCTGCACCGGGCCGTCTTGGTGAACAGGGAGCTGAGACGGAAGGCCATTTAGCGTGTGGCCACGAACTCTGGGTTGTGACCGAATGAACGAGGTCTTGGATACAAGCGGCCGAAATGAGCTTCCTCCGTAGGGTTGAAGCCTTAGAGATAGGGTAAGGAGCTCGGACGTCAGGAGGGAGCTTGGAGTTGAGCCGCTACTCTTTCGTGTCGAAAGGAGTCAGCTGAGGTGGTTCGGGCATCTTATCAGGATGCCTCCTGGACGCCTCCCACTAGAGGTTTTCCAGGCACGTCCAACTGGTAGGAGACCCCGGGGAAGACCAAGGACACGCTGGAGGGATTATATCTCCCGGCTGGCCTTGGAACGCCTCGGGGTCCCCCAGAAGGGGCTGGAAAATGTTGCGGGAGAGAGGGAAGCCTGGGTCGGCCTGCTGAACCTGCTGCCACCGCGACCCGACCCTAAGCGGATGAAAATGGATGGATGGATGGAAATACTTTTTTAATTTTAGGAATACAGTGTCGCTACATCAACGAACACTATTGTTTTGTTTTGTATCAGAGCAACTGTTTTTGAATTTTGAAACAGCCGTTCTCTGAGAAGCAAAGGCAGACGTGGAATGACATTGTTCCACGACTGCAAAGTCTTTTGGGGGAGGATGTCCGGGTGGGAGGGACACCGGAGACCACCGGAGACCACCGGAGACCACTGGAGACCACCGGAGACCACTGTTCACATGTCTTCCCCTGTTTCTCCTCACCATGACAGTGTACTTGGCCTAGCCAATCAAGTAGTAGTAGTTGCCTCAACCAAACCAAAGCTTAACCATCACTATGTGATCAGTTTCAAAGCGGTTTTAGAAGACGTCCTCATGACGATAGTGGCACAGATCAGAAACCTCAAAGGGAAAATAGAACATTTTGTAATTTAGATTGGTATTGGTAATATAGCACAAAATATTGTTGGCACGACAAAAATCCTCTCTCGCTCTCTCTCTCAATGTGTGATCGGAGTTGTGTCGACGTGTAGGTGGACCTTTTCATCCGTCCTCTTTACAGCACGAGTCGGGTTCTTTGTAGGAATGTAATCTATTTCTTTATTTATTCACATTTTCTAACCTACATATTTTTTATTACATTTCTTTTTTTTCCCCCATCTTCAAAACATCGTCGGCTTCATCCTTCATTATTTCTGTTTCCATCTCCCTTCTGCTGTGCGCCATAACATGCATGCATTAACAATTAGCACACACAACTGTGGACATTAATGATTCTGAACGAGCGAGAGATACTCAAGGACACACACTAATCCGACCACTTCTCCGCAAAACTCCCAGCAGGAGATAAACAGAGAGAGAGAGAGAGAGAGAGAGAGAGAGAGAGAGAGAGAGAGAGAGAGAGAGAGAGAGAGAAGTTGCAAGAGCTCAAGAAGGTTGCTGCCACAGGAGGGTTTCACTGACGCACGAGACACAGCAGGTTATAAAGGAAGCGAGAGAGAGAGAGAGAGAGAGAGAGAGAGAGAGAGAGAGAGAGAGAGAGAGAGAGAGAGAGAGGAGTGTTGTGGGAGTTAGGGAGAAAAACAAGGCGAGGCATCGGAAATGTGTGGAGGCTGCAGGGAAAGAGGAGGTGGAGAATCAGGAGGAAGTCGTGAAAGAAGGATGATGAGGGACGTTAAGATGTGATAGGCTATATTAATGTGACAGCTGTGTCCCAAACATATTTTTCAATATCGTTTATTTGTGCTTCTATACAAATCACATCATGATCTTATGTTGATTTTTTGTGTAAATGTGTATCGTCGAAATGAATGTTTTTGAGCGAGCTGGAATCAGAAGCTCTCTTTCTTTGAAAGCAAGAAAGTTTCCCGAAAGCTAAAGCTTCTTTCTTGTCGGCTACACTGGAAAGGCCTTTATAATTTATTAAAATGGTCTCATGAACATTTTGATAACTAAAAGCTATAAAGAGAGCAGGCTTAACAGTTTCCTAATGCTAACCTAAGCTAATTGGCTACATGTTCTAACTTTATTAATTGCTCAAATACATTGACTTGGTGTATATTCTTACTAACTCTCAGCAAGGAAGCACATTTTAACGGCCATCACATGTTTATAAAAGCTTTCCATCAGACATTAATTTGTTAGATATTAGTTATTTATACATCGCTGTGTTTGAACGTCCATGCGGCGTCACGGTCACATTTAACCTCTCACTTTCTCATACTTTGACCCACAGTTAATAGTGTGGGGTGTGTGTGTGTGTGTGTGTGTGTGTGTGTGTGTGTGTGTGTGTGTGTGTGTGTGTGTGTGTGTGTGTGTGTGTGTGTGTGCTGTTTTGGGGGTCTTGGCAATGGCGCCTATCACTGTGATAGCAGATGGTGTTTGGGTGTCATGTCCAACAGATGGGGAAACAGTTTGCACTGAACCCAAAAGAGACGACAACATTTAAGGTCATAGCTGCTTCCAGTCCTGTGTTTGTCCCCCCCCCGCTATGGCCTTTAACCGAGCCATAAATAGTTGAATGCAGTGACACACACACACACAAACACAGATTAACAATGGAACAAAACATATGTGTGAGTACTAAGCTACTCACATCCCACTTGTTAACATTTTTGGAAACCATCAGAATGTTTTTCAGTTTTCTCTTTACTAATGCCCCCCCCCCCCCCCCCCCTCTCAACAGTGTCTCAGTGTGTGTCGGCACTGGGGTGTGGACCCAACTATGAATTCGCCATTGAGGAGTTCTGCCTGGCCAAATTCAGACTGGACATGCAAGAGCTGGACCAGAAACACTGGTGTAGCTGGGAGGACACGGTCGAGTGAGTAGAATAAACACACACACACACACACACACACACACACACACACACACACACACACACACACACACACACACACACACACACACACACAGAGGGAGAGAGAGAGGTCCAAACACAAATGCAAACAGATTAACTTTCCACACAAATGCAAACAACATAATGAGCTTTCCATTTAAAATTTGCATAAGGCCGTTTCATTTTATTTGCTAGTTGTAATACAGTAAGAGCATTAAAACGCAGAAAAGCGATTACATATTCAGCCTGTGGAACAACAATCTTCATACATCTCAATGTTGCCTTTATTCATCGTCTCTGATCCACTCTAAGTCGACAAAATGTAAGTTAACTCCATTGTTTTCAGAAAAAAGAAAAGAAAAGAGAAAGTTCGCTCCTGGCTGCAGATCTATAAAAATCGTCCCACCGTTTTGGTCACCTTCCAACAGCTGATTAGATACTGGGTGAGAGACAACAGAGAAAGAGAGTGGGGGGAAACTGGAGAGGGACGAGAGGAACGCGCTGAGACCGTCGGTGTCGGGAACAAAAGCCGCCGGCCCGCGGCATGGACAGGGAATTTTTTGTGCCCGTATAAATATTATCATTGCTCTCACTGTTAGAGACGTCTGGCGCCACAGGTTTTCAGTTGTTCTCAGCATTCGAGTGCCAGTTATTGGCATCATTTGCTACAATTAAACAATTACGTGCCGCTTACTTGTTTTGTGTTCAAACAATAAAAGCCCTATCCTGAATTACCTGGGTGTAATATCACGCTGCCTGCCTGAGGCCCTCAGTAAGCTCATAACTCGCCCGCCCCATAGTAGAAACCTTGGATGGGGAACCCAATTACGAAAGTCTCCAGCAGGCCTGACCGTTGACCTCGTCTCATGCACAGCATTGTTTCTGTTCTCGTGAGAACTGTTGCTTGTGAAGTCCTTTCATACAACCTCGGGCCAGAGCCAACTATGTCATAGTAGCTTTGGAAAAATAAAAAACAAGCTGCAAGGTTAATCTGGGTAAAGGAGTGGTGTTTCTTGATCTACATGAGGCCTTTTGGTCATCATTCAGACCGCACATTGCACTAATTAGTCTTCATTTAGATAGTCAATCATTACTAAATCACAGTATTAAATCCTAGCTGACACACTGCACCCTTTGTGTTTTGATAATTAATGAATTGTGTGCCACAAGGCTCTTTTGGGGCCTCTGTTATTCAGCGTGTGCATCTTCCATCTATGTCAAAATCCTGATGTAATGTATGCAGATGACACAGGCATATCCTTTTGCACACAGAGCCCCCCTGCGCCTATTGTCGGACGTGAAAATCTTCAACATTTTGTTTGAACGTTTCCTTCATTTTCTCCGGAACCATAGCTATTCACCGTGTGCATCTTCCATCTCTGTCGAAATCCGGATGTATGCAGATGACACAATCATAAATGCTCAAGTGACAGGTGCGGATAAGGGGCATATTATTGAACATAAACTACTAAAGGTCTTTCCAAATATGTATATGAATAGACAAACATTTATGAGACAAAACATGTATTTACTGTATTGTCCTTTAAACCAAAAATACTAATTCTGATGTATTACAACACATTTTCTTACTGTTGACAAGCATATCTGTTGGCTTTAAGTACAATGTACTCTACACAAAATTGATTGCTGTGACAACACTATCATGAAAGCAATGGCAAGTTTAGTCCACTTTCGTCAAGCCAATGGCCATTTATAGCAGATGGATTAACAGCTACATTTAAAACATAGCGAAACATTAAATCTCAGCAACATCAGAAATATCAATAAATATGAAAAATGATGGAGGAAGCTGGTATCAGCAGAATAAAGTGACAGGTAAGAATTGGCACACCTGCATGAATATGATTGGACGTTACTTGTCAGCTGACTGCCACAGATGATCTCGATCAGCTAATACCAGCATGACGTCAGTGCTTCCAGACAATATCTTGAGTAGACCATTACAAATGAGGACTACAAGTTGTAACTCAAGAAGCATATGAAGAAGATGAGACAGACACTGAAATATCGCTTCAGGCGTATTAGAAGCTCATTCACAGCTGGGACATCCAGGAGTGTGTTGTACAGTAATCTCATGGGTCTGGAAGTTGAACATGGACTTCACAGCACATTATATTCTGTGTGCTGTACTTTGCAGTGTTTGTGTCTATCTGGCCAGCGACTGCAGATCTAAAGCACTGCAGCTAGCTAACCAAGTTAAAAGCATCTCCACCTTTTGCTTGAGATTAAAGTTTATTGTTGTTTTTTTTACACCGCCCGCCAAATACATTTACCTCAACATACATTCTGTTGTGGAATAAAGTCCCAGTTACTTTTCTACGTATCTCAAAGCACGAAGTGACTTACTGACTCACCTCTGATAACTCCTCCCTAAAGTTGTCTCACACCTCGTCACAGAAGACAGAAAAGGCAGGGAAAGAACACCCCTCCCGCCCCCCCAAAAAAAAACGTATGAACGGAACATTGAAATGTCAAAAATGGTTCACTGAGTAGAGAGGAGGAATGTCAGGACAGTCGCTCCCCTTCGAGGAAAATCTGCCAAGATGACACTTGGCCAAGATGTCACTGGGGATTTCTAATTTTGTTCCTACGGCATATGGCGTCTGTGTGTGTGTGTGTGTGTGTGTGTGTGTGTGTGTGTGTGTGTGTGTGTGTGTGTGTGTGTGTGTGGGTGTGTGTGTGTGTGTGTGTGTGTGTGTTTGCGTGTGTGTGTCAGGACAGTAGTATGTATAAGTGTCAGTGTTACCGTCACCCTGCATCCGTCCTAATTTCTCCATTTCTGCATGGAATCGTTGTCATTTATTTCTTGCTGAAGAAGAAATCATAAGCGGAATATTAGATCACAGCGTACCAGATGCATATATCACTATATCAACCATCTATTATAACAACAATCCACCAAAATATAATTCAGAAAGAACTTTGAGGTGAGAAGTCGGCTGTGCCGCTGCTGACTCTTCTGTCATTTTGGAACTTGAGCTTGAACCAATTTTTATGAGCCAGGCTTATTTGCATAAAGTTGAGATATTTTAACTTTAAGCAAATACAGACTGCCGAATGCAACGCACGGCCAGCAAAACTCACAGCAACCCACAATGCAATAAATGTATATAAATGTCTTATAATCTAACAATGCACATTGTATATGGTCCTATTAACACATGATGATGATAATATGAATCGTATAATCAATCATAAGGGCCATATTACTTAACTAGTGTTTGTTAAAAGGACCTTAAAATACGGCGTTACCATCAAGTTGACATTAATGTTGTTAATTAATGCAGTTTCAGTTCAGACTGATTTCCAAAGTCTGAGCTGCATTTGCATCTGCGGTTTGCATTTGCGGTTGAACTAAAGCAGACTTTCAAGAATACCACTCAATCTATATTTTATGGAAATGAATGAAAATCTACGGCTTCCCTGGAAGGAGGGAGAAAAGCATTCAGTCATGCGAAACGCAAGAAGCCTTAAGGTTTATAAGGTGTTAAATGGTTAGCTTCCACGTGAAGTATAGTAAACGGATTAAAACGTGCAAAATCAGTGGGATGGTTTATTTAAAGGAGAGTATGGCTGCATTTATATATTTCACCCTGCTGCTTAGCATAACAGACAGTTGCTTACATGCAATATGCATGACTCAAAATCACAAAGTTCCAGCTTAGACACCATGCATACAAATTCACGTTCGAGTGTCTACCGCTGGTTGTGCAGCACAAAGAATCAATATAAATGAGTCCTGTCAGAGCGATAAATTAGCAATTATCAGAAACAAATAAAAGTAGTTTGTACTCTTGCATGCAATAATTGCTGCCGAAAAAAAAGGAGAAACTCAGCTCGTCGACACAATCAAGCATTTTTGTAATTCCCACCGTTTTGGGGTTTCGGCCGGTCTGTTGACAAGGTGCTCTTTAATTGAGACGAATCAAAGTATTTTGATACCGGCCCAGCTGTGAGAAACCCGTGGGCTTTGTGAATAAACCCGCTGGGTGGATGCTTTGGACGGGGAGTTTAGTTGTAGGATAATTGAAGCAGAGCGGTGCAGCAATTCATCATCCCGGTTTGCAAGCACTCAGGTATGAACGAGACACTCAGCAGATGGAAGAGAAAGAAAAAAATGTTGAGTCTGCTAATGCAGATGGAAGGCAGATGGAAGGACGTAGACGTCCAGCTGGAGACAGGAACGATAACATGTCACCGTCTAGGTTCAGATTCAACCTTTACCAGCACGCTGTGGCACTCGACGTTTTTTGAATTCTCAATTGCCACTTGTCTCCACGTGAACAAATAGATTTGTTTTCCCTCTCCTATTATTTTTCAAACCCACTCACTTTTAATTCAACCTAACACAAGGTTTACTTTGTGATTAATCATTCCCCTTCAGCACGAACCCTTTCTGTGGGATAAGTTGACAGGAGCCGAGCAGTGGCGAGGAGGCAGATCTGAAAGCGTTTGAACCGTTTGCTCAGCTAACTGATGTCCGGCCATTTATTTAACTTTGACAACACAGTGCCCGACTACACAAGCGTCAACCATTTTTCCATCTGTCTCTTTTATTTCCTCTTTCAGCCCCTTTCACTCTTTCAAACCTCTCACTAAAGTTTTCATAGCGTTTGGTGCCTCTGAGCCGCTTTATATGAAGTTGGAGCGCCGCAGACTCCCTCAATAATGCACGTGCCACCTCGGTCACTGCCCACAATGCAAAGATGTAGTCTGCGTTTGTCAGGCTGATGGTTTGTAAAGGCTCCGTTTTGGCCCAAAAAGCGCACACGCTGCAGTTTTAAAGAAACTGTGAAATGGATGACATAAAATTATTATAGAACAGCTGGGGAGAAAAATAGAGGAGGATGATGAAGGACTCGGTACTCAGCTGTCTTGTCCAATTACTCGGTGCCGACGGCGTCTCTGGACAAAGAAAGTAACAGTTTAATTGCTTCAAGCCGATGGGCACAACTCCAATTATTGGGTGACTTTGATCTTTTCTGCAGATACGTAACAGAAAAGGGGCCTCGAGACGGAGTCTAAACAAAGTTTGCAGATGACCGTAGCCTACGAGGACAGATGTATGTGGATGCAGCGTTGGAGCGGGGCGCCGCTCAGTCCTATGAATGTTGCTCATTAACGCGTGAAGCAAATCCGAGTGTAACATGACCCTGATCTTCCACAGGGCTGTTGAGCAATCAATGGGCCTGTAACCCCGCCTCCCAGGCCTCAGGCTCATTCTTATGAGCGGAAGAAGTCAAATTCATTTTTGATTCGGCTATACTTTGCATTTTACAATGCTGTAATGGTTTTGATAAGTGGCATTTTAGTGTTCAAGAGAGGATACGCCTCTATCCTAATGTTTTTCTCTGGGGAAAAAGTCTTGAGAAAAGCCAAAGGCGTCAATTGACATAATTATACAGTTTAGCCAATATGTCAAATTTGCTTCAGCTGTCTTCCCTGGGGCAGACAGGTCCGCATAGACGGAGAAACAATGGCCTTCTGGCTTGTACGTGCAACCATAAAATTAGGACCATACATCTCTACTGTTTTGGTTTTAAGGAATCTGCTTCTTCTTGCACTTCACTGTGAACAACAGTCTGAGTTATCGGTCTGCTCCAGCAGCTTGAGAGTTACTCCATGTCTTCAATGTGCCTAAAAGCATGTAAAGCATGTAAATGCCAGCCTTGCGTTTTTAATATGTCAAGTTGCTTAAAAAGAAAAAAGAAACTATCATGCAATCCTTTTAAGAGGAAATGACACATTCATCCTACTAAGTCTCATTCAAACACATACATACAGCAAACCTTTGCTCAATTCAATACACTGCTACTGCAGTCGGACTTATTCTGGAACAGCATCAACGCTGCCAGCTTTTTAATTTAGTCCGGAGGGAGAAAGTAGAATTAATTCAGATTTCACAGGTTCAGCCTGAACAGGTTACATGGAAAATGTCAGAAAACCTCTAAAAGGAAAATATGTTAGGAGTTTAATATGAGGACATACTCTTCGGGTTACAATGTGTTTTGAGGTTATTTTTCACAAACTCTAATACAAAATACAAAAAAATACAACACAAAACTGTACAATAAAATAACTTCAAATTGATCACGGTCAGAGTGAGCGTCAAACTGAAGAGGGGTCCATTGAACGTTTCAGCAAACCTATTACGGATTTTTCCCTGAATGGGAATTATATAACTTGAGCTCATTTCTGCTTTAATATTCTCAAAAACTTCAGTGAAATTGTACATGGTCATGATCAAGGGCATACTGAAGAGAATAATATTTTAGCAAACCTCTGAAAATTGTATTTAATTCATGAGAGTTTAAAAATACGCACATTCTGTTGGCAATTTTTATTTGGTAGGGTCATCTAATCAATTTCAGCAAACATCCGTGTATGATTCAATGCAAAAAAAGGTATCACGCATAACTACTTTGCAGTTAAATATTTACTATTATTCCAACACTTTGACATAATAAGGACATCTTATTCATACAATTAAGTATATAGATATATATCATGTTGCATATCCCTCCAAAAGATAGTCCTGTACTTGACTGATGATTTCAAATGTATTGATAATTTCCCAAAACCAACGTAAGAGCTATGTACTAAGGCACACAAACGATAATTATGTTTGCATTAATAGCACACACACATAGAGCCAACACTCACACTAATTTCCTTAAAACATACACAGTTATTACATTTATTACAACTTTAACTAACCTTGTGCCTCTTCCGCGGAGTGCTAATTCCATTACTGTTTCTAATTTGTATAAAAAATGTACCATATTTTCAGGAGCTTTTATCTGCACACATTGCGACTTCCCTTTTATCTTTGCGAGCCGCCTTCAAATAAAGGCATCTCATCTTAAAACAGAAAACCAGATAAATGTTGCTTAACGCAGGCAAAACACATGCAACAAAAACAACAACATCCATCCATCCATCCATTTTCAACCGCTTATCCGGGGTCGGGTCGCGGTGGCAGCAGGTTCAGCAGGCCGACCCAGGCTTCTCTCTCACCCGCAACACTTTCCAGCTCATTCTGGGGGACCCCGAGGCGTCCCAAGGCCAACCGGGAGATATAATCCCTCCAGCGTGTCCTTGGTCTTCCTCGGGGTCTCCTACCAGTTGGACGTGCCTGGAAAACCTCTAATGGGAGGCGTCCAGGAGGCATCCTGACTAGATGCCCGAACCACCTCAGCTGACTCCTTTCGACACGAAGGAGCAGCGACTCGACTCCAAGCTCCCTCCTGATGTCCGAGCTCCTTACCCTATCTCTAAGGCTGAGCCCGGCCACCCTACGGAGGAAGCTCATTTCGGCGGCTTGTATCCGAGACCTCGTCCATAGGTGAGGGTTGGAACGTAGACCGACCAGTAAATGGAGAGCTTTGCCTTCCGGCTCAGCTCCCTCTTCACCAAGACGGACCGGTACAGCGCCTGTTTTACACCTGCAGCCGCACCGATCCGCCTGTCAATCTCCCGCTCCACCTTACCCTCACTCGTGAACAAGACCCCGAGATACTTGAACTCCTTCGCTTGGGGTAGGCAGTTTGTCCCCACCTGGAGGGAGCAATCCACCGGTTTCCGGCAGAGCACCATAGCCTCAGATTTGGAGGTGCTAACTCTCATCCCTGCCGCTTCACACTCGGCTGCAAAACGCCCCAGTGAATGCTGGAGGTCACAGTCCGAGGAGGCAAACAGGACCACATCATCCGCGAACAGCAGAGAGGTGATCCCGAGACTCCCGAACCAGATACTCTCCGCCCCCTGGCTGCGCCTAGATATCCTGTCCATGAAAGTCACGAACAGGACCGGTGATAAAGGGCAGCCCTGGCGGAGGCCAACACCCACCGGGAACGTGTCTGACTTAGTACCGAGGATACAAACACAGCTCCTACTGCAGGCGTACAGAGACCGGATGGCCCGTGCCAACGGGTCCGGCACCCCATACTCCCGCAGTACCCCCCACAAAAACCCCCGAGGGACCCGGTCGAAAGCCTTCTCCAGGTCTACAAAGCACATGTAGACTGGTTGGGTGAACTCCCAGGACCCCTCCAGTAGTCTTGCAAGGGTAAAGAGCTGGTCCACTGTTCCACGACCGGGACGGAATCCGCACTGTTCGTCTTGAATCTGAGGTTCGACAATCGGTCGGAGCCTCCCTTCCAGCACCCTGGCATAAGCTTTTTCCGGGAGGCTGAGCAGTGTGATACCACGATAGTTCGAGCACACTCTCCGGTCCCCCTTCTTGAAGATGGGAACCACCACCCCGGTCTGCCAGTCCATGGGCACTGTTCCCGACCCCCATGCGACACTGCAAAGGCATGTCAGCCAAGACAGCCCAACAGTGTCCAGCGCTTTCAGCATCTCAGGGTGGATCTCATCCACCCCCGGCGCCTTGCCACCAAGGAGCTTTTTGACTACCTTAGTGACCTCTGCCAGGGATATAGGTGCATCCACCTCAAGGACTTCAGGCACTGCCCCCTCTCCAGGGGACATGTTGGCCGGGTTTAGGAGTTCCTCAAAGTGCTCTTTCCACCGCCCGACGATGTCCACAGTCCGGGTCAGCAGTTCCCCCCCGCTGAGAAAAGCCTGGGGTAGGCCCTGCTTTCCCTTCCTGAGCCGCCGGATGGTTTGCCAGAACCTCCTTGAGGCCAACCGAAAGTCCTTCTCCATGGCCTCCCCAAACTCCTCCCATGCCCGGGTACCAGTTGTTTTACCTGTAGTTTCTTCCCCAAAAGTTCTTCTCTCAAACGGGTGTTGGAGGAGAGATTCTACCGAGTTTGGGTTTGGTCTTCTTTGAAGAGCAGTGCTCGCGCTCACACAAGCCGCTGTCATGTTGTTAAAATGAGAGACGAGAGACTAGCCCTGACGAGAACGAGAGATGGGAACGCGCACCTTTGGGCCAAATGAGTCTGACCCCAAGCTGAATCTTTTCTAGGACGCTGATTGGATAAATTGTATGTCACTCATTTATATCTTTAATCAGTAATTGGCTAAGCTGCTTCTTGGGCCAAAACGATCTGGACCAGAGGTGCGCGTTCTCGTCAGACAGCAGGCGGGCGGAGAGGACGTGCAGGAAAAGCATATATTTTGCGCAGATATCCTATTTTACAAATATTACTGGGTATATTCCATATTTCAAAAACACACATATTGACAATTTGTATGATTTATTTATTTTTTTTGTGGCTCAAGGTGGCCCTCTATTGGCCGGCCACCACTGAGTATTTGAGCTGAATTGTCCCGTCATGCACAATGAAACTACTTATGGTCAAGGTCAGCAACATTTTGAGCATTTTGTAAAGCATTGTTTTACAAAAGTCTCCCCTTTGTACAGTAGAACATTATTTTCCAGGAACTGTCATGAAATAGAATAAACTGAAACTATAAATATGACTCCTTAAATTAATGGATTAAAGTGTGATCTCTCTCCGAGATATGATGACAAATTAATACAGAAATGTGGAGCTTCACAACAACACTGATCTGCATTTGATGGGGAATGACAAGTTAAAATGCCCTTCATCTCTTTCTCAAAACTTAAACATCAACATCTTGAGATAATTGGCTGTGCATGAATATGTATTGGGTCTTTTGAGTATTCTTTAGTCAACCCATCAGCCAACCTCACCAGCACAAAACCCTGTAGGCTGTCTCATAATTGTCTCAAAATTCACCCATTCACACACTGATGGCAGGGTGCCACCTGCCCATCAGGTCTATCTAAGCATCATGACCGCTCACACACCGACGGCTCAGCCTCCAGGTGTCTTACCCAAGGACACATCGACATGGACTCGGGATCGAACCGTCGATCCGTTGATTGAAGAATGACTAAACCTTCTGAGCATGTCAGTGTATGCCTGTCGTGCAAGCATAAGAAAAGCTTGACTCAGAACATCTTGACGCTTCTTTTGAGCTGCTAAAACAACCTAAAACCTTTTAGGTTGCTAAAAGAAGTCAGATTGTATCGAAGTCTCAGAGACTCTACGTCTCTCTTGAGTTATTCTCTCAGTAAACAATGTACACTTGGGTTTATGGTCTCAATCTCTAGTTTCAAGTCTTTTTTAATACAGCATGATGTTAATTTAGTAAATTATGGTCATTTAGAGTCAAACAGACCATAAAGCAGGGTATACTTTATGGTCGGGTCAAGAAGGCTGCAGGGACAAGAGACACAAACTAGAGACTCCACAGCCCCTCTGAGATGAAGAGCAGCTTGCTGCGACACCGACACACCTGATGCCGCTCCTACAATCAAGCACGCCCACACACAGACGAACCCCAGAGACAAGCTGAGGGTATGACCAGAGGCTGTTTACTGCACATTAAAGGCTCCCCCTGAACTGTTAAGACGAAGTAAGACAAAGAGGGCTGGCAAGTAGGATGTAAACAATGCTGGATATGGGGAAAGAAATATTATAAATCTGCTTTGCAGATGTTTTATGCTGAAACGAGATGAGTTTGACACGTCAGCACAAAAGCGGTGGTCCATCTGTCCCTTGCTTTCCTTTGACCTACTCTTCAGCTACAGACAACATTTCCATCCATCTGTTTTTGTGTTTGCAACTCGAAACCACAAACAAAAAAATACAGGAAGCAAATTTGAATTTTTTGCCAGACTCTTTTTCTTGTCTCGAGAGCACTCTTCCTTCCAGAAATGTAAATCAAATATAATGTATTCATATTTACGAATGATTTATGAATCACATCAGAAATCACTTACACACCGTTGTAATTTTCTCAAAAGGTGCGTAAATCGATGATGAATGTGTCGTACTTTAGAAGGGAGCTGTCACACACACACACACACACACACAAAGAAAAGAAAAGAAAACACTGCAGTTAAAACCTGTGAGCACTTCTGTTTGGTGCATCGGTGCACAAAGAGGGGAAGAAAAGCGGCTCCTGGATCCCTCTGCTGCCGCCGGTGAAGCCCAGCGGGACCAATGAGTCGTCAAAGGGCATGTTTGCAGTATTGATGCGAAGGCTCAGAACGAGGAGACGGCTCAATTAGAGCGAGGAAACACCTTTTGTTGTGTGCTCTTCTCAGGGCTCCAGAATATATATTACCTCGCTTCCGCATCAATTGGGAGGTATTCTCAACGGCGACGCAGTGTGCCAATGCCAATATACTAAAAGCTAACAATACAGGAGGCGGGAAATCATAAAGAATTTTTACACCAACAAAAGAGAGAGGAGAAGATTGTTCCTAAGAAGCAACTAGAACAAATGCAGAGGTTTAGTTTAGTTTATTAACTGGATCCCCATTAGCTGACGCCTTAGCGGCCGCTAGTCTTCCTTGGGTCCACAGATAGGACAACATGTAATACATACGAAGACGTACAAAACATAACGTGAAACAAACAGTTAAAAATAGAAACAGAATAATAAAATACAAAATATTACAGTCAGATACCTAGTGCAGTCGAGGACTAGGATGTACTATATTGTGCAGTGTATCTGTTATTTATACAAAGAAGGATCAGATGACTACAAAAGCACTGGAAAACGTCCGAGGTGCGCCTTTAATTGTTTTTTAAATGACATTTTATTTACCTGTATGAGTTATATGAAGAGGAAGTAAATTCCAAGCAGTAATTGCATGAAACATAACTGTACTTTTGAGGAGGTTTGTTCTTGGGGTTGGAGGTATCAAGTGACCTAATCTAGCGTTGCTTGTGTGATGGTTGTGTGTGTTACATGTGAGAGGTTCCTCCTCTATTCTGTAGCAGCAGGAGAGGAGCGTGGAGGCTGAAGGAAATGTATGCCAGCCAGTTTGATGATCTTCAAAACTGCTTCTTTTTTATTTTCATCAAACTTTAATAGAAATGAAAAACCTCCCTAACGGAGGCAAATATGCAAATCATCATCCTAATGCTATTAAAGATGCATTGCATAACAGCTGCTGCTGCGGCTTCGGAAATCCAGGCGATGCTGGATGCCGTCCAATGGTTGGAGCTGTAAAAACATACGGCAATCCCTTCCTAATCAGCGACTAATCATCCGTTTAATCACAGAGGTCCACAGAAAGAGGACTTTAATTAGCTTTCCACACTCCCGAGCTCACTGGATCTTTCCGGGCCTGCATGGGCGTCGCACGTATCTCCGATGTGAGCTCACAGAATGGTTTTTAAATTATTACAGACGGGCATGCATGACTGACTGACCAAAATACTCTCCAACAATCGCATGCAAAAAGCCCTGGGAAGACCAAGAAAAAAAGAGCTATTCTTAGAGCCAGACTGAGGCAAGGGCAAAGGGAGAGAGTTAGACTGTAATTTGGATTAATCAAAAACATGATATCCCTCTTTTGGATTAATTGTGTGAACTGTTCTGCTGTCTTCCCATCCTGCATTGCAGCATATGCAGACAATCATCTTTCAAATTTTTTCTGGCAGCACCAGCAGGTCAGCAGATACTTGGTCCCAAACAACCGCCGTGCTGGAGCATCGGAGTCACTTAAGGTCAAGGGTTCAGGTCTACAGGGGTACTTTAGGAACGACAGAACACACACACACACACACACACACACACACACACACACACACACACACACACACACACACAAATAAACAGTCTCAGAAGCAGCTTTATACCCAGTATAAACACACACAAAATACTTAACACACAAATACACATATATGCGTATTGATAGTGTGTGTGTGTGTGTGTGTGTGTGTGTGTGTGTGTGTGTGTGTGTGTGTGTGTGTGTGTGTGTTTTGGGGGCATAGAAATCTTTAAAATTATATATATTTTTGGGACAATATTTCATCACTTTTGCTCTCATGGAGGAGAAAGAGTCGCACACACACACACACACACACACACACACACACACAAGATCTGGTCATAAGAAAAGCGCAGCAGGAAACCTCCTGTTCCACTTTTCTTATGGGGAGATTGAACATCTGAATGTGTAGAATAACAAAGCAGAGAGCGATAACACGTTGTCTGAGCTCAGTAGTGACAGTTTGGCAGGTTTTTGTTGTCTTTGGTTTTTGTTTTTCAAGGGAGGAATCTCTCCCTTCCTGCTCCGAGGTGATCTCTCCTCGCAGCATGACAGAAACGTTCTCAGCTGTAAATGCAAGGGATGAAGAAGGGGCTGAATAAGGTGGTTACACGTGTGGCACATAACTGGACCTGGGAGAGGACACAAGGTCGTGTTTAGAGATTTCAAACTGGAACAGAATCAGTCTTTGTGTAAAAAGACAATAGTCTTTGATCTTCAATTTTCTTTTTTTTCATCTCTGTGGGGTTTTTCCTGTTCTCAGCTTCGGCTGTAGTACTTTGTTCTTCATGACCCATTTTTCTCAGGGAACTTTATATTATCTGATCAGATGTTCCCCTCAGTTAAAATGAACAAAAGCGTAATGACAGCCTCGCTGTTGATCAAGACTATCTGCAGCGTTCCGTACCGTATCTGCGCTGCGTGAATGGATGAAATAATTTGTCGCAAGCTGACATCTCGTTTCCTCGTGACAGAGAATGCAACTTCTTCTTTTTTTCATTTGGTCTTTGAAAACTGCTCTTCTGGTTTAATACTGCAGTTGTTATTCAGTTTTACTGTGAACACCAGGAACCATCATGCTGAAGAGACTTAAACCTGCATTCTCTCTACTGACCAGCAGGGGGCGACTCCTCTTGTTGCAAAGAGGAGTACGATTGTATAGTCCAAGAGAAATTTACTCTACTTCTCTCGATTTATTACCCTCAGTAAACTTTGTAAACATGAGTTTATGGTCTCAGGTCTTCTTCAATAAAGCATGATGTTCGTTTTCAACACGTTCCCTTCCCAACTCGTCACTTACTGACGCTTGGTCAGACCCCCTGGCGTTCCTCTGCACCGCAGAGTCAAACTATGGCGCTCCATTACTGTCGCTTAACGATGGGAATTCAACCAAAAAACACTTGCTTACTTCTGGGCACCAAAAACGGTTAGTTAGGTTGAGGAAAAACCTCATGTTTTGGGTTTAACATAGCGACTTAAAACAAGTGAAACGTAAACAATGTAACATAGTACAAAAAAAAGTCACAAACATCGCTAGTAAGTCAACAACACTTTGGGACACGAACATAAGTCCCCCTGGTTGAAAGCCCAGTGTTTGTTTGATCCATCCACCTTCCTTTCTCTCACTATGTGTGCGCTATTTTTATACTACGTATACAGTCCCTTGAAAGCCGGTTGAGTGCCCCATACAGACGCTAAAGGGTCACTTGTGTGTCGGTATCAGACGGGGAGCGGGGGGCATGAAACAAAGTTGTGATTCCATTAATAGCTCTCCGATATCCAAGATAATATAAGGTGATGTGGAAATAGCATAAACAATTGGTCAGGAACGTTTATTTAGGCACACATTCGATTGGTCTCACGGTTAATAGGTATAGGACCCATTGTGAATTTTAAAAAGTAGGACCCCTGGAGAAAAAGGTTTGGGCAACACTGGTCTAAGGTAAACAGTCGGTCTGTTCTTCAGACAAGTTAAACAAGGAGAAGAGATCATGTACTAATACCGCTAGATTAAGAAAGAGAATGACCTCTCAACAAACCCATGAATGCAGCTGTGGAAAGAACTGAACAGGGATATGCTCACGACATCAGAATGTAATGGAACAAATTGTTTCCATTAAAACCTGAATAAACAGTAGTCAGCATCAGGCTTCATTATCATCACACGCTCAATTAAAAAACAGTAGATAAACAGTATTTATGGGACACTGCAGCGGGGCCAGACTGGAATAATAATTCAGACGAAGCCTTTACCTGATAAACATTGTTTCTGTCAGTGTTGCAACCTTGGTTCTCTGAGTAGCTGCAGATATGCTCTGGATGCCATGAGGACTGGAGTTACGTCCAGCTGACACGAAAGCTTACAGGTGTTCAATTTTAGCATCAGCTGTAAACTGTAGAAATATTCCGTTCATGTTATAAAGTGAGTAATCCACCAGGAATGTGACCTTGCAGGTATTTGCAGCAAAAGTTGAGCCTTGTTCAACGTATTTATTCTTTTGCCGGAACCCCCTCTGTTGTGCTCCCCTCCTCGATCTGAACAGCACGCCGTCCCCCAGAGATGTTTGCCACTCAAAGCGAGGTTTAACGCGGCTAAATATGCACCGCTCCTGAATATAATATGACTCAGAGGTTGTCTGCAGGGCAATAGCAAACATAACGTCAATGCTACACTTTAAGTGGGTTTCCCAAATGACATTTTCCTCTTTCGCATTTTCATTTCCGACAAATATGACAAAAAAAGTCGGCAGGAGATAGAGTAGCAGAAGGAGAAAAGCATGTTATCAGTCCATTTCAAAAAACATTATTTCAAACTGAGTGAAAGCTTTCTGCAGGGAATATTACTCCACTTTAGCCCAGTGTGTGTGTGCGTGTGTGTGTGTGTGTGTGTGTGTGTGTGTGTGTGTGTGTGTGTGTGTTGTTTTTTTGACAACAGCAAATGTGTAGAATGCTTTTAACTACATCGGATCTGCACCAAAAACTCTCTTGTTCCTTGGCCACATTCAAACTTTCCAACGAAAACGTAATAGTTATTTAGTTATTTATTGCATGGTACCTACAAATGATTACTTGTGTCATGTGTTTTGCAATAACAACTGAATAAGAACCCCCAGTCTAGCTTCATACCTGTGCCCCTCACACACCTGGCTCTCTGAGTGTCCGTCAGTGGAAGTAAAGGGAACTGTGCTGACTCCTTTCTCAAGTCAGTGGAGCAGCTTTGCCCTGCGATGCTTTTATTTATTCATTAACCAGGTTTTATTTATTCACACTGCGCTCTGCAGACAACAGATCAAACTCCCAATGCCTAATTCAGCTCCGTCTGCGCTTCGTCTGCTTCATGCGGGACACTTTCATAACCACTCGGGTCAATCAGGCTGCCTGTCCCTCGCTCTGCATGTCTGCATGTCTGCATCTCTTCCCTTACCTCTGTCTGTATTTTCCCTCTCTCCCCGCCTACATACACTATGAGCTGATTGCGAGATGATTTTCTACCGACACACATTTAATTTATTTAATTTAATTTACCAGAAGAAAATTGCATCTGAACATTCATTTTCTCCGTCTGCTCTCGGGTGATACACGAACGTTGGCCGTAAAATCATTTCCAAACAACATTTCACATGCTCAAACTTTTGAACGTCCCCTTTTGTCAACACCCATACGGCGTACTTCATCTCCCACACACTTGTTGTAAAAAATAATAATACTTGAGACGTGAGAGTGGGCACACAGTCACGCACACAGCCTCGACCATGCATGCAGTCTGACAGCTGTGCTGGCAAAGTGAGGAACTAAACAAACCTGCACTCACGACAGCAGGTACATACAAGCGATAACAACACGTTCCCACCTCGATGCGTCTAATACCGACGTCTGGTCAGAGCTCCTGAACTTCAAACTGTGGCGCTCTGCACGGGCCCCTCTGCACGGGCCCCTCTGCACGGGCCCCTCTGCACGGGCCCCTCTGCAGGGACGGTGCGTCAGTTTCCATTCGACTTACGACAACCACTTTTTTTTGTCCCGTGATGAAAGACTCACATGACAAAATGTCAGCGTTTACTCATATTTTCACAAAGGACCAAAACTCTAAAAAATGCATGTGTTTGTTTGACCCATTCCATCTCCCCTCCAGGGGGGCGTGGCCTGTTGACGAGTGGGGAATGAGAACAGGTTGCCAAATAATCTGTTTCTTGTAAACCCCTTATGTATGTGTAGTCCTTTCTATAACATGCTCGACTGTGCATCGGGCTTTTGCAAAGGAGTAAATAAAAGCTGCAGAAGACTTGGCAAATAGAAAAAAAAAAAAGTGGAATCCCCCCTCAAAGGACTTCTTGCAACTGTGTTTTGGATGTTGTCTCGCAGAAATGTCATCTATGTTGAGGCCTTTGGTGCCGGAGTAAACATACCTTCTCTCCAACAACCAAACAAAATATGGCCACTTTCGCTCTCTCCTTTTTGGTTGCAGTGAACTTCACGAGTTCTCCATTTCCTCTCCGATCCACCTCCCTGCTTTTGACTTGAGAGAATGCTCTAACCTTTAAACAGAAATGTACTGTAGAAACCCAGCATATCGGGCGATCTAAAGTGATTTTAAATGGGATCCAGAGCACGACACTCTGTCCCTGTTTACTGTAGCAAAGCCTCCGTGAAGCTTCCTTGTGTCATTGTCTACATAAGATGGGCTATTCTATGTAAACCTTCTCTTCTCCGTCCGGTGGTTTAAATTGAGATGGCAAATCCGATTAGGAGTAGACGAGTCAGGCAATGCAGCCCGTGCTCATATGAGTTTGAGAAATACCTCAACAGTGCGATCGGCGCTCTCTGGGAAGTCAGATCCCAAAAGGGTGCAAAAAGAAGTCTATGAGAAAATGACTCTACTTCTCTCTTGATGTATTCCCTCAGTAAACATTGTAAACATGAGTTTATGTCTCAATCTCTAGTTTCAAAACGTCTTCAATACTTCTTCCTGTAGTAAATGATGGTCCATTTAGAGTAAAAATAGAGCATTTTATTTTAATATTCTTTTTTTACTTAATAATTGGAGCATTTAAAATAATTTCTGCAACTGCACATCTGGAATGTTGCTGCACCAGCAGTAACCTTTGAACCACCCTGCAGGTGGTGCTGTGTATTGATCCCCACAGGGAACACAACAAAGAAAACCTCCATCTGAGCAGATTGAAACCTGTTTAGTTTGAAATGCACTAGAGGCCATCAGTTCGGTGTCTCACTACCAACACTGCTGACACTTCTAATCCTTAGGTTGCACTCATTTAGTATACAATTAAAGCCAGACTAGCCGTGGTAATACAATTGGTCATGGCGCTTAATTTAAGGACGGAGATCAGCTCCGGATGACAGCACTTCAGATAGAAATGGTAAGAAAAAAAATAAGAAGGGAATTCAATTTGACACACTCTTCATGCCTCATTTTTTTGTTTCTGTGTCTTACTCCCGTGTTTCTTTCTTATTAACTAGAAGAAAATGTATAAATACATCATGGGCAATACATACATAATACATACAGGCATGTTCCTCCCGCCTGAACTCCCACACAAACTTGCCCTGTGGCTTCACAGAGAGATACATTGTGGATGAATAGCTAGACATTAGCATACACCTATTGACTGTTTCAGTCAAGGCACATGGGCCAAGTTAGCAGAAAACATGTTTCATGGATACGTTTCATAGCAGCCTCATGTCAGCTTACAGAAACACAGAATGACGCTTGGTTGATGTTGTGAAACGATAAGGTTAGGACAACCAAACTTGGTTAAGGTTAGAAAACAACATCATGGTTTGTGTTTGAATACAAACGGCGTAGCGTAATTAACGGCGTACCTCGCATGAATAAATAGAAACTGCCCTTAGTAGAATTTCTTACGTTACAAGCGTAGCAAGCTAAACAACGTTACTTAACAAGCTTAACATTGTCCTTAAAAAACTGGGGACTTGCATGGGACTTGGACAGCGGTCTCCTGGGTAAAAGTTCTGTGTTTGTTCATGCCATATAACGCTCAACGACTTTCGCTCAATATGCTACGCCACTTGCTCTACGCGTAACTTTTTTAAAATTCTGACTGAATTCAAAAAGTTCAACGTAGCCCTGGTTTGCAGACATGTACAATGCCAAAACATTTTCGTGGTGACTGTGTTGCCAATTAAAGATTAAAGAAGATAAAAGAGAATTGAAACTTCAGGATGTGACATTTCTTCAAAAACTATCATTAGTTTAACCTTTGATAACTCCCATGACTTTTTGAAAAATGAAATGGCTACATTCAGCACACACATCCAGTACATAAACACACACTCTCTTGCAGAAGCTGCACACCATCAGGTTTAATCTAACCTTAGCTGAGGTGAACTAGTAGCTGACCACACCCAGACAGAGTGAAGTTGCTACCCGAGAGCTACACCCATTAGAGAAATATCACCGGAATCTGACGTTCCCTTCAGGTGTATAGTACATTTCTACATATTTTTGTTTTCATGGTCTGGAACAATACAGTTGTGATTAATTCTCACTGCTCTCACTACGCTTTGTTTCTCTGTGCCCAGTGCCAAATGACCTGCAATTGAAGTTTGTGACTACTTGGTGAACATTGTGCAGCATTTTGCAGCTAAACATATTCCCCTCAGGAAGTGATGGAGACAAAAACAGAGCTAAAAGATGAATGAACATTGGACTCCAAAAGTAAAGCCAATTTAGCTCTGAGTCTGCTAAGAAGTCAAAGCCGTTTTATTAGGTGATAATCCATATATCAGGGTTTGTTATTTTGAGTTTTTCTGGCGCCAAGTGGCCAATCAATGCTACTTCAAAAGATCAATAAGTTTAAGCATTCAAATGTTAGAATGACATCTGCAGCACAAACAAATTGTGCTTCAAACATTAAATGTAGGTCTTTACGTTGTGTGACTGATATTAGGTGCATCAGCAGCAGCTAATTTGCATTTAAAGTTTAGCTATTAAAAAGTACAGTTATATCATTGAGTTTCCAGCTTAATAAAACACATTATAAGTGTGCAGTTAGTCTTTACGAGTTGCACTCAACATAAAAATACCTACCTTACTATTAACTACAGTACAGTAAACTTTGATTCCTTTATATATGGTGGTCGCTGTATAGGTGTGATTTGCTGCCTGAACCTTATAGGCCCGTATGACCTTAATTTGAGAATCCACATTATCCTCTGTGTGCTCAGTGTGTCATAATCACGGGTCATTACCTCAATTATGATGGGGATCATCTCACCATGGAGAAGCACCATGCACGCACTAGGTATTAGCGATGAGTATGAGTACGACCCCTCCTTCTCTGTATCTTTCCCTAAGTGTCTCTAACAGTGAAGGTTAGTGAACAGTGAAGTGTTTTGCATCTGAGCCACCTGGACCATCTAGTAATGTGTTTGTTCTGTCTTGCGTCCATCCAGAGGAGATGTAATTCTGTTATTATACATGATTTATACAATAAAATTATTTTTAAAAGCAATAAATTCTCATATTAGGTGAAACCCTTAAATCTCTACACTGTCATGTTTAATTAGAAAGGAAACAGGCGTATGCATTACATTGATCACTGCATTTTAAAGATCATCCAAAAGGGCTTGAAAGGGTTTTCATAAAACTAAGGGTGGAAGACTAGATTTTGTCAACACTTACAGTAAAAGACCATTTAGCAACAGATAAAACGAAAGGAGAATTTGTTTTACAGTGAATGTTATCGACCGTTCACTAAACCCCTCCTGGGAATAGTTTAAAAGACTGAGCCTACCATTCGCTTTAGACCACTAGGATCTTTAATGGCTTTGGAGAACTAAACACTCCAGCAACCCCAACCAACATTTACTTTTAACTAAGATAGTCATACCTATCACATCGGGTTAGTCGTCATCCTAAAATACTTTTCTTTTGTAGTGTTGAATGTAAAAGCATTTCTTGTGAAAATTACAATCGAACCGCTGATATGGCAATAAACGAGAAGCTGAAATCAAGGGCCCATTGTTTCAAGATATGCCAAGAGTCGAGTGGTACCTGCATATGTGCCGAATGAGAAGAAAGAGTTGGACAGGCAATGACAACAGTTACTTAAAGGAAGTTGGTGGTGTGGGCAAATGGTGAGTGGATCTTCCCCGTCTTCACTAACTGTGTATCCTCTTCTGCAGACTCTACGGCGAGCTGACAAACTGCACGTTCCTGGTGGCGCAGAAGATGGACTGCTTCTGGCCCAACAGGCTGGTGGATGAGTTCTTCATCCGAGTCCACAAGCACTACTTCCACGACTGCTCGCTGTCTGGACGGCTCCTGAAGGACCCGCCCAATCGCATCCTGGGTCCCTTCATTGTGGTTCCCATCCTGGTCACCCTCCTCATGACGGCCCTGGTGGTGTGGAGGAGCAAGCGCAGCGAGGGCATGGTGTAGTGAAAGGGAGCGGGGTTGCACATTTCAAGACGAGAGGTACTTTTTGTCCTTTGGTTGCATCATATTCACCCTCAGCGACCTAAGGATCTCTCTTCCTGAGTGTTAGTGTTCAGGTGAAATGGACCAGAATCACTTTATTATGGACCTGGAAGAGGAGCTGTACAAGATACTCGTTAGAACCAGATCCTACTTCAGTGACGCCTGAAAGCACTGACACCAATACGAAGCCTTTACAACTCACATCTGTTGTAACAGCAACAGTCTGACATTGATCGAAATCCTTTCTTTGGTTTGCAGAGCGTACCTGAATCTGATGAGGACCTGTTGGAAAAATATGAATATAAAATATATAAATTAAACACATCTATATAAATGTATTCCTTTCTTGAGAGAAACAGCTTCAAATAATGTTGAATGTGGTGAAAATGCTTCAACTCAAACAATAATTTAACACGTATTTGTGGAGTCACATGGGATCACAGGATTAAAACAAAGTGCTGAACTTTCCCAGGAGGCTTGCTTTACAGCTACAAAAAGACACTAACGACATGTGTTAGGGGAACCCAGGTATACCAGATTTGATGTGTGTATATATATATATATATATATATATATATATATATATATATATATATATATATATATATATATATATACATATATATATATATATATATATATATATATATATATATACATATATATATATATACACAATATTTACAATATATGATGTATCTTTCAGTGGACTGTAAGAATGTCTTTGTAACACAATCAAGATTAAAAAAATTCAAAAAACATAGTAAAACTAAATAGATTTCTCAGTTTCATGTTATACAGAGAAACACGATTTTAGCATATGTGCATTATATTTGAAATAAACTCTCAATCATTATGTTCACACGGTCAAGCTATAGTGGGAGTGGAATCTGTCTGTTATTTAGTTTTCATTTCTCTCCTCCTGCTCATATCAGACACCCGGGCCTCATGTCCTCGAGGTCCTCGCCATGCCCTGCAGTTCAAACTCTCCTCCGAATGGTAAACAAAGGCGTGTTTCCATCGCATAATACGAACTGAACCAGCTGGGGAAATGCCGGAGATAGCGATGTCACATTCTAAAGATTGGCAGATGTGCAGTAAAGGTGAAAGACGGCCGGGTGAAGAGAGGAGGGACACCACGCAGGGGTCGAGGCCCCAATTTGGACGGGCTGTGATGATGTTGTGTACTCTGGCATCCATCCTCCATCACCAAGGAAACTAAAATGAAGAAATGCCAATGGACTCGCAGGTGGACGTCGTTGAGTAAAGGCTTTGAAGGCCACAAGAGAACACCTCTTTTATCCATTTTGGTCACAATATAGAAAGACACTAGCCCAATAATTACCAAATTGATTGCATCCAATTCCGGCAGTTACGTGAAAATGTTGCAAGAAACGAACAAAGAGTAGGAAATTCACTGTGGGTGAATCACAAATCTAACTACAGAGAGAACACAAAGTGATGGATTAGCCAACGCACATCTCTGCTGAACATTGCCTAAAGCACAGTTTGTGTATCGTGGACCTTAGGTCCATATTGATTTATGATCTCCCAGTGTGGTAGAGTGCGCTGTGTGAACTGTTTCCTCATTGATATTTTTGAACGCTCGCTTTGCTTTCTAGATTCATTGAACTGTAACCCGCCTGTCAGCAAAACACACCAGAAAGCACGCCCACTCTTGCCCAACGCCATTTGTACTTTGTGCCAAAAGCTCTTGGAAAACAGAGGGCAGTGTTTGCGGAGAAATGTCTAATTTTCTGTTGGAGTGACTTCCAATGACTGAATTGTAAAATCTATGATCATGAGGAAAAGTTGAATAAAACATCTGATTAATGTGTCTGATACACTGGGTGTTTGGCACTTGTGTTTCTTACAGGTTGGGTTGGATGGTACAAAGGGCTTCTGGTAACTCAGTGTTAGGGCTCAGGGCTTAGTGCACATCATTGAGTCGTCGTGAATGCACTGGGTTCATGCCCCCGTGTCATGCGCTGAAATGTGAAAAATTCAACAAAGGTAAAACTATATTAAGTAAAGTGTACAGAAAACAAAAGCCTCCTGTCCATACGTGAACAAGCTTCGTGACCTGAGGAATAATCCGCAAATGGAGGAATTGAGTCTCATCGCTTTCCCTTTTCACACATTTGCATTGGGGAGCAGCCCTGTTGCCTGAACAGAGAAACAGTAAATGAAGGTGCAGTCACAGCATTCTATCTTGCACCTTAATGTTGCCCTTGTGTTGCCCTTGTGTTGCCTTTGTGTTGCCCTTGTGTTGCCCTTGTGTTGCCCTTGTGTTGCCTTTGTGTTGCCTTTGTGTTGCCTTTGTGTTGGTGCGCGTTAAATCACAAAGCAGGGGTCAATTAAGCTCCGATGTCAATTAGAGCTAACAGCTTCTTCTTAATTTATATTTATTAGATGAAAGGGCTAACTTGTCCTCTCAAAGTCAGTCCTCAAAGTTTTTTGGGGAAAATCCAAGGCAAGTCTCAAGACATCTGAGACAAGTTTAAGTAAAGTCTCAAGTCATTTGAGGTACATCTAAGAGGCGTGATGTCACCCATTGGTTTGGTGAATACAGTTTTGAAGTGTCCAGTTTTGATCATCGTCATCTTGGTTTTTAGCCATAGCATCTTGATTTTTTGCAACGAGAAGGAGGAGCTAAGTACAACCAAATGCTGAATTTGATATTTTTAGGCCAAAAAAATTACAATTGACTTCTATGAATACAAAATGTCCTAAGACGAAAACACAAACAACTCCCACACGGGACAACGCCATGGTGGCGCCCTGTCAATCCCAAGGTAGCCCCGCCCTGTAGCATAACGTGCTTTATGGTCTATTGAGTTGGGACCATTACTTTTTAAATTAACTTCATGCTGAGCTGAGACCATAAACTCCTGTTTACAATGTTTTTAGGTAATAAATCAAGTGAGAAGTAGAGTCATTTTCGAATGGACTTCACATCAGAGGAGTTGCCCCCTGATGGCCATTAGAAATAATGCATGTTAAAGGCACTTCAACGTTGCACTTTTTGGACCCAGAGGTTGCCCCTGATTTCAAATTAAGTCTCAAGTTCATGAGGGTAAGTACAAATCTGAAGTATGACTGTTAACATGATGGCATTAAAGGATTTCACTTTCCTGTGCCAATCCAGTGCATTTTTGTATAGCTGACTCCTTTCAGTGCACAGGCCTAATAATTAAATATTCAAGGTGTGTGGTTATGCAAGGCCTGCTGTAAGCTGCTTTTTAGTGTTCTGGGATTTCACCAGTTATGTCATGAATGTTTCTGCTTTCATGTCAGTCATGTGAGTCTTGAGTCTGCAGCTCTGCCATAGCATGGTCTCACAAGGGTTTGCACGACTCTCATTAACCTGATGCTTCCTACATGTAGCTTTAAGTGAAGTACCATGTAAACCTACACAGCCTGACGCATGGAAATTTAATGAGCGGTCTCCAGCCGCTCCAGAACAAGTCATATGTAGAGTAGTTCACACTCTGTTTGTGCCATGACAGTTTTACCCTGAAAAAGATGCACACGTTAGTCCTTGCACTATAAAATAATATATGAGAAAGCTGTTGGCACCCTTTTCCCTCTCGTCTCACCATGGTAACCATTGTTATACAGAGGTAGAAGAGCATGTTGTGTATTCTGTTATTCAGATAACCAATACTTCAGTCAAAGCTCCGAAAGTTACCCAAGTAGAAATAAAAACGTTTTGTTGACAACAAAATATGCTTTTATCCATCTATCATTATTGGATGTGTAGGATGATTGGATGGATGGTGAATGATTTGTCACCCTTTCTAATTTGGTATTTTCTTTGCTTTTCATTTATGCAACAGTATTTATTGTTGCTCAGGGTGAAGAATACAATCCCTTATATCTAATAATTGGCGTCTGCCTCATAGCATCCCACTAAGTCCCTTCCTCTCCATGTGGCATCATCCCTCCTGTTTAGTCCAAAACGAGTTGAGGGCGCGTGTTTCTAGATACGGCAGCTGTTCATGAAGACGCGTTGATGCTTGGTCGAACTCAAAGAACCACAAAGTCCATTTGTATTGACTGCGCACACCAAGCTGGCGTAAATCATATAAACTGAAAACAAAATATAAATGGTTATTAAAACGCCACAGACATAAAACCGCTGCAAACATGATATTTGCTCAGCACCTAGCATCTTTCTTGAGGTCATTTAATGGAGGCCTTAAACTAATGTTAGCAAACGGGTACCTTGTTGACGAATTCTAACTCGCTCACTAGCTAATGGGTTTAGGTTTTGAGTTGCAACTGGAGAACGGTTCCGTCTACATTTTGGTTCATAACGTCAAACTGGGGCAGGCTAGCTTGTTAGCTCGTCCATATTCATCTTCTTGTAGCCTGTTTTGCCACTCTGAACAATATTTCCATCCGTCTATCAGATGCTCTGGTTTTAGTTAGCCACAAGTCCGACTAACCTGCCAGTAAAGTCCTGTTAATGTCCAGTAAACAATGACATAATTCAAACTGGGTTTTTTTTGGACAGGTAACCAAAATGAATAAATAAGAAATGGAAAATGCATTCACAGTCTGACTTGTCACCTCACGGCTTTGGGTTCTGACATTTCCTGACTTCCTGATCTTTTCATCAGCTCAAGTTCTCGGTAAACAACAATTATGAGATATGATGTTAAAATCTATGCTCCACAAAAGATGCCCCAATAATGCGAATACTTGCAACAATGTGTTTAAGAGGGTTTGCTGTCAGCCGTGACCTTTCTCCACCCACGCTAACGCATCCTATTACAGACTGGACTCTGCCTGGTGGTGAATTATTTATGGCGGAGAAAAGCAACCTGAGGAGATACAGATGCTGAAGCCACATATGACTGCAAGCGCAGCAGCCATTTTGGCAGCAGCGATGATGCACCCGATCCGTTAATTATTGTTTAATGACCAAGGACAGTGAGTGGGTTGAGGTCAGAGAGAGAGCAGGCTCAAAGACGCAAGAAGTCCAACATATTATGTTTGCTTGTCTTGTTGTTCAGATATTAAATGAAAATACCTCTGCTGAATGACTTCTCCTTTCCTCTCTTCCCCATCATGAAGGCAAACATACAAATGTGTTAAGACTGACAAAAAGAACAAATTAAACCAACGGCACAGATTAAAAGGTAATACACAAAACACAGTGTGTATGATATTTTTTTTTAATCAGAAGTAGGTTTAAAAAATGAAGCTTTTAATTTTATTAATTTATGCAATACAACCCATAATCACCACCCTCAGTTCTTACAGTTGCATTTTTCCAGCATTTTCTTCACCCCGTTTATATTACTAAGGTTATCTGAAAAGGTGATGTGTGCTAATCCTGATCAGGAAGAGGCTGTAAATAGCTGCACACCATTAGCTGCAGTTATTTTTTTTTTTTTTCACGATCATTCTAACTAATGTGTGAGCTGGAGAGGAACAAGAGGGGGATTAAAATGTCTTTTCCAATTGAAGTGAGTTCTTTACTCTAACTTTTAAAGTATTAATTTGCATCCAAAGATCGCTGAGGAGAGAAAGCGTCGGAGAACTCCAGAGTTGATCCATTTTACCGTCCAGGGAGGCACACAACTTGTCAACCCCGTCTATCTAGGTCACGTACACTTTATCTCTACTTCTAGGCGTTCTATCCCTTCATTTCATTATCAGCTAATTGCCGTTTTCTAAGCTGAAATCTAAAGCAACAATTATGTCTTAATGCGCCCATTCCCCAGTGTCCATACATTATGTGCAAACCTATTGAGGTTATAGGATGTAATGTAGCCATCCACCACATGCTCACAGACAAATAAAGAAAACCATTAAACCCATCGCCACGGGCAGCACGATTTAGAATAATAATGATAAATCGGCATGCAGAGTGATTCTGCTGCAGGGTGGTGCATGTGAGATGAAGCAAGACGAAGACAAAAGAATGAAATCAACGCATTAGCGTAATTCCGACGCTGGATGACAATACCAATCCGACATACTTAGTTTACGCATTACTGCAGACAGAACGCTCGGGCCCAGACGCCACGCTGCAAACACACACCAGAGGCTTCATATGGAGTGTGGATGAACTGCGCCTTGTCTTTGAAGCGTAATCCAGAGATCCGTCACCGCCCTGACACACGTGTGTGTTTCTCCCTCTCGCAGATCAGGTCTGTTCGTGTCAGGGCAGAGGAAGTAAACGGAAGCTCCCCTCTGGAGAAGAACTCTGCAGCCCTCACGATGCAAAAGTGGCCCGAAGACAGAAGAGGCTCAATAACTAGATGTCCTTTGATAGTTGAAATGCTGTCTGCTTTTTATAACATCAAACATCATGGTTAATATTATATGCTGTTATACTACCGTCTGAAATAATGAGACTTTACGCAACGCGTTACCATTCAGCAGTTGTTTTGGAGCTTTCCACTTCATCGCTTGAATTTCGTCTGCATAACGAGTTGGTCGATTGTGATTTTTTTATTTAAAAGAAGTAAAAAAACAACGACCTACCTATTATTCATGTTGGTGTCCAAAAAGACACATTCGACAAAAAAAACCTCGTCACAGGGCTCACTTGGTAGGTGTTCTGGTGTCTTGTTTTACTGATAAATCACAAACTAGTTTGACAGGAAGGAGACTAAGTGAATCGATGAGAGAGAAGTATGTCATCAAGTCAGGTCGCCAGCAAGGTTCTCTTCTTTTTTTTCCACACAAACTTCTCTTACATTTCCCATCAATGGTTTTGGCTTGTGAGTGTGCACATGTGTTCTCTTCCCCCTTTGCTTCATTCAACAATTCAACAGCGTATCCTGTGTCATGTCCTGTCATGTTCTGATTGGTCGGTTTGTAGGTTGTGGGTCATGCAGCAGTCACATTGTTTTGCAGGGGGTCACAGAAGCTCTAGATCGGTTGCGAGAGGAACAGTATAAAAGTATAAACAGTATAAAAAACTGTTCCTCCATGATGACAATAAGAAGCTATATCACTGCGCCTAGTGTGGAATATCATTTCATTTGAAAGTTTCCCTTCGGTCGTCAGCTGTGATGTCGGAAATGAAGAGAATGCTGAAGAAGAATGTGGAGGGATGAGCGGCCGTTCACATGCAACGTTTATTTTTTGCCCGTAAAATCCATTGTTGTCACTGTAGATGTGTGGAAGTTAGACCCATGCACAGGCGTCTGTTTTTCAGGCTGCGCCTATATACATTTTTTTGTTATATTCCAACTATTGGAACACTGCAGTGACGAGGAGCAATCAATCAGAGCCAGCTGATATCGCTTCTTGAGTTAATATAAGGACAAGGTAATATTTTAGTGCAGGGCTACCCAGAGGTTTACGTGCTCTTTCCATCCATATAGTGCTCCCTCTGGCCTCCTCCTGGATTCCCCACTGGTTACTAACAGACGGCGTAATATAATTCACAGATGTCCGCTTTTAATGTGGATACATGTTATTTTCGGCGCTCTGTGTGTGCGCGTCACACCCGTTTCCCAAGTGCCTCTGGTGTATTTCAGACTTGTACGCAGTTTCCCCAGCGGAACCTCAAGCAACATTTCAATCTGCCAACAGGCGGGAGTTTTCTGGGGACTCGATATAATAATAAAAGAGAAGACTCTCTCGCTTGTGCTTGTGAAATCGTGGATTCTAATCCGTTTGTTGATATGCTCCACACTCCTGTCAGTTCCACGTCAGCCGTGGTTTAGAATAACCCATATGGAGAAAAGCGAATAACCGAGCACGTATTCCACGGTGCATGGCTATGTCCGGTAGCGGCAATTTATCTTCTCGGTCACATTAAGTAGTTTCATCAGAGCGGTCTCACGCTCTGCACTCAAAGTCCTGGCAGTGGTCTGTCTCAGGAGACATAAGGGCGATATTTACTGTACTGCAGTACGTATAAGGTTCAGTGTGGTCGACGGTTTGAAAAGTTTGACGATAACGGCTAAATCTGAAAAACGTGAGGGGTGTCAGCAAAAAGCAGAAAGACTGCAAAAAGCAGAAAGACTGCAAAAAAAAGACTGCAAAAAGACTGCTAGTCTTAAAATGTTGCTTTGAAAATGTTTGGAAGAAATTCTTTTCCAGTGTGGGACTGGAAACAAAGCCAGCTCTGCATTCTCGTTTTAACACTGCCATCCAACATAAACTGCTCCTTCAGTAAACAACATAAATTGTCAACAGTCCATTTCATTCCCTCTCAACCCTCAACCAGGTGATACAGTCAGTCCAGTGGGAGGCTGTTGGAGGGAGCAATGGAGATTACTTTGCATTTCGAAACTAATTAACAGGCAAACGTTTGAAAGCTCAGGAATTGTTCCTGTGCCCGTTGGTGTAGGACGTGGCTGACAGCAACATACATCTGTGTACAGTGCAGCTTTATTTTTTAATTTTGGGAGATTTTAGTTCATCCTTGAACTTATGTTTAGTGACTCAGTGAAGCATTGCTCTTCATGTTAAGTAAGTGCATTGTTTTCTGTGTGATTTCCTCACTTTTCTTACATTAAACTTGACTGTGTGACTTCCATTCACCGAGCCATGCACTGTTGAATCAGTGATGTGCTGCCCTGTATATATGTGTTGTCAGCTTGGGCTTCATAACAATGTCAGGCTCTAGATCATAGACTGTGTATAAGAAGCGGATGTTATGAAGCCTCGAGTGAGGCAATTTCGCAGTCGCCCATCTTGAATTTCATCTGTTGCCATCTTTTGTTTTTTCTCAACCAATGAATGGAAGTTACCTGTCAATCACAATAAGCCTGCCCTAAAGCATACCCTTCTTTATGGTCTATTTGACTCTAAATGGACCATAATTTACTAAATAAACGTGATGCTGCATTGAAGACTTGAAACTAGAGATTGAGACCACAAAGTAATGTTTTCAATGTTTACTGAGGGAATAAATCAAGAGAGAAGTAGAGTCATTTTCTCATAGACTTCTGTAGAATGTCCTGTGGTTCACGCCATGGTCCGTCTGCTTTGTGTGACTTTGTTTAAACTCAGACAACATGACAGCTGACAGTGTTTTTCATTCAAAAGTATATGAGCAAAGTCAATGTACATAATTCTGCTGGATGCGTGCGATGGCATGCTCTTTCATGTGGGCGTGCATAATGCATAGCTGCTTTACAGTGCTCACCTTTTATGTTAAACCAGGTAAGTATTATGACATGCGGTGACATTCATGCACGTCATGTCAACCACCGCCACTCAAGGGCTCTGACTCCAGAACCACCGCTAACAATAATGTCAGAAGCTACGTGCCGGCGTGACATTAGCTTTGTTTCAATGCAACAAAGCAATAAGAAGCGGAGATGGGGTTTTATTTAATCACGGTGATGTACTCATTGTTTCTGCTTCTGTAAAAGTGGGCATGACTAAATGCATTACTGTTTGCAGCCTGCCAAGCTAATCTCACAGAACAATGAAATGCCTCCCACGGCTGGAAGGAGCGTGTGGGCAGCGTTTGAAGAGGAACACAGGAAACGGAGCGCTGCTTTCTCTTCAGACGCACAACTGTGCATCGCCAAGTGGACGTATGTGGGCCCGCACACATCTGCCCGTTGGTTTGCGACCACCAGGGCTCTCATTTGTAATTTAGAAAAAGGGTCAAAGCCACGCTAAATGTTTGCGTATGGCGGAAAAATATTCAGATTCATAAAACCTTGGGTACGCCGGCCAGTGAGTTATTTCCTTTGATGAATCCCAAATCAACCTGTAAAATGTGCGTGTGATATTAAGTGAAATTGAATGTGAGAGGCATCGTTATACCTGTAACGATGAGTTTCAGAGTTTTCGTACAGGTGCGCACATTCTCCCGTCAACTTTGTGCAGGTCACGCGTGGTCTGAATTAATTTATGAAGAACATTTACGTAACTTTGGTCTGACACACAGTTATCACTTCACCACGTAGATGAAGGCCAGCAAGGTCTGAAAGGGGCTCATGACCGACTGGGCCATGCTAGACGTCGTCTGCGTTATCTGCAAGAAAATAAATGTTAAGGCAGTCAAGGCTTCCTGACGAAAAATAAAAGAATTCAAGTATTTATCTCACTCGGATTCAGGTCCCCTGCTTACAGTGAAAGGAAACTTTGAGCTATCTTTCTGGTACAAAGAATTGTGACACACGCTTTTCAAATGTCTTAAAGTCGCACCGACTACCATAACTGTGGCGTATGGGAAGCGAAACGACAGATAATGCTCTTTTATGTGCATAATGTTGTCGGGGGCGTGCATAATGCATTATATATTTGCATAAAGCTGAGCAGTGCTCAGAGTAGTGTATATATCTCCAACTCACCGCTACTCCTTCCCCCGAAGATCCTGTAGGGTCCGAATGAAGCCGTATAGAGAACATGTGTGTGATGTCAGTTCATGTCTGAAAAGGGCTCATGACAGAGGAAGGAGATTTCAGAGAGGGTGTGTTAAGAGCTGCTTGGAAACAGCCAGAGTGGCGGATGAGATGAGCTCCAGCGATGGGAGAGGAGAGGCAGGAGGGAACGAGGCAGCTGGCACCGAACGCCCACCAGGGCAGCAAAACAAACGCACAGACAGACAGATGGTGGAAACACACACACACACATTTACTGTGTGCACACACATGTGGAAAAGTAAGGAACAAAGAGGAACCTTTGACATCTGATCCATCTCTTACTGTCTGGCCTCAGGGGTGACTGACGTACAGAGAAGCGAAGTCCCGCCTCTGCCGCCATGGGATCTTAATTCGGAAACAATATGTACGGTAGAAAAAGTCCCCAAAAAGGTGTAATATAGCTACGAAATATTACGCTTCTCTGGTTTGTTGATAAAAAACAAAACGAGACAAAGTGCAATGAAAACAGACTGAGAATAAATAATGAAAGGATGGCACAAACACAGGACTTTCAATCTTTTAGTGCTTTTGTTGCTGTCACCTGAAGTTGTTTTGCTTTAATTCATATCACTAAGTTTCACCGTTTGGTCAGTCTGAAGCATAATTTTGGTAATGATAACCGCCAACGGCCATTCAGTCGGATGATAATATAAAAAATGGGCGGCTGACGCCTAATGTTTGCGTAACTGAAGTTATGGTCATGGTGATTATACCAGATAACTTAATCTTGACCAATCAATCCTCTGAGTTAAAAAAGTTAGCTGGATGAGAATTACCGGAATCGTTTAGTCCTCATGTTATCCCGGATTAGCTAAACCGCGGTTGTTGGACCTGTTTTCTTGTGCTGTACTATTACAAAGACATCGTCTGAGATGTGTAATGTGGTGGTTTGATTCTCAACATGTACATCGAGTGTAAAAGTAGTAATGTGAACTTCCGTCATTTTAAAATACAGTGACATTTAAGAAATGAGTTGACACTACTCTTGAATGAAATGATACGTGTTCCCATGTGCAGCATTTGTATGGATTAGATGTGCATCCACCCAAGTATGAGTTATTCTTAACTGAAATCCCGTGAGCTTCTAGCCCTTAATGAACCACATAAGATACTAGGAATATATATTTCCCTTTCATTGCCCGATGACAGTGTATGAGGAAATGACTCAGGAGATGAGTCATAAATAAAAAAAGGAGGAGGCCAGATAGATGAGCTTAAGTCCTGTCGATCACAGGGTGATGGGTGGCAATTACTCCAATTTGCAAAATCTCCATCTGAAGCAGAAGAAAATCTGAGCTATTTATTTGAATATATGTAATTAAATCTCACCAAATTACCTTAGAATATGAATGAGTTTTTAAATATATATTTTTAAGTTTTCTTTGTATGTGCTTTTCAACGGTTACACTCTTGTTCTGCATGTAACTTGTGGATTGTATTTTATTTTTATTTTTTAAAGATGCGTGTCCTTTAAACTCCAGTCCCAAGGGAAATCTATTTTTAGTCCCACAGCAGCTGTAGGTTACATTTTCGAGCTAACAGAAACAGACGCGACACATATTTAGACCGAGCCCCATGCAGCAGTGTCGACTGCAGGCAATTTATGTGACAAATGACCCATCATTTAAAACCATTAATCTCTTCCTTAATGTGGCTGGCAGGTGTGCTGTCAACAGGCGCTGTGTGGGGACACGGTTTGTGTAGCTCCTCTCGTTATTTTTTCTTACCCCCCTCATGGCAGGGAAAAAGGAAATATGTACTTTTAGTGTGATCGAGGCTAGTGCATTTTGGCTCAGCAGGTATAGGTGTTGTGACCAGGAGAGCCAAAGAGCTGCAGACAATGTGATTTATAGCATTCAACTATCTCATTATCTGGCTGTGGCTATCAGCTGTCAGCTGTCAATGTGCGTGCACACACACACACACACACACACACACGCACATACACACTCATAAAACTTTCATAAAAAAGTATAGCTACAGGGCAAGTGTATGATTGTGTTTCCTCCAAAACCAAGTATAATAACGGACTGTGTGGGTGACTGGCAGATGTGTGTGTGTGTGTGTGTGTCTTCCTCAGCCAAGTCAAATGGGTGAATGGGTGCCAGTTGTCAGACGGACTTTGACAGTGTGTGCATGTATGTGGATGTAAACCCCGCTCCTGGCTAAGTATGCTACACTTCTAGGTCAGTGAAGAGCAGACGGATGTGTGTTTGTGTTACTGTAGGCAACACAAGTCTATCTATAATTTAGTCAAAGTTAATAAATGTGTGTTAACAGACAATCAGCTGACCACTGAAATAATAAAATAATAATAATAATCCACTGTTTATACTTTCTTACATTGTATTTATCCACCACATTGCACTGCACTCTAATCTACTAACTCTGAATCTAATGGGCCTTTGACATAAAATGCGTAACTCCGGGTTGTATGTAACTATCGGAAATAAATAACGGAAGCCCTTCAGTAAAAATGTCTGACGTCTGTTTGACACATTAAGTATCAAAGGACATGTGACACGAACAGTGGTCTCCGAGGTGAAAGTCCTGCGCTTGTTTGACCCGAACACAACTCAAGAAGAAACACCAGAGCTTTAATATGCGTCCAACACATTTCATGACATTTCACTCAAAACCACAAACATTTACAATTATTGGAGGTATTAGTATGACAGAAAAAAATCTTTATTTGCAATAATAATTATACCTTGCTGAAACTTCTGTCTTGCATTGCTGATGGTTAGTCGCATACAAAGTAAATGAAACACACAAGACACATTTGTTTCATTTATATTCTCTTTAATATATCTTAAAAAAATGGATATACAATCTGAGAAAGAAACGGTTGAGGATTTGAAGAACAAATTGTTAATCTTCTCCCCCGGCCCAAACATGGAGTTAGCCCAAGCAGAGACATGGTCGCAATAGCATCCAGGGAGAAATAAACACTGCTAACTGCCAAACTAAAGGACATATGACAAGTCAGAGTATTAGTAAGGCTAACATTAAGTACAGCGCACTGGGCTACCGTATCCTGCAGGCAACTACTAACACGACAATGAACTGCCGCGGCGACAGGCAGTTACATTAGCCTTCAGGGTGTGAGTGGTCCAACACCATGCTGGAGAATACCACACAACGCCCACATTCACATTCGCTTTCAACGGACCAGGTATTGGTCATATGCTGAGGTCCTTTATGTCAGCAGAGTCAGTGTTGCCTGTTATTCCGTTGACTTTCACCAAGAAAACAATAACTAGTTGAGCTGTTGAACCCTGGGCCAGAATAACAGAACTAGGAGCGAGGAGGAACCGGAGCATGCTAACAAGTCACATCATTTCAACACGTCATACTTTAACTGCCCCACACACACACACACACACGCTCAACAAGCACATATCGGTCTTTGTGCACACACACACACACACACACACACACACACACACACACACACACACACACACACACACACACACACACACACACCTTTGACAATAACATTTCAGTCTTCAACAACTACATTTCTGACATACTCAGTAAATGCACCACTGGTCAGATCACATAGACTTTGCCTCATGCAGACGTGTGAACACGAAGCTGAATGGAGTGAGAATAGTGTGGATGTTCAGATATGAGACTCGAACTAGAGGCACAATGCTAGCCAGGACCAAGCAAAACACACACACACACACACACACACACACACAAACTCAGTGACAGCCTCTTCCTTCCTTTCTTTCTCTATCTAACACACACACACACAAAATGAAAACGCATTTCATGGCCTAAATCCACAATGGCAGTGGAATAGCAGCACCGTACTCAAGTTCACTAGCAAGCTAACAAGTGTCTAGCAAGCTTTGTAGCTAGCGAGCAGATCCACTGGTGAGCATACACCTGGCTACTGAGTGAACGACATCACTGTCGCCTACTTGTACTTGTATGGACGCCAAGAACGACGCACAACTGAGGAAAAGAAAGACACTCGTTTGTTAGCGAGCTAGCTGGTAAGCTCGCCCGCCGGCGTGTTACCTCACTGGCCTGCTTGCTAGCTAGTTAGCTTGCTTTCTAACTGCCTTTACCGCATGAACTTCTGTATTTATCTGGAGGTTCACGTCCACTGACAGTTAAAACATACAGAGAGAGAACACAGTAGAGAACGCACTTCTGTCTCTCCAGAAAGACGCGCTCTACACGTTAGCTCTGGAAATCTCTTACAGCAAGCAGACTGAGAAGGTCCTTAACCGTCTTGAGACAGTAACATGTCTTTTATTCCATATTGCAGCACGATGACAAAGACGTGAAACAATAACTCAGAGGTAAAAGTGCCGGCTTTCAGCTTTAAAAGAACCATTTGTATATCAGGAATAATTTTAAAAAAACATACAGATCAATGATAACTTGTTCTGTAGCTGCTAAATGCTCACCAGCTAGTCGCTAACTGCTTTTGTTTGCTGTTCGTTTTTTAGAACTTTTTAGCTGAAAACGGCAGAAAAAAACACCTGAGAGCGGTGAGAAACAAAAAGTAAAGCGTTGGAACTGAAAAAAAGGTACAATTCCTACACTATTATCTGTTATGGATTTAAAAAATTAAAACTGAATCAGGACTTTAAACTCATAGTCGTTGTTTCGCCTTAAACTCACTGAAGTACAGAGTGACCACACACTGAATGTGTGGCAATGTGATAGTACTTCCTGATTGCACTGTAGTATGAATGAACCTCTCCATCCTCAATGGAAAGAGGTACATGTGGTTGTGTGTGTGTGCGTGTGTGTGTGTGTGAGAGAGAAACAAGAGGGAATGAGTGAGGAAAGACAACAAAGAGGCACAGAGGAGAGTCGACGCTGAACACATGACAATACATTTTGGCTGTGGTTTTTGTAGTCGTGCTTTATCCCGCTGGAGCTGAAAACGCTAAACAGAAAGTGTGTTAATGCGAGCGGTGTGTGTGAGTGAGTGTGCATGCAAGGAGGATGACAGAACGGACAATGTGCTCATTCACATGCTGTCTAGTGGAGCTGGAGGCCTGTGTATACGTGTGTGTTTACCTACATTGTGTTTATGTGACTGAACTCACATGCATTTTCTCTTTAGTGACACAAACATAGCAGGCACTGGAACAGAGAACTGACAGCAACAGATATTCTTTCTCTTGATTCGTCTTTTTCTTTCTTAAATAGCTGGACGCTAAATTTCGCACATCACCACATCCCTCGCCGGCCGTTGCCGTGGCTCGACTCTCCTCGGGGAGGCGGCGTCAATGAACGGACATCGTGGTCATCGTAACACTCAATCTATCAGGATGATGAAAGCGTCATGTCCTTTCGTATGCAAGTCTTTACTCAAACGCATCGTTTCTGTATTTTCTTTTTTTTTAATAATTTTTTTTGCGTTCTTGCAATGTGGAGTTTATTGCAATCTTGTGAACAGCAGGGCAGCAGGGGAGAGTCAAAGAGTCAGCTGTTGATTCACACATGTGGGAGGGGGAGTTGGCCAAGGTTAGCAGAGGCAAGGTAGAGCAGTTTGGTTGGTTGGTGCAGGCCGACTTCGGAAAGCTTCTATCATCTGGCGTGGTGCTTGATGTAATCTTGAACCTTTTTTCGAAAATCCTCCTTGATTGGAGAAAGGTAAAAAGAGAGGACGGGAGTTAGACGGAGGAACCAGATATTAAACATTTGTAGAGGGCGAATGGAAGTCAAGAGTGGAAATACGAATACAAAAAAACTGAAAAAAAAAATGTAACATTGTAAACAAAAAGTATAAAGCTTTTTGCTCTTTGTAGCATAATTTTGCGCACACACACACACACACACACACACACACACACACACACACACACACACACACACACACACACACACACACACACACTTATTTGAACTGCATTTTGATCATTCAGAGAATATCTCATCTAGTGTCGGTGTCTCGTGTAAATCTAATTTATGATATTCTGTCATCCGAGTTGACTTTCTCCTTCTGGTCGTGTCTGACCCTCTCCACTCCCTTTTCTACTTTTCCCTCTCCTCTTCGTCATGCCCCTCCTGGTCGTGCTTGGCTCCTCTCCGTCCCTCCCGGTTATTTCTGGCCTACTCGACTACTACTACTTCTACTACTCTCTGGCTTCCTCCTCCCTGTCCGGCGTTTCAAGCGTTTTGGTATTTCTTCTTCACCCGCTGCTTTTAACTCGATTTGCTTGTGTCTACACCCTCTTCATATTTCCTGCAAACTATTATTTTCGAAAAATCCGCCGGAATGTTTACAACACACACACGCCATGGATTTGGTCAAAGGCTGTTATTAATTTGAGCTGCGGCAGCTTTCTCGTCCGAAAGGATTTCCTTTATTCTATCTGCACAGGAAAGCGCAGTGATTAGCAGAACTGCACTGTGGGGTTGACACATCGTACATTATAGGAACTGTCGTAATTGGTTGCACGCTGTCTGCGGCATTCTTTTCACGGATTAATGACGATGCAGTCGGTATTGCTTCGGCAGCATCAATGCTACCCATAGAGGTGCATTAGATATGACTTCCATGCACAGAGTACTGAAACAATCCACATTGCTACTGAATGTGGCTTTGATCAGCAGATTCAGCACTTTGTCCACTCAGATTTCCAAAGAGAAAGTCCCTCCAGACAACATGGAAAAATGCTAGGCTCAATTTACTCTCCACTATGATGCACTTTAATATTAACCAGTTAATTTGTGGCTAAACTAATAGTGTGCTGCATGCAGTTTCTATTTAGTTTCTAGGTTTGCCTCCTCCCTCTCTAGTCCCCTCTTAACTTGTTAGCCCTGTCACTCCTTTCGTCAGCGCTGGGGTCTGGGTCATAACCCGACTTCGCCTCACTGATTTACGCCACAGCTCCGGCGGGTAATCACGCGCACAATGCTGGGGCTTCTGTGTCTGAGGCGAGATCCAGAGAACGTGAGAAAAAGAACGAGAGTCAGAGTGACGGGAACAAGAGGCGTGGGGTGTGTGTTCCTGTGTGTTTCTGTGTGTTTCTGTGTGTGTGTGTAAACACAGATGACAGACACAGGAATGCTGAAAAGCTGCTACCGCCAAAACATTTCAGCAGTCTGAGGACCCGTCCCCAGCCGGATGATGGATTGACCTTATTGCCACTGAGGGATTTCTTCACCCAGTTTTAATGCCACACGTGTGGTGAACGGCGCAAAGCGGGTGGGTTGTCAGATGCACGGAGGTTTCCACGACCTCGTGCCATATCGGTTTATTTCGGTGGCACAATGTGTGTGACGGCTAGGCTAAAAAAAATGAAGCAATGGGAGCCACAGAAAATGGATTTAACTGAGGCTATTATTCTGCCACTGGGAGCTCAGAGATGCTCCCTTCGTGTTTCAGATTCTATGATGATCTGAGGCCAAGTGACTCAAATAATTCAATAATGTTTTTAAGTTTAGAGCTAGAGGCGTATAATTCCAGCTGTGAGCAATGTGCAAGGCAGCAGATCGAATACTCAAAGATATTTCATTTCCTCAGAGCAACAAACAAATAACTTTAAATGGATTGGACCGTGATAACACATTGGTGGTATCTTTTTCTGGACTCTCTTAGTCGGTGCGGACGTATCTGCAGCTGCGCAGAGGATTGTGGGTCGGAATGGTAGCTTGTGTAATGCAAAATGCGACCGGATGCAGTCGGTCATCCTGGTATTTTTGCCATGCTTTTGACACACTATGTAGGGGGACATCCTAATACTTTTTCTGGCACACTAAAAAGTGGCTAGCAGCAGAATGCTAATGTGCTCACAATGACTACGACAAAAACACAAAGTCTAGCTGAGCCTGAGAGGTATTTCATTAGATTTGCAGGTATTTGTTCATAAACCAGTGTATGAGACATTACTGGATATGGAATGGTATAGAAATTTTAATCGATTATGGCAGCAGATGGAACGTTAGTTCGTTATGAAACTGTCTAAATGTAGTACTGGTGCCTCTCTGTGGCCGACATAATCAAACAAGACCATCAGCGAGAAGATTGGCTATTTGTACATACTTATTCTTATTGCTCGTTATCAATGCCAACGTCGGTTCAATTCCGCCTAAAAATCAAACCAAATCCTGCAGGAGCCGCTGGGACACCATGATATCTCAAGACGGACATGTGTGGCATCATGAGGTGTTCAATGCACAGTTCAGTGTCAGAAGATCAGAGGGGATACAGACTAGTTTGTAGCCAAATATATGTGTGCCTGTTGGAGGTTATCACTCCCCCCCCCCCCTTCAAATTCCTAGATGAAATAATGAGCAGAAACATGGTCCCCGTCAAAGGAATTCCACATGTTGCCCGTCTGTCTGTGTGAAGAGGACAGCGAGTGTCAATATGGGATTCGGGTCCGTCTGTCGCCGCTCATCCGCCCGTCTGTCTCTCTCTCATCTTGTCGACCCAGCTGTCTCTTGCGAGCTTTAGCAAACATTTGCGGGAAGATTTGCGATAAACGAAAGGCAGATCAACAGCAAGCCGCTTATAGAACAAGGGAGCGGTTACATTGAATCTTTAACGCCACCTCACACATTTATTGCCAAGATACATTTGACTTTTTTCTTACTTTGCCCCACCTCTCTCGTTCTCTTTTACAACAGAAATCTGGCTGAGAGTGCAAATTACTTTGGCGTTCATTAGTTTGAGAACTCCAAGCACACCCTGCAGTCGATTAAAAACTTTGCTCTGCTTACTTTTTTTTTTTTTTGGCTCCATTTCTTCCCCGCAGAAGGCAATTAATTCTCCTCTCCTCCAGCAATCTGTGCAGGTACTCAAACATATGCACCGTCATCTGAGGGGAGGGCATGCAAATTAAACCCTACGGGTGCAAACGGTTACTTTAAAATCTGCTCAAAAAAGGGGATAAATAAGCGAGGGAAAGCCCCTGCATGGATCAGGACAACAGACTGCAAAGGGAAAGATGAAGGGAGGCTCATGGAAGTGAACTCCAGTGTGGTCCACCGGGGTCTGCAGCCGATGTCAAAGCCTTCCGCTCCGCACTCAGGAGTTAAATAATGCCGTTGATTGAGCGCTTCACATCACGACTTTCAATCAATTTGATCCAGCACTGAGGACGAAGGAGCTCGAGAGAGCGTAACCGTTGAGATTATCCTCACCGAATACTTCGGAACTGTGTTTCATGACGGACTTCGATTTAATGACAATACAGATGGCGTTAAGGGGGGAAAAAGGCTCAGTGGTGTCTTGACAAGTTACACAAACTGAGCTCTAGACCTCTTTTTCCTGTATTTGCTGCTTTACAACCCTTCATCAAGACGACAGGAGTCGAGCTCTCCGGCCCAGTTTAATACTGAACAATACCTCAAGTAACAAATGGAATGACCCGCTACGTGTTCTTTAATAAAAGGAATACTTCACCCACAAAATGACCGTTTGTATTTCAATTACTCACCTCGTTTTACTTTAAATTCTTGAAGAAAAACCTTGTTGCGAGTAATTGGATGCATTTATACTTGGATTAAACCGCTAGAGTTGTGTAAGAGTTTGTAAACAAATCATTTTATATAGTTTTGCTGTTGTTGAATTTGTTTCAGTTTATTGAGACTTTTCTCCATTTTTGTTTTATTCGTTCAGCGTGGCGGCATGCCTGGAAAACTTTTTCTCTAAGAATTCACATATTGAGTAATTGATTGACAATAAACCACTGAGAGTGAAACATTGCCGTGAAGCTGCCGGTATTGCTTTTTAGATTGCCTGTATATACAACAAGTACAAGGAAGTCTGGTTTACTTACATGTATTTAGAACTACACTGAATAGGGGAAAGGGATGTGGTTTGCAGGTGTACATGAACCGTATCGCTTATGAAAAGTGAGTTTTATGTTATTCTAATAACAGCAGTGTAATGCATCTACATGACTCTTTGGAGGTAAGTTTCAGCACTGAGGGTGTTCCTAAATGTTGGTATTTTTGAAAAGCAAACTCAAGACCTACCTTTTTATTCTGGCTTTCAATTGAGCTGTAATTGTTTATCTTTCTATTTATTGTATGTAATCTTCCTACTCTGGCTTTCAATTGTGCTTTTTTAATGTATATTTATTTCTATTTATTTGGTTTTATCTTATTAGTTTGGTAATTGCATTGATATTGAATTTGTATTACACCTCTTCAATCTTTCTTCATTTATTTCACATCCTACCTCAAGCGTTTCCTCACCGTAAATTGATGATATATATGCCAGCTTCCTTTTTTTTTTCTTTTTCTGTTATTATCAAACTTGTTATTAATTACACAGTGACTTATTGTTGTCGGGGGATGTACTGTTTAAAGTACTTTGTGCTAAATTTTCTTCGCACGATAAGAGTTATACATATAAAGTCTGATTGATTGATTGATTGATTGATCGATTGATCAACACTGTCCTCCAGTAAAACACAAGTAGCCACCAGTAGCCACGTAAAGCCCTCGACACCGGGGTTTGGATGAACAGCGGTTTTAAAGCCGGTCTCCTCTCTCTGAAGAGACGTTAACAGCGATGAAGCCTGACGCATTGCATCTCATCTCTCCAGCGGTATGAGAGGAGGTGCGATACGATCAGATGACAGCACAGCTGAGACGCAATCACAGGCACGCGGGTCTGAAGGAACCGGGTAATTACTGTGACACGTAACCCCGAACAAGAGGGACCCGATGTCCGCCTCGAGCACACGTCAGCAGTGTGGATGCTCGCTGAACCAGAGCCTTGGAGAAAGCTCCATCTCAGACTTACAAACTGCTCGTAGCAGAGAGCGGCGATGACGGGACCAGATGGGCGTCCCCCGCCTCCTGAATTTGCATTCCCGATACAGTGACCCTACTCTTTGCAGGAAATCAATTTGCTTGAATCGCAAATAATTGGTGTGTGCATTTCTTATTCAAATGGAAGGTTCCACGCGATCAAGATGCATGTATAAAAGTGATGTCTCATAAAAAAAAATCCTCAGCACAGGGGTTGCCACCCTTTTGGGACTCAAGGCCCACTTCTGATTGTATTCAGATGGCCACCTTCCCCAATAAATGAGAAAACAAGTCAAATAAAAGGGGCTGTAAATATGTGTTGAGCCTCTGCCAGCTGCAATGATTAACATGAAATAAATATTCACCCATCAGCGCCTGCCATTATTAATCCAAATGTAATAGTTTTCAGAGTCATAGTTCCTCAACACGGTTTGAAGCTTTTACTGGCACAAGGTTGTCTCCCACATCACCTCCTCATTTAAAAAAAAATTAAAAATGATGCATTTAAACTAGACTTTCTTTGTATTTTATATCATCAATAAATAGCTTTTACAATTACACCCCCAAATATGTTTTAATTGAATCTATGGACCAGTTTGGCAGGCGTTGCCGACCAGCTGCCTCAGCACATACTTCATCAAAGGCCCGCTGCTTATACCAGGCGTGGTACAGAGCTGGATGTAAACGGTTGGCACGCGGCTACATTTGGAGTCATGTTTCATCACCTCTGACAAAAACACCCGCTCAAACCCAAACAAATTCACCGCCACGATGAGAGCGAGCCCTGAGTATCGCAGGATACAAACTACATGAAGAAAAACAATATTGATGAGTGAACCCGGTCGTTCCCATTTTCATGCGGCCGAGGAACCGCCCCGATGTCTCTCCCTCCTTTGGTACTCACTGCTGAGGGCAGAAAGCTACTAACGGGGATGGAAACCAGATAAGGAGTCAGTAAGTAGCATGCGTGGTTTTGTATTCGTGTGTGTGCTTGACATGATGGATTATTGACCGAGGCGGCGAAGCCACTGGAGAGACCCGAGGAAGCCAGAGCGTGTAAGAGCAGCATTTAGAATGCAGAGGACGGCGATGAGGATTCCTTTGGACTCTGGAGTCCCGCCCCCTGCGTGCTTCGGTAGCGTGTCACATTAGAGTAAAAACACTCTTGCAGTACGTCCCGAATACATTAGCAACAAAATGATATTGCCATACTGCAGATTTCGGAGCTCTTCTGCTTTCTCGCAGATCCACCAGGCGCCATTTTATAGAATTTTCTGACATTCTGCTCGGAGGCGTATTCGAGGGGAAGAGCCGATTCCCTTTGCTTCACACCGTATCTGTTTATGTGCGTTTATACAATGCTGTGGTATTTTTTGAGGCCATCGTTGTCGGTGAGGTCGCCTCGTGGGACTTCACCCCATTGAGTGGAGTTTCTCCCCATACTACAAACACACTGCTGCTGTTTGAAAACAAAATGGCTGTTCAAAAGTTTACTTTTTTGTTTTCCAAATTCCTTCTGACGCCGTTTTAACAACATTCACTTTTTTTAACACACTCAAAACCTGCTTAGACTGCGTGTGTGTAGCATGGAATCGGGCCTCAGCAAATGTTTACATTCTAAGGGAAAGTCAGACAAAATGCACAGAAATGCTTCAGATTCATTCCTCCTGGTCTGCTGATGAAAATTACTAAAATCTGAAACCTCACTTATTTAGTTAAAACATGTCAATTTCACACAATACCTTTCACGCATTCTTCTTATGCTACGGAGGAGCTTAATTAGCATGTATAGATGAAAAACAAAAAGGCATTCCCCAAAAAGACAGCACTTAAAAAAAGGGTGAGCACGGTTCACAATTCGGCACTCGTCAGCGGTCTTTATGAAAACTAATAAACACTGAGGGAGCAGACATCAGTCAGAGGACGTGCTCTCACCTCAACCTGACATTCTGCCATGTCAAGTGATATTTCATAATTCACCATTACAGACGCAAACACAGCTAATGCTGGAGCTGCAGACTCTTTCTTTATTCCATTTTAGCGCCTAACTGTGTTTGTAATACAGCCGTCTGGGCTGCACACACACACACACACACACACACACACACACACACACACACACACACACACACACACACACACACACACCTAACTAAATTGCCCATGAAGATGCTTCCTTTCAGCCACTTTAACCAGCCGATGTATTCAGAGTGCAGCCACAGGAGGAGATCCACTTCAAAAGCTTCCAACACACACACAAGCCCCGGCATCCGCATTAGTGCATGCGCACCAACGCGCGCACACACACTCCCGCGGCTTCACCCACTCATTGCTGAGGTTGATTACGGCAGGCTGCGACTCAGTGGGAGTGGGTCACGGATGGCCGACTTTGTGTTATCAGCTGTTGTGACTCCAGAGAACCACAACAGCATTTCAAGGCAGCGCTTTAACTCGGCGTCCTTTAAATTTTGCGAAAGTGATAATATCTTGGAAAACATCTACAGTTTTGTGAGTGTGTTGCAGTACGATACCTGCCCTGTTGCCTTTGGATGCTATAAAAGGAATTAAATGAATACTTTAACTTTCTGGGAAAATGCTACTTCCTGGAAATCCACTTCGGTGATGATATCATGCTGAAAGACTTCGTATAACAAAGAAAAGGTTCAAACGATTTTGCCGTCGCCATCTTGGAATAAGGCCTTTGACATGTTTTTTAAGCCAATGAATGGAAGTTACCGTATTTGGAATGGCGGAGGAGTGACGTCGAGGCGCCGTATAAGGCTCTGGTAGTGGGAGCGACCTGTCAATCACAGTAAGCCGCCCTAAAGAATACTCTACTTTATGGTCTATTTGACTCTAAATGGACCATAATTTACTAAATGAACATCATGCTGCATTGAAGAAGACTTGAAAGAGAAGAGAAAGAGATTGAGACATAAACTCATGATTACAATGTTTACTGAGAGTAGGATCATTTTCTCATAAACTCCCATTCCATTTGACTTCCTTTTACAACCAGAGGAGTCGCCCCCTGCTGGTCAGCAGAGAGAATGCAAGTTTTAAGACATTAGAAGGATGTCCACAAAGTGTAGCATCCGCGTTAAAACAGAGACAGGACTTTCTCCTGGTACGTCTGTGGCAAACAAAGAAAATGAAAAAATATGTCATGTGTTCACCGTTTCACCTGCGAGTACAGTTAATTATCAGGCTCAGAGTGTTATTTTCCTTTGGTCGGGGATGGAATTAGCAAAAGACATTTGCTATGAGAACGACTGGCTGAGTTTATGAACGGCCGTCTGAAAATAAAAGGTATAGCAGTGTGCCTTATGTTTTATGCATCACCAATGACATGTGCCTGGGCGATGAAAATCCATCTGCATGTGCACCTGGACTCGCAAAGTATAAAGACACGGGCTGTGTGCGTGATCACTCCTCCAATACCTCTCCTACAATATGGACACTCGGTAGTTAACTCTGTAGGGAGCAATAAATTGCTACACACTCGTGAACCCTCCCGGTTTTACATCATTACTGACGGGTGCAGAGCCGGACAAGGTCAAATTTGCGTCTAGAAAATGTAACGGGGGGGGAATCGCTCTCAATGTGGATGCATTTCACACTCAAATAAAACGGTGGGCAGTGAATACAGTACACTTTGTAGTTAATAGGGACTGATTGTGCACACGGCCGTGGTCACAGCAGCTAAAGGGACATCAATGTACACTGCTGTGTTGTTTGTTGCCAACCTATTCATCGGGCTGGTGGCGAACTGAGTAAAAGGGAAGAACGAGCGGCTGCATCTTAAGCAGGCGCAAAGTCAACGAATTCACCTCGTGGGCAAACTGTTGTGACTCTGGGAAATTTGAAGACGCTTCGGCTCACTAACAAATGAATATGGGTTTCTAAAGACGTCATGAAAGGCTCGCCGTTGACAATCTCCTTCTTCAACTGGGTCCATTGACTCATCGAAACAATCATGGCCACAGGCCAGAAACCGATTATTGTACACTCTCTTTCTCGCTCCCTCTCACAAACAAAACACAAAAACTCTTTTACGTCTAATGCTGGGGAGTTCACATGGCGACCATTATCACACACGGCTGAGTGCGTCCCAATGCATCATGGGAAAGGGTACGCACAAAGTGCCAAAGGTCAAATGTTGTACTTTGAAAAAAGGCTTTCAGCTCGCTTCAACTCAGGCTCAACTAACAACTATTAGCCCGGTCAGCAGGCTCCCTGCAGAGCCACATTAGCTCGGTCTTCAATCCAGGAAAGCAATTACTGTGAGAGAAACACCGAGAACATCAGCTTCCCCACACTTTCTGACACCGTGCAGCTGGGGAGACATAGAGGGAATAAGTTCAGAATCAATTAATCAGGGGGCTTATCTTTTTCAAAACATCTTGTGTGTTTGTTTTGCTTGGCGGCATGTGGCTCAAGAGATATAATAATAAGAGATAGGATAAAAATTCGATGCCCACCCCAAATTGCTCCCCAAGTCTGTGCCAGTTGTGTGTGTGTGTGTCTATCTTTTGATAGTGCCTCTATGTATCCCTGCACATGTACGTATGCTTTGTATCTTCGTCTTTTGTATGTGTGTGTATGTTGACATGAGGTCATGGCTGGGAGATATGGAGAAAATCAAATATCAATATATCTATATATCAATATTGTGACGATTCTGTAGGGTGAACCATCGGTGGTGCTCCACAATATTCACACAAGAAGATGGGGATAAAACGGCTATGCTCAGAAAATCACATCTTCTTTACTGTAATGCCACTGTTAAAACCAGGAAAAGAAAACACATATATATTACGATATCCAAAATAAAATCTGATATAAAGCGTCATATCCCAATATCAATATAATACTGATACATTGGCTTGCATGTAGTGTACAGAACTTGAACGGTAGGAAGACTAGAATGGCCCAATATAAATGCAAGATAAAGTATAACTAAAGTTACAGTCCATACACACACACACACACACACGCACACGCACACACGCACACGCACACTTTAGTTTGCTGATTTGACTCACAGATTGTAGAGTCTGCTGCTTACTGTCGAGGCCCAGAATGAATGTACTTATGTTATAAAAAGAATACACCATAGTTCCACGAGTACAGCTCTGGACTATGAAGTCACAGCCATCCTCTGCTGAGAGGCTGCTGTGTGCTCTTCAGCCCACTGTAGCGGATTAAAGCACTCTCAACTGAATATCACATAATCCCACCTAAAAAAAGAAAGTAGTGTGCACAGAAAGCAAAAGCAGCAACTAGCTTTTAGCATCTTGTCCTGATATATTTTCTAGGTGGGCTGAGGGTATGAATATGATTATGGAGACTATAAGCAAACCTGAGACGCGATGGGGAGGCCTCACAAGTGAACTGTCTGCATGGCAATGACTGCAGTCACCGAAATGTGTGCCCGGGCATGAAGCAGAATTATGGATATGATCACCCTGAATGTGTCAGTGAAGCCTCACCTTGTCTCTCAGATGATGTTCCGCTGCGTCGATGTTCAAAGGGTCATCGAAGTTCAACAGGTCCTGGAGAGATGGGGGGGGAGGGGGGGAGAGAGAGAGAGAGAGAGAGAGAGAGAGAGAGAGAGAGAGAGAGAGAGAGAGAGAGAACAGAGTGTGAACTCACAAGTGAATGATCATGAATATAAGATCTTTTCAAAGATCAATACTTCTACGAGTGGGTCACATTTCCCCCCCAATTTTAACAAAAGAAAAAGCTGCTGAAGGAGATCTTGCTCACCTCAGCACTTATTGCTGTCACCCCGGTTCTGCAACCGCGGCAACCAAACAATATAATTATGCTGTTGCCGCAGCGATGCCAGGCACACAAGCGAGGCAAGACACGAAGAGCTATCAGAGAGATTTTGTTTTTTAAAGGAGGATGGCCTGAGGTAGATCCTGATTATGAGGCAAGATTCATGGCATGATGGCACATGGATGCAGATGACTGTCACCGTTATCATCACAGACACAGTGCTGACCTCAGGGGAAGTGTGGGTGCTTTCGGAAATGTGCTCGATGTTGGATTCAAGCAAGCTGGCAATTAGCGGAGTATGCATATCCAGGACAAAACAATCATTATTATTGTCAGCTGCTTACTCAGCTGCATCCAAAATGTTTAAATAAATCATTTAAAATGTTTTAATTCAACATATCCTCCATTCCATTTAAACATAAAGCTTTTGCATTAACAGAATACAATGATTTTAGCCACATATCTGAAGACTTTGTAACGCATTATATTCAAGAAATGGCACAAGGTGACCCTTTTTTCTTGTTTTTTTTTTAACTTCCCCTTATCTCAAATTGCTCTTTATACAGAGAAAGATAAGTCAGAAAATACAGTCAGCACGATCCCTGGCCTCTTTATCATTTCCTTATTTAACAGGAAACTGCGTGTGCGTACATAACCACGGGTATTCGTGTGCTGGCCGTTTGTCCGGTCAGCGTGATGACAAAATCTAAATGTCAGTTTCTAACAACAGAGCCCTGCTAATAGAGTAAAAACAAGCAAAACTTACAGTAAACAAGGAGTTCAAGCCCCAGACAACATCCTGGAAAAAAACAAATGAAGAAGTATTAATGATCAAATAGTCTAAATCAATCAATATTGTCAGGAAAACATAGTACAATTAGACAAACAAAAAATGTAAAAGTAATTAATTCTTACTATTATATAGTATATTATATGAAAACACCAATTGAAATGAAGTGAATAATTTCACTCACATTAATTCAGCTAACGCTAATTTCGTAGGAGGGCACTTTAATATCTAATGTTATTATAAATGTTTTTCATTCGTATGGTTAAAAGAAAGATCTGTGCTAAAAGAAACCAAACACAACCAAAACAAGACCACATGGCGTTTGTAGGAATGTGCAGTCATACAACATTATGCAGAAACATCTGAACCGTTATACAACTTATTAGCAGTACATTCAATTAATTTGTGTGTACTCGGCACACAAACAACTTGACAAATATAAAAAAAACACAGCTAAATGAATACAACAATGGCCGTAGTAAAAAGACAACATAAATGTACTATAATACTATATTCATAACATCCACTTTTGGATTATCAAGTAAAACATTCCACCTTTCGATGCCATGACGGTTATTCATTTCACTATATATACTGTATATATAGTATATATTCAGTATATTGTTCTGCATTGAACCTACACAAAGATCTCAGAACTTCTTTATCATTTCCCTCGAGACAAAGCAGAGGCGCAGAAGTACAAAAGATGAAAAGATCAAACCCCAGAATACTGTGAGCCATGAGCCTCTGCACTGCACCAGCGTGACATGCAGGGTGTGGTTGCACAGCAGGCCACAGAGAAGCTAAGGCTGAAGGGTTCCGTGGAAGGAAAAACAAACGCGGGATCACAATAGCGATATTATTATTATTTTTTTACTAGCTTGCAACTTTTATTATTTCTACTTTCTACTTACAGGAACATCAGTGACGGAGTGTAACAAAGCCAACTAATAAGGGAAAGTGTATTTCACTGGGAGCTGCTGCAAACAACGGTCAGCGAATGCGCGGATCGAGGACTTCAAGATAATGATTTCTATTCGATTCTGTTCCGCGCAACACACACACACACACGCACACGCACGCACACGCACACGGACACGGACACACAAAATGAAGCTCGGAGGCAAAATGCTATTATGTGATACAAGCAAAGGAGATATGAAAATAATTCCTGCCTGAACCCTCCACAAAGAACCATTTATTGCTTTTTTATCCATTCCTATCTCTTTTTTACCCTGGTACACAGTCATAGATTTGATTAACAAACAAACAACCAAAACAAAACTATTTGTTTCATCCCTTGTGAACTGCAAAAAAAAACTATTGCCAACTGTCCTTACAGCCAGCCTGTCATTAGAGGCCTTAGATCAAAAAAAAAAGCTACGGTGCACTCGTTTCCGATATTGAGTTTGCCTACTGTCCTTCCACTCAGAAGGTAGTTTGAGAGCTGCAGTGAATCCCAGGAACAATGTTAAGGCTAATACATGCAGTGTAAAAGCGTTGAAGTGGACCAGAGTGGCGACAGAAGAGGGACATCATCATCACCCACTTAAAAACTCCCACAATCCCTTCTGACCCGCAGCTTTTTCCCTCTCCGTGCGTGCTCACAGGGCCGCTCTCGCGCACGTGTGGCCCCGTGCACATCTGCAAAGCAATGGCGTAAACAGCGATTGGCTGCGTTGAAACTTGGGACCAGGAGCACGAAACCAAACATCCACCGAGTGTCAGACACGGGCCGAAGAGCCGAGACAGCGCGGCTATGAGCTGCATCAAAAGGTCAGTGTGCTCTCCATGCGAGGTGGACGCCTCATGGCTGAGCAGGAGACAATGTCAGCATACGCACAGTTGCTCCAGACAGACTCGCAGACAGATAAAAGATGCAATTTGATGTCTTTGTGCGTTAGTAACGGATCAGATTAGGTTCCTTTAGATTACTTAGATTAACATGTGAAAAGAATGAAGTTGTTCACTAACTCACGGCTGCAACTCTAACAATCGACATCGTGTCACAACAATCTTTTCACACAAAGAAGATTTTCTATCATGCCGGATTGGATTTTTTTGCATTGATTTTAGAAAGCATGCCAACATTAATCCACTGAGGATGCACAACTAAACTGCGAAGCAAAAACGCTCAATGGCGTAGAAGCCAAACAGTCTTGTTGAACCAGCGTTATCAAATACAGACATGCTAATTATTTGATGAGGAGACATCGAAGAGGCAATTACATGAGCGTAGGCCTACTTGACCATGAAGCAGCCTGCCTTATTGTTACAGCTTCGTATAATATAGAAATATCAGTCATTACTCTATATTCTTTTTAATTGGAGTATTCTCTGTTCAAACGCACATTGGGAACCACTCTGTGCCGCCGTTCCGTCTCCCGGCTGTGTGAAAGGGGCTCAACGGTTCAAAAAGGTGCAGAGCTGCTTTATTGCACCAGAAAACGTCCCATTTTTCTGCTCTCCACTTCTCCAGCGAGCAGACACGGCAGCTTTGATTTCATGCCTGCGTCACATGAAACGTTGCACAAATGCATTTTGTGCCGATTACACGAAAGCCACAACGCCAGGAAGTGTGTATAATAAACCTGACTGTGCTCACTGGATGGCATGGCTATAATGAACGCAAACACACAGGAAGACGAGCATGCGTTGCGTATGCAAAGCCACTTTCCTCGCAGTGACTTCTTCCAATCAGTAGCGAGGAGGAGAAGTATTTAAAACTAATTTAAACTGGAACCCGGAGCATTTCATAGATGACAAGCCATCTGTGTGTTTTCTTCAAAGCAATACTGTTTGAAACATTGCATTTATAATCACTGCACACCATTTCACTCCATAAAAAAGATATTGAAGCGGGAAAGTAACGGAAAACTAATCATAATCAGAACTATTTATTGCCATGGATGTTTTCACATACAAGAAAGCGGGAGGTGCATCACATTTAATGGTCAGTTAGCAAGCCCATTAGTTCGTTAGCGTAGCTTGGTCGCTAACGGGACTTTATCAAATACCTAGTTGTTCCATCGACGTCTCGTAACCGTCTGCCAACTATTGCTTTTTAGCGGAACAGTTATTTTTACTCCAAAGTGAATTGCCGAACACAGCTGAAAGCTAAGAAGGCAACCTCATCAAAAACGTCGCTCTTCATCCCCTCAGTCACGTTACTATTTATCAACGGCAGAAAACCCGTATGTTAAAGTTCATCAAAATTGAACTATATGCGGAACATAATCACAGATTAATTTCAGTGAAGCGATTTCAGTGGACTTGATTTTGCCGTGAAAATGTTGCCATTATAGATGGAATTGAACACGATTTTCATCGTGATTTAAATACTTTGCGACCTTTTAATCCCATCATTGTAGATACAAATTATGTGATGAAAAAATAAATATTGCATTATGTTAACATAAGGGTGAAGGCCAGTTTTTTGTTGGCAAAATATTATGACTGGTGACATGACATAAAGGTTCCAGTTGCACCATTAAAGTGAACATTGGATCGGCTCACAGACAGAATGCCGTCACATTGAAGCCGGATTTTACTTCATATAAAAATAAATGGCTGCGACAAAAAACTATTTGATTTGGAGCTTTACTTTCATTTCTCCTTGGTGTGTATCATGCGATCGACATCACGCAGAGTGCAACATAGTGTGTTCAGTGATGTGGGGACACTGAACCCGTCATGATGCCATTACAATAGCTCAAATTTAGCTTGATGGTTTTTAATTACACAGAATCTGTTCTTCCTTCCTGTAGCAGAGAAAGAAGAGCCCCTGAGTATGCTCATGTTGGCGGACAACACCGGAAACAAGGCAGACGGAGAGGGGTAACCTGGATTGAAGAGGGAGAGAGCACTTTCAAAAGGAGCCGCTCCTTTCAAAAAATACTTGGCAGGTGATGGGATGAACCAGAGGTCAATCGAAGCCAGTCGGGAGGAGAGCGAAAACATCTTTACTATTGAGAAGAGCCTTCAGCGACATTCTTTGCTCTTCTTTAAATGAAGACGGCTCCATTGGTGGCTTGCCGGACTCAAACATGACACTAAGCGCCTCACTTGAAGCCTGACATGACGGATTTCCATGCGACATGGGATTCTGCAAGATAGAGGAGGGCCCGGCCAAAACCCCATCCCTCCACTTCGAAAGGCAACTGCATCCAGCATGCATGCGTTAACTTAGTTCATAATTACAAACCGCACCCCGGTGCAGTGACTGAGAGGAGCGTTGATCTCACTTTGCCTCCCCGCAGTGAAGCACAGACAGGGGGAGATTGGATCAGAATGCTTTGGACGAAATTAAACGTGGAAGGAAGAGCTTCACCGTACAACTACCTTCACTTCCACAAGGTAGTTGTAATCAAAGATAGTTTTAGTCAATTCTTGAATACTGAGAGCTTAACTTCCTGTAATCTAGGGATGCACCAAATACCAAGTACTTACATTTGGGCACTTGCTGAGACAGAGTACTGATATGAGTACTTCTGACTGCAATTAATTAAATATACAACATGATGCTGTTGCTGACATTTTAACAGTTGACATTGTGTTTTCCTGACACAAATAGAGCAATGGGATGTTAATAGTTAACCGTTTAACCGTGCCATCAGTTAAACTGCTAAGAGACATATACCAAATCAAAAAAGCGTGTCCCTTAAAGGAGAATCCCTCTTGAAGGTGTATCTGAGCCAGAGCTGTTGCTAGCTTTGGGGTTAACCAAGTGCCCAGGAAGAGTGCATGCTATGTGCTACACGTACTTTCTCTGTTCATAAAAAAAAAAAAACGGCCAGAGTAAAACAATTTCTTAAAATAGAGTCACATGTTGTTTCTTGCAGAAAGATCTTGGCATCGGAAGCATTCTGGTTACCGTTAATAGTCTGAGTAGTTTTGACCAATCAAGTTCACGCCTGCTTTGGTTTAGAATGAGCGCTGCACGGAAGAGGACGTCATGGCCCGGAGAAATACAATTGAATTACCTTTAAGGTTCTAGTGGGGGCCCAGCCTGTGCCATCAATAGAGTGCTCCCGCAATAAGCTGAAATCAAATTAAAAAAAAGAAACGTTGTCATTAACAATATTTACATGTTATCAAAGTCACTTTGTGGCAGCTTGCCGTTGTACGTTGTTGCCCTCACGCAACGCCAAAGGTGTTGCAAAAGGTTACAAACTCAAAGGCCACTGGACATGAAAGATCTGACAAAGCTGTATGTGGGTGAGAGTGGACGTCTAGCTCAGGAAGAACAATAACGTAACATCAAATGAAACATGACATTCAGGAATGTGTGGGAAGCGTTACCTCAAGCAGATCTCTCCAGTCTCTGTGATGTTAGGATGCCATATTCTGGTCAGACATCTCACTTTAGGAGGCTGAAAAAATAGCAAGACAGGGGGAAGAGACGTTTTTTATTTGCTTAAACGATTTAATTTAATTTTAATATACACTAGTCTGAGAATATTTACGTGAAACAAGTCTTTTTTGTAGGTATACGAGAGGAAACAAGTTGAATTGAAGGTTGTGGGTAAACAATAGGTCAACACTACACTGCAGTAAGGAGGCGTTGGTGTATGGACGTGCTTTACTAGCAGAGCGTTTGGCCTCAGCTCCTCAGTGTAAGGATTATGTTGTGATGTATAAAGATGTTTCACCTTCTACTATAAACACAGTTATATAATTACCACTTCAATGATTTGGGGTTTTGTGAGCTATTTTGATATTTAAACCGATTCATCTTGAAGGTGAGAGCGGCCCTTCTGAATAGAGCCTCGACGACTCTCCATGGGTTGCTTTTCTTTCTTGATAAAGCCGAAAAATACCAATGAATTCATTGGTATTTTTTAATTATGTGCAAATGCTATTCAAAGCATTTCGATCAAATCTTATTTTTGTTCAGAAGAGGCAACAAGGCCATGAAATAAATAAATGAAAGACACTTCAGTATTTGCCTCACTGGTGATTTGGTTCAAATATTCTTGGAAAATGTGTATTTTCCCATTTTCTTCATTTTTGTGAGATTCTTAAGTCGTGAGCAGTTAAATAATTCCGCCTTTGAAACTCAGGCCAGTGTCCACAGATGGTGTTCACTGTTGTTGGTCAACATGGACGCTCTGTGCCTTCTGAGTCTGCGTATGCTCTGTGTCCCACTGTGCGTTTCGGGGCTTTAAACCCGTCTAGTTTGACATTTTTCAGATTGGAGAAGGCAAAAAATATCCCCCCCCCCCACCCCCTCCCATGGAGGCAGTTTACATGTTTCAAAATATCTAGACATTCAGAATAAAATGGACTTTTTGGACTTTTTAACAAATCTGAGAAGACATCAAGTACGATTGCTCTCATGGTGTCAAACAATAACATCTTTGAATATTAGCGTTGCGTACTGCAGAAAGAGCAGAAAGAGAAAAGTGGGTGACATTTTTCCTGATTAGCATGAGCCACACAAACTGTAGTAAAATAACTACAATCACAACATCGTTTTTTATGTCTTGGTCACACGGATGCCGTGGCAGTGACGAATATAAGACAGGAGGATGCCAATAACACAGAGAGACATCAGGAAAAGCCGAGGAAGAAAAGGTTGTGTTTCACTGCCTTTGTCGACTGATCTGATGAGTAGGCCAACAGGCAGCCGGATGTCTTTAGTAGAACTCACCTGCTGTAATAATGAGTCTCTAGAATTACCAGCAGCGTAAACAGGCCCCAGTCCCCTGGCTCGCTTTAACTAGAGATGGGATGACGTATTTGTGTGTGTCATCCTTGACGTTAGCATCACGGTGGCTCCCTCGACAAAAAGCCAACATGCTCTGTGTTCACGGTACTTTTAGGATTTTTGAAGCGTGAGTGCAATCAGCAGAAGTAAGATGCTATACTAGGCTATAGTGCTAGGCTATAAATTAACTGTGCCACAGTCGCAGGAGTATACACGACACGGCTGTGACGGCGGACCAGTGTTTGGTGCGATTGATGTTTCGTGGTCTCAGTTAGCGACTTGTTAGCAACCACCTTATTTTAAGACGTGTCAAAGCTTCTCAATTCACCAGAGAGTGGTATTTAGTGACGTCATACAAAATGTTAAAAAAACTATTTACTTTACTTAAGACGAGGGACCCGGAAGTGCAAAAGAAACGCTGACTCATTTCCAGGAATTAGGACTTATTCCGGCAATCCTTCCACATTTGTTCCTGCAATTTAACCGCATTATGGATCCAACATGATTTTACCTTTAAGAGGTAATAGGCTGACTGATGAGGAATGCTTCTGAAAATGTCTGTCTGGGCTCACCGCTCCTCCCACAGGAGCGATTCTCTACCACTAGGCCTTACTTCATGAATCGATTAACCTTTCATGATTGAATGCATACTATTTATCATTCTGTAGCGGGCGTCATAAAACTGCAACAGGTAGAGGAAACGGTGTGTGTGTGTGTGTGTCTTTTGATTTCCTTTTACATGTACGTATGCTTTGTATCTTTGTCTTTTAACACACACACACATACACACACACACACACACACACACACACACACACACACACACACACACACAGTGAGTTAAGCCTGTGTTGAAGGAATCAACTAACGGATAAAGCAAAAAGGTGAACAAAGTAAGTTCAACCTGTGAAGCCCAGGTGGAAACATTATGCAGTATAGTCTGCAGAGCTTCTACGCAGAGAATAGAAGAAAAAAATCGACTGCTCGGTGCCCGGACATTGCTATATGAACGTGCATGAAAGGAAATGGGATTTTTAGAACACCGTGCACATATTTTTAGATTGTGATTTGAAGGCACCACAGCTTCCTCCCGGAGACGGCTTCGTGCATAAATCAACACGGCTGAAAAATCTGGAGTCGTTATTTTTGACAGGCCAAAACAGGAAACTTCTCGACTGATGCTGATGACACAAATATGCAGGTGGGCATGCATACAAATACACAAACACAGAGAGACACACACACACACACACACACACAAAACTGTGAGGAATCACTGGACCACTCACCACCATGTTATAGGCTTCTGGGACGTCTATTTCAAACTGAAACCTTCCACTTTGGTAGTAACCCTCATCTGGAAGAAGACGGAGAAAGAAAGACAAGAGGTCAAGGGTTTTCAATCATCTATACACATTACATTACAGGTTTAATGACACGCCAAGTAGAGAGAGGGCCTTCAGTTGTTGTGATACACTGCTGATCAGGGTTAAAAACAAATGTGTCAGAGACTTTCCGGATTAATTATTATGCAGTAAAAAAGCAAAATGATTAAAAAGACCTTTAAGACATCATCTTTAATACAAAGACCTAAACCCAAAACAGAATATGTGAACAAAACAGCCTTGTAAACCTGGAAAAATAGGTGAGATGAGTCATTTTCACTTGATTTTCATGTTTCGAGAACACAGGTTCTTCCAGCAATGAGGACAGTCCAGAAATGCATCTTTTAACGGCGAAGTATCATATTTCCTTCAATGAGAAGTAAACGCAGAAGGTGTGAACCGGTTTGGGTAGAAGAGTGACATCCGCGCTTAAAAACAGAAGGCGCTGTGCTGCTTAAAGAACGATTCCTTGGAGAAATCATAATGATCCATCTCTATAGTTGTCACATAAAGTCACAAAGTGATCAATGCAGCATTTGATTTGCCTAAGCCTTGATTTGCCCCTCCCGTGCCGCAGCAGTGGTGCACAAACGGCAGCTGTCTCACCAGCGGCGATCGACCAGCTGAACCGAGATCAATGCCTGTGAGACAGGAGAGTAAATGAGGGCACCTGTAGGTCAAACACAACACTGGCTTAATCCTCCATTTCCATCGAATACTTAATACCCTACATTAATTGGCCGCGGACAATTGTGCGATCGCTCATGTACGTGCGTCGCACATTTTTATATTCCTTTGTCGATTGCTGCGACATCTGTTTGGCCAGTTTATGTACCCGTCTCCCCCTGATCGATGCCAATTAAAGGCTTGTTCAAGACACAGGATCTGTTTAAAAGACTGAGGTGTCTCTAATTAGTGCACTTTCAGGGATCCCAGGAGGACAAGCTGGAGATCAGATTTGGACAGAAAAAAAATAAGAAAAGAAAACCTGCCTGGTAGAGCTCACACGGGTGTGGACTGATACTCTTGGCAACTTCTGATTGAACACAAGAAAGTGAGAGCGAGAGATTGGGAGGAAAGTAAAGCACTTGGTAATGAGCCATGTATGCGCTGAGCAGCCGGTATCAATTTGTGCACATCTGTGCTACATTTGAAACCATCTCACTCCAATATGTGGAGAGGCAAACGTTTGATGTACACCTTAAAATAATATGCAATTCAAAAAGTGATTTGAATGCTCTGACACGGTGTCAATACCACTTTAAACTGTGTTTCAGAGCAAAAGGTTTCAATTCACATATTGGCATAAAGACAAGGAGCTCTCCCGCTCTCAATTTCACTCTCCCCCTCCTCCCTCCATACTCAAACACTGGGCAATTTGAGATAAGGCCGTTGTCAAAGAGCTATCTAAACCTCACCCAGATTCCATTCGCTGCAACAAAGACTGGAGTCCAATTTAATTAGACTGCACAAACAGCCTCCCCTGTATTATGAATGAAAAGAGGGAGAACAACACTGTGAGAAGCAAAGATACAGCTTAAACAAACCTTCAAGTAGAAAAGAGGATAAAGAAGGAAACAGCGACACATCGAAAACAGAGCGATGGGTGGATAGAGGGAAAAAAGAAAAGGAACAAAAGAGAGTTACAAAATAGAAAGAAAAGCAACGAACTGAAAGAAAGGAGAGCATCCACTGACTAACAGTGGCAGTCAGAGGTCATCAATAATTCATGAGTGTCTTCCGTACGCTGGAACAATCAGTCTTTTCTGTCACAAGACACTGGGCCTGCAAGCTGTACACACACTGACACACACATCTTCAAACAACTGAACTCAGAGTCTTGAGGGAAAATAGATTCGAGACATAATTTGTTCGGGAGCTCAAAAGTTTGAATGGAAAGATGCAACTTAGTTGGTAAAAGGAACAACGTGTAGCATTTAGGCGGATCTGTGGGCAGAAACTGAGTACATAAATAATAAGTATGTTTTTGTAGTTGTGTATAATCACCTGAAAATAAGGATGTTTGGGTTTTTGTTACCCTAGAATGATGAGAATAGATTATTAGATGCTCTCTTAAACGATTGTGAAACCCCTCAGAAATGGCCGAGTGAATCAGGAAGGAGATGGAACATTTGTATGCCAACAATTTGCACCCCTACTTATTGAGAATCCCACCCCTAGTAATCATTCTAAATGATTTACCAAAACATAATGTAAATTACATGTGTAGATGATGTGTGTAGAAGATTGCTTCCCTGACTGTTTCCATGGTCAGCAGATGCATTTGATAGCAGCTGAGGATTTAAATGCATGCTAAAATTGCTTTCGCACCACAAACAAACCCCACCAGGGTCAAATTGACAGCGGACCGCAATCCACCCTTCAAAGCCGTCTGGGTAAACACCCTTTACTTCAAATGGAAACGGAGCCATGGTCCGGATCAACAACTTTGACTACCTAACTGCATTAAAGGAAAAACTCCCATGAGGAAGAAATTAGCCAACATATACCCGGATTAATTGGCTTGAGTGAGACCCTCCCTTCCCCTGCAGGAAGGAGTGAGGCGGAGTGACAGGTACAGGGCATGACTGGTGTTGACAGATAATTACTGCTAGCCGGCAGAGCGCTGAGAGACACGTCCACGAGAGAGAGAGTGACAGCTCATCTGAAAGAGCATTTTACAGCTAAAAGGGACACTAAAAGGCGTGTCACTGGAAACAATTGAGGCAAGAAACGACCAACGCAGGGGACAGAATGTCTGATTCATATTTGATCAGCGCTGCCTAGCTTGACAGTTTGCCATTAGGAGCACGAAGAAGAGGCGGAGGAACTTTTGGTTTGTTTTCTCCAGAGAATAACAACTGTTGCTTTTAACAGAAGATTGAACATGTGTTTGCTTGATTGGTTCTGTTGGTCATGACAGTCAATCCCATGGTGTCTAGATTGGTGGTCAGGGGGCAGCTTTGGCTATACATGTATGTATGTATGCATGTATGTATGTATGTATGTATGTATATATATATATATATATATATATATATATATATATATATATATATATATATATATATATATATATATACACACATACATACATACATACATACATACATAGATAGATAGATAGATAGATAGATAGATAGATAGATAGATAGATAGATAGATAGATAGATAGATAGATAGATAGATAGATAGATAGATAGATAGATAGATAGATAGATAGATAGATAGATAGATAGATAGATAGACAGACAGATAGATAGATAGATAGATAGATAGATAGATAGATAGATAGATAGATAGATAGATAGATAGATAGATACCTTATCTGTTGCATGTTGTATATATTTGTTGTCTCGATAAGAAAGAAAAAAAGGTTGAACTTGACTCTTAACTATACTTTTTTGCTATGATGTACTTTTTTCAACACACACCCTCTTGCTGACCCTTAAAAATGGCCGATCTCTGTATGCAGGTTTCTGCAGGAATGTGTACAACAACAAGCCAATTATTCGTATGCAAATCAAGCAGGAATAAACACCCGTCTGAACACACAAAGACAACGTCATTTTTCTTTTTTAATTATTGCATTTCTAATAATCCGAACAATGACATGTGAGAAGGGGTTCACCCTCAGAGTGTTGCTGCTGTCCCCATTCCTCAGAGACACAGGGGTCCGGAGCAACGGGGTCGCGACACAGAGCTGTTGATGGGAAAAGGAAAGGAAACTAAGCGGAGCAACTGAAGAGGCGTTCCGACCGATCAGATCTCGGAAAACACTGATTTTCTTTGGGGGGGGTTATGTAGCAAAACATTATAATAGGTTAATATTGGTAGAAATACATTTTGATCAAATACTTTGCTCTCAGCCAAGTAAAACCACTGAGTGAGAATTGTGTGTCAGCAAAACAATCTCAATTACCAAAAACCTAGGCATGTGAGTTCTCTTCTCTTTTTTTTTTTTTTTTTACACATTTTGCGAAGCAATGTGTTTTGTGGCTGGAACCATCAAGTCAGTTTTATTTTGTTTTGTTGGTGAACCAACAACAGTCAATCCAATGCTTAAATTACAGCATTACCTGATTCATGATTCTACTGTTCAAAGCAAACAGAGGAGTTTCCGTGAGAAACGTAGGTAACACAAAGAGAGGAAAACACAAAAGAAGGGAGGGAAAAAAAGGAGTAAAGAAAAAGGACAGAAGCACTTACGTGGGCCTTGAGCTATACATTCACCCCATGAGTCGAGATGATTTTATCTTGCATTGGTTTGGATGGAAGAGATATTTGACAACCTGCATCCTGAGGCGAGTTCCCATTTTACATTTTCCTGACCACTTCCCCGCAGTGCAAATGAATGCTTCGGTGTGTATAATGCCCAGTTACTGAACAACAAATTGGAAAGGAGATTTGACAGCACCGTATGAAGACGGCAGAAACAAACGAGACACCTTGCACATCGCATCAGGGACACGCAGAGATGACTCAAGGTGGTATTTTCTTTTTCCTTAATAAACTTCCACTACTTTCATATATATTTTTCATGTAAAAAATATTTTAAAATGTAGTTCACGGATTAGTGTTAATACTTTAGAGTGGCCTAGTTATATTTACGTGCTTGTTTCCTTAATGTACTGTATTCGGTCCGACTCCAGAGTAGCATGGTCCTCTGGCTGTAGTAGAACAACTGAGGACTCTGTTAAAACACCAGGTGTAATGGAGGGGTAAAAAGAGAGCGCAGGAAAGAGGAAGAGAACAAAAAACAACAAAGTGAAAGGAAGTGACGGGTGAAAGAGGGATGGGGGAGACAGAGGTCCTGAATAATTGAGCAAGACTTTCTCTGAGAACTCAATGTCCTTATCAACTCCCCTTCAAGACCATGACACCAAAAGTGTCTCTCTAATTGCTGAACTTTGCTTTTCTCTGCAGATCTTGCTGACAAAGTCCTTTGTGGAAAACTAAGCTGGCGACACCGAGCCTATTCAGGTGACAGGGAGACGGATGACACACACACGCACACACACACACACACACACAGACACACAAAGGCTAGAACAGCTTGAAAGTATTGAATGAATTCACCACTTCCTAAAACATCCAGATATCAAAACATCTTAGTTGGCAAACAAATGGATGCAGTGACTTCCATCAACTGTCTTGTAACAAATTAAGATGCACCAGATAAAATTACTAATGACACAAGTTAGTTACCAGGTCTCTGAAACCACATAGGACAATTGCACAACGGTGCCTAAGTCACCTCCCGACTTACGTCTTTATACTTCCTTGTTTTGTGATTAAGTGGAATAAATAAAAAAATAATTTTGTGGGATACACAAACAGTGCATTACTTTTATTGCTGAATTGGCCTGAATAAGCTGAAATGGTAAACGGTCTCTGGTACACCACGGGAACAATTTGGCGTTAAGTGTCTTGCCCAAGGACACGTCGACATGGACTGGAGGAGCCGGGGATCTAACCGCTGATCTTCTGATTGAAGGAGAACCCGCTCCTTCCTCCTCCCCCATATGGTCAAAAGAGTGTTTGAAAATAACATTTAACTCCATCTCCAGGCTCTGTCTTAGTCCCTCTCTTTCCAGTACTCGTGTCGTCCACACAAAAACACAAAGCCGTGTTTCTCTCAGTCTCTGGTGTGGCTTGTGTCTCTCTCGTGTGTGTCTCTCTCGTGTGTGTGTGTGCGTGTGCGTGTGTCTGTGTCAAACAGCGAGAGCAGGTGAGAGGGACCCTCCAGAGACTCCTGGTAATCCCACACCAGTGTGCTGGGTTCGTCCAATATTCCACAGGTGGCCCATTTTGCTTAGAAAACTGCTGAGCGAGCCGATTGCACGACTTTGCGGCAGTCTAGAAGACTGGAGCGCTCGTTTCAAAAGGGGAACACTCACAAGACCCAGATGGACGAACAAAGATGTGCAGTCTGCCACCCCGTCACAACACGCGCCCCCAGAACCAAAACCAAACCCTGCCTATTGTGTGAAATGAGAATGTGGCTGCATGTCCTTCCTGGTGGTTTAGAGCACTTTAACATTTAACCCGTTCGGTTTGGTGTAAAAAGAATTAAATTAAAAAAGAACTTGGAGTTGAAATCTGTTCAGGAAGCGATCTTATAATCGATCCACGTGAAGCCATCTGTGCAAATCAACGCGTGTGCGTCGGTGCGGGTATTTTCCCCTCAATAATAGGTTGAAAGCTGTTAAACTGCTGTCCTCCGTGTGCTTTGTCAGGTCATTAAGTCCAGACAGTGACTCCCCGGCGTTCACACCGGTGACCAGTCCTGTCTCTGCCTGTTATCAGTCATTATTCATGACATGCAGTCGATTCCGCCTCTCATAACACACAGCAATTTTAAGGTGGTTTTTCCTTGATCTGTTTGCATCCTGCACTTTGCTGAGCTTTGATTCGGGGGTTGATTAAATCTCGAACGTTACACCTGCTTGCCTTTTACTTCAAATATTTGGGTCCGATTTAAAAAGTGTTTAATTCTAAAACAACATTAAATTCAGCGTCCACCAATATAATGAGCAACCAACCACACTGCTGCATCCCATCAACAGAGCAGCTGTGACATGATTAGAGCAGATCAAGAAAACAAGAGGGTGATTTTTCTCTTACCAGGAGACACTGCCAGGTGAAAATGATGCAGCTTGTCCTCATCTGGGAAACTGGCTTTGCATGTACCTGGACAAGAGCAAATGAGGGGTTATTAATTATTAGAGTCAAAGATAATAGCCAGAAGCAGCTGTGTGAAGAACTACCATTAGTTTTGATTGCTTGCCTTTGTGTCAAACAGTGGCATTAACATATTAACATTTGGATATATTGTATTCAGCCACAGTATGTTCACACTGTCCACACAGACTGCAGGATTTATGCCTTAAAACTTGCTGTGGCACCACATTCCCCCCTGGTGTTCAAGGACGTGTACTGCGCCCACAATGGGAGCGCTTTTCTTTTTTTTGTAAAAGGTTTTTCAATCAAACTTTACACCACATCAGCTCCTTTGACTGAATAACCTTTCCTGTTTTAATCCGTGCAAAACACTGTGAGTAATATTAAACATATTGTTTGTGGTGACGACTGTAATGAGTGTACAGCAAACACTGACTGAAGGGAATCTGCTTTTCAGTTGGGCAAAGCAGACGATCTACAACATCTGTACAACATCTTGTACAAAACGGCACTCTGAAAAAACACTGAAGATCATTTTATCACGTCTGACAGATTGTTTGTCTTTTGTTTCATTCATTTATGCCAACGTGCCCCAGCAACCTCCAGATGTATCAAACAACATTATGCAAAGGAGCTGTAAAGCATGAATTGACAATCAAAGTATAACAATTGAGTAATGTTGGAGGGATGATAATATAACAGAAAATCAATGTTTCTTTTTATATTTAGACTTTTCCTGCTACATAGGCTTAAGGTGCTTAAAACTCCAAACTCATTCAGATCAAGGCGTCGTCATCGTTCCCTGTGTCGAGGAAAAGGACCGACTATCTGTGCACGACTCGTATGACAGGTCTGTAACACTCGTATATTTTGACTCACACATAAGTCAGAGTCTCCATATAGACTTAATGGAAGAAAAACTAAATTAGGGGAGTTCCTAAAATGTTCTCAAAATCACTCAAACAAATGTGTTCGTACGAGTCGTTTTGAAAACACAGAGAAGGCCGTATAAAACAGCTTCTCTCCTCCTATCTCCTGAGTTCATGTCCGCCCGTGACAGTGAAAATCCTTCAGTGTCATACGGCCGTCCAGATCCACGGCACAAAGCTCAAGCGTCGACGCCTTCGGGCAAAATCAATATTTTCCACATGACTATATTTCACCGCTGTTGTTGGTAATGGAGAACGGGTCGGACGAGCATTATAGCCAAAGGGAGCAGCGTGGCTTCTTTAGCCGTGCACATCCTCCCTAAAAAATGGTTTATGGGCTTTGGAATCGTTTTTCACCCGAACTGTGTAGATGAACACAGTTTTAATATCCCGCATCTCATCGAGAAGATGTACGACTCAAAATATTTTCCCAGTGAACCTGTCAGTTCTCTCACTTCTATTATTCAACAAGCCTGAAACAATACATCAAGCCACATTAATCCTCATTAATACTTTGATATTTTAACATAAATAATGGTTTTCTTTCCTGAGTTGAGAAAAATAAAAGGACCAGGAGGACAATATTTACAATACTACATTATGTAAATTATTTATATTTCTGTCACTTTAAGTCGTTCAGCTGTTGCTCTTTCAGATGTGTTGACTAGGAGAAGATGTGGGGCCGCTGAACAAACACTAATGTAAACACGGGGAGGAATGCAAAGTCAGAGAGAGGCTGACTAAACGGAGGCCGGTGTGTATGGAAGTGGAAAGAATACTCACTAGGGAGATTGGCTTCAAGTTCTGCAACTTCTATTGAGAGAAGAAGAAAAATAATCATGAATAAGGGAGGAGAGAAGAGACACAGACAAAGACAAAGATGTGAGATCCTCACACAACGACAGCCGACACTGTCACACTCCTATTTTTATTTATTTTTTGTAAAAGAAATGTCAGTCAGGAAAGCAAAATGTCTAACATGGAAGTTGTAAATGAATGACAACACAATGCAGTGGAGGAAAAACAGTCATCGACTGGTGACAGAAGGGAGGAGGTAAAAAAAAAAAGAAAAAAGAAGAGAGATGAAGGAAATGAGAAGTGAAGAGTGGAGGGTTGTTCAGCTAGTGTAGCCTCTGGGTCAAGTCCGGTTGCATTTCTTATTCTTCTTCTTCTTCTTCTTCTTTTCTTAAACACTCTCAGGTTCTCTTGTTCTGTTTTCACGTCTGACACTCCTTTCGCTGCTTTTATGCATCTGCTGGTTTAACACTTCAACATTTTAAAAAAAGAAGGGAGGGGGGCGGCATTAACACCAAGGTAAAACCCTCCCTTCTGGCTGAAGGTGTCCTTTAAGTGATATCGACTGCTTCAGTGTTTGTCTGTAAACTCACAGTGCTAGATGGTTTACTCGACAAGCCCTGCATTTCTCTTTGTCACGTTTAGTTAGATGACATGGCCACCGACGTTCTTTGAAGAGTGATGATCAGCACCAAGGATGGACCAATACAGACGATGCACATCGGGCCGACACAGACTCAAATAGCTGGATGGGGTATCAGCGACAAAAGGGGCTGATCTATTCAGTTCAATTCCATGTAATGAATGCATTACTATATAACTTTAGTACAGTATAGGGATGTACTATACAGAATTGTAATTCCTGTTTTAAGTTTTGACCAATTTGCTGCTACATTTAAAGGGTTCACACCTGACATGTAAATTCCTGCACATTTTTTACCATGTTGCCGGTGTATGATTTATTATTTTAACAATAAACAACAATTAAATAAATGTGTACACATCTATTTATTTGCTATATTGTCTTTTACAAAGTTAAGCTAAACGAGAAAGAAAAGCAAGTCATTCAGACGTCGTTCTGGAGGGCATTTGATTGGGTGCTTGTGAGATTACATCCACTCACTTTCATATAGAACTGTATATGAATTGGAGCAGCATTGGACAAAAAACACTGTTGAATCTACTCTTCTCCAAACTATAGCCTTCATTTCACTAGTCATAGTGGTTGGGTATAATAATGTCTTTAAGTATATGTATGGACTAAAGCGAAGACAGGCGAGAACCCAGAAAGGTGAACACATGATGGGAAATGGTGGCAGCACAAGGAGACAAACGTGATGAAAAAAACCCGAGAAGGACAAGAACAAGCGCTTAAAATTTAAGGGAGGAGAGGAGGCAGGTGCCTGGAAGCTGCATCTCAAGGCAACGAGAGGTAACTATAAATAAAACCCAAGGAGCAGGAAGCAGAAACATGTTCAGAGAGAGAAAGAAGGGAACAGGAAAAAAATGAAAAACAGAATGACAAAGCCAAAACCCCCATGGAGGAAAAGAAGCATGCATATATATTTCTGAAAGAAACAGTCAAGAAATAACTTTTTTGGGGGGGGGGGCTACAGTGTCTGCTTTTAAATATTTAGCTAGTTATGCGTCCGTATAAAAGAAAATGAGGTGAGCTGACGAAGCAATGGACCTTTGGTAAGGAGGCGGTCCCTGATGGAGATCCGGTGGGTGGAGTCGGAGGCTCCGGAGGCGCGGCCCGTCTTTCCCCCGTCGTCCCGCTTCAGCTTACTGGCCAACGTAAGCATGGCTGGGCTGCTGTGGTCCGCCTCGGTCTGCTTGGCGCCGCACTGTGCTCCGCCGCGCCCCCGCTGCTCAAAAAAGGCCTGTCAATCACACAGGACGTTAAGAACCAACGAGTTAATATGAAATAGAGGTGGAAAAAGAACAAACAAGTTCATATAAACTAGAGATGGAAAAAGAACAAACGAGTTAATATAGAATAAAGGTGGGAAAAAGTTATTATAATATTGAAATAAAAAATTCACAATGGGTTTCCACTTGCAGACCAAAAGACATGCACGCGAGGTGAACTAGCAACTTTAAAATTGCTCGCCGGTCGTGCACTTTGCAGCTAGCCCAATGAGTTGGAATAGGCTCCACCCCACCCACAACCCCCACAACACTGCACAAAACCAGTGGACATATATAATGAAAGGCTGGATGGGTGGGAAAAAAAAAAAATACAGAGAAGGGCCTTTCAACGTACATTATATCCAAGGCCGAAGCTCAGTTCCGCTCAGAAAAGATAGGCCTTGAGATCTTTTGACACCATGAGGTAAAGGTTGATGGCGTTTATACTTCCTACAGCAATACACTAACAACTATGACACCATTCAACTCCAGTGGGAAAATTGAGTGCTTGTTATTGATTAGTGGAGTCAAATGCAATTAAGACTCTCTTTCCTACTGTGGGGGCACAACTTGTCTGTGCACAACTGTTGCGTCTTGTTACATCAAAATGCATGAAACTGATGGAATTAATAACAAAACCTCTCGAGCTGAAACACAAAAATACCTACTCGCTGTCAGAAATTAAATGTATGCAGTATAAATGAAGGAGTTGAATTCTGGCCATCTGCTCATCTGCTATCTGAACTCAGAAGTTCATAACAAAATGATTTAAAAAAATTAACTTGTTTATGGCATACTGTTCAATTGTTTACAAAAAGAAAAAGATTGTACCAGACAGAAGGGAGCCTACAGAGACAAGCATCGCAAATCAGCTGATGGTCTGAGTGCCGTTTTGGTTTGCTGAACGAGATTCAAAACTGGAACAGATAAGACACAGGAAGCCAAAAGACTACTTCAACCTCACACTTCTGCCAACTTTGGCAGGAAGCCGGTATCTACGGCACGACGGCGTTAAACTCAGAGATTAAAGCGTTTACTCTCTGTAAACACGTCTTCCTGTAACTGTTGACGCATTGCAGCCCTAGAGTGGGCCTTACTCGTTTCCTGGTTGCGTTTTTATTCTTCTGCATATGCACTTGTAAAATGAACAATATCCATAACGGATTAACACATTTTAAATTGGGGGAATGTCAGCTTAATCCGAGCAAAGATGACGTTTCAAAAATATTCATACATGAATTATTAAATGACCTAAAAATGTAATTACTCAATGTCATGTTTCAAACTAGGAAGTAATGCGTTGCATGGGTTAGGAAACCTGGCTTTAAGCCCACTAGTTTTAACTGCTAAAGCCCACCGCTACTCTTTTACTAGAAGTACAACTCTGCAGGTGGTGCAGAGGACTTTTAACCTCTCTAGCCCAGTCTGTGTGAGCTCATTTGGGCAGCAACAGCAGCAGAGGGCGAGGCTATCCGGTATCAGTGCGACCCATAAAACGCGAGTCACTGAGTCCACCTGCCATCGCTGTCAGTCACTGCACTGACACGCACTACCTGGATAACATACAATAATCCTTTATTAGTCCCGCAGTGGGGACATTTACAGGATTCCAGTGGCAGAGGGTAAAGTGTAAACAAGAGACAACAACAAGTAAAAAAAAAACTAGGTCGAGGGGATGCAGCATTATGCAGAGAACAGTTGTCAGAGAAGGAAAACTAAAACACTTTGCACATACAGGTTAACACAACTAGCCAGCAGATAAACACACACCTGCACTGCTAAAATAAATATATCCTCTTAACTATATATAGAATATGGAGTAAGTTTTTTATTTTTTTTAAAGGGTATAGCCTGCCTTTAATGTTAGGAACTAACGCTAAATGAGTCCAGCTAACTTGTTATGACACTAACACAAGCAAGTGCGTGTCCCTCGAGACAACAACCTTTTGGACTGCAGTCAATAGTAACGCTATGTAACGTGAGTACTTTCAGAAGTTACGTTACCGGCTCGTCGCTGTACTTTTAGCTCGTTAACCGGCGTTGACGACGAGCCGCTAACGCCGCTAAATCACAGCTAGCTAGACGCAACGTCGGTGCTTAAAACCAGCCCCGGCTCGCGCTCGTTCCTCGCGCACGTTGCCGAGGGCCCGAATAAATGTCACTCGTTTTAAATAGTGGAGGCGGACGCGAGTTATTAACGGAGGAGCTCTGCTAGCCACTGTTAGCTTGTGTGTTGCCTTTTTTTAAATTATTTTTTTACCTGCTTTCTCAGAGCTCGCGCTCTTTGCTACACCATAATCAGCCGCCCTCCTCTGTGCTGTCTGCGTACCCCAGCCGGAGGTTATGGGAGGCGCGTCCGACTGTAAATAACTTCAAAAGTGATTATTTCGGGGGCTCGGAGTGGATATAAACTGATTGGAGAGTCAGCTGTCAGAACTTCGCTCCGGTGTCATGGGCAACGGAAGCGCAGTGCGTGCGTGTATTATTGTTGTCCGTGTAGACACGGCGGCAGATGAACAGTTCCGCGGAGCGGAGGACGAGTTGCACTCGGTTCCTGTGGGTTAGGCCATGAACATGAACACGCAGTCGCAGAGTGGATATGTTTTACTGTCCCAATATAATTATTTATAGAAAACCCTGTTCAGTAGCACATAGCCCAGAATAGATAAATCCCCTTCCCATCTTTTGTTTCATAAAGCCAGGTGTTTGTTTTTATTTTTAACCAAAGTTCAAAATTAGCTCTATAATTAAAAGAGTTGAGATAAAACATTTGCGGAATAAGGAGCAGTATCTGTATTATAACTGTCCTATCATTTGTGAGTGTCTGCCCAACGGCAATGGTTCCAGATGATGAATCTGGCTAGCAACTTTTTTTATACTTTATATTAATTTTGTTTTCTATTGGATATTATTTATTTATTTATTCACTATGTCAATTACCCCCAAATTGCTCTAGTAGATGAAATCTTCTAAAATTCCCAATAATACAGCCTGTTTCAAAAACATAAAACATACAGACACACATACAGTACACACACACGCCTTGAAGAGAGCACCGTTTGCAAAATGGAAAGCTGAGACTCACTGTTTGACAGAACAGCTCATTCGCTTTGGAGCAAACCCAGTTCACCCTAAAGTATTTGGACAAAGCTGTGATTCACTCAGCCAGTTGCTACGGACCCAGGGGCATAAGGGCTGTCACTGTAAACAAGAACATGCTCTTGACTGACCTGCCTGGTTGGATATAGCTTTTTAAAGAGAGGAGTCTATTAATCTTGGAGCAGATGATTATATTGTATTTCATCTAAATCTGTTTAGACAGGTGTTGGCCATCAGGCTTTCAGCGATGCTCATACCAAAGTAGGACCAAACTTACCCCTCATCGCATGGTGTGCTTTTGTTATTCAATGGTGCAGACTGAGGACAAAGCATACATCTGTATTTATTCATGGGGATGATATTACTATGTTGTAGAGTTGTAATAAAATGGAAGAAAACTGCCAAAGAACACTTTTATTAGCTGTACTGAAAAAAAATGCATTTAGATTGACATCCATACAATGAACATATTTGTTTAAATGTCAGTCACTGCTCTGAAGTTCACAAACTCCGATCAAACTGTCAAAGTAGGCCGCACTGATCAAAAATGAAAAACATGTTGTTACGGCATTGGCTATTTCTCACTTCAAACGTTTTCAGAAATACGTTTTAGTGCTTAGCTGTAAAATGAGAACGTTTGCTCTGGTCGGTGGGAGGAGCTAGCTTTCCCACATGGCGACCGAGTCAAAGTTTTATTAAAGTTACCCACTGTAGCTGTAAGCGAGGAGAGGTGAAGCCCTGTCAGGAGGAGGAAGAGATAAAGAACAAAAGGTCAGGGTTGGGATCAGGAATTCTTGAGAAGGAGGACTCTCTTCTGAACTCACTGAAGAGTAACTCTCCACCCTCCCCCAGATGACCCATTGAAGAGACAACTCAGTCCCGAAGATGAAGGCATTCACTTTGAAATGTAATATTTCTGTCACTTCGAAGTCTTCAAGCCCAACAACGACGGAAAGAGGGGGAAAAGAAAATTTGTCGTGCTTCTCTAACCAAAGGGTGTAATTAAGTGATGCAGATGCCCCCTAAGGGAATGTCAGACTCCTGTTTATCTTTTAGGACAGTTTTGGAAATATGTTAAATGAGCTTCAGACTTCTTTCTTTTTCAACTTTATCTTTACTGTTTTTTATAACACAACGGCCCTCAGGTGGAGTAATGCCACCACGTCGTACAGGAACGTAATCTCATAACTGCCAGATCAGCCCGCCCCTCCCTCCCTTCATCCCGCCACCGCGTAGCCCCTTAGCCCAACCCACACCTTCAGGTCCTATACCGCTAATTTAGCTTTCAACTTTGATGTCTGCAGAACAACGGTGACCTGGAAAATATTCAGCTCAACTAAAAATAAAAAAAACACATGTGCTAGTTGCATGCCAGAAACAAAAATATTAGGATTCGTCTCTTGCTGTCATGTTGCGAAAAATCCAGGGTTTGGGTCGAGAGAGACTGGTTTCACATCACGTCCAAGACTGGGATTAGTTTATTTCAGTCCTGTTTCAGTTGATATTGCACTGAACAGCTTGTGCAATATTTACTGTACAATGCTAAACAATCTGAGATTGATGGCTTGGGGCAGACTTTTAGACCTGCTTGTTTTCTAAAGGGAAGCTGGTGCTCGGAAACATTACAATTCTCCACCACAGTGGCCGCCATATTCAACCCAAAATTGCATTTCCTTTTAGTGGCTTTAAACCTCAGGGGATCATCAAAGTCAGTCGGATTCATCCTCAGGACACCATGAGTCTTTATGCAAACTTTCATGAAAATCCACCCAATGGTGAGGTATTTGAGTCTGGACCAAAAGGATTCTGTGACCTAGATCAATTGAGAATTGACTCATGACTCCTATTTTCTTAAATAATCAGTGTTACAGCCGACCACCAGCTTCTCTGCATGTACACTGAAGTGACATCTGGCTGTCATGTACATCTGACTGTTACTGTGACTGCAGTGGCAGTAGGCCCAGTGGCTCCGATCTTAATCATGTAAAAACAAAGTGTTACATCGGGGGCTTTGCTCTCCCTGCTGGACTACATGACCCAGATGTGAGTGTAGTGTCTACTCAGTTTAAGGGGGGGGAAACAAAAACTCTGCAAAAACATGATTAATGCACATGTCATAATAATACAAATCCTATTTCATGCTGTGTGTTTGCTTTTACTTCTGCTGCACTGTTGCTATCAGCTGTAAAGAAAATCAGGAAACTCCATTTGAAATAAATCGGAGAAAGCGAATTACTGATGTGCAGAAGCGCAAGATCTGAAACGATGTCGCATTAAACACTTGCTGCTCTTTTCTTTACGTTAAGTTAAGCATCGAACCTTTACTAAACCTACTAAACATTTAAATCAAATTTTAGGTGACATTTACTGCAGCAGTCTGAGATGGATGAGTCTCTAATTCAGTCTAATTCACTGTTTCAGGTTTACATCTACCAAGTGCCAATTTGTCATGTCAGAAAAACACCCATACATCCACGACCAAGCACATTGCCGGACAGCCGTCCTACAGTAGCAGCCGTTTTCCCCTCAGGGTTCCATTAGACGTAAATTGCCCAGTAGAGACTCAAAAATAGAGTCTGTAACTTAATAGTAAAAGGGCACTGACACATGCAAACAGTTGGTGGCAATTCATTGTGGTGCTGTCCTCCGGCATGTGGACATCTGATGTAATGTGTGTTGTATGCAACTGCACAAAGAGTCACAGGCTCCAAAAAAGCTTATATCACCACATGACTCATCCCCTCCAGCACCCTTTGCACCTCTTGATGCCTCTTGTTATGGAACACACTGCACTCCAAAAGGTGGAAACATTTTATTTAACATAAATATTATTAATGCACAAATTGTGTGAGTACAACACCCTTCTACCACATCAGTTAGTTAGTGGACAAGTGGTTTAAATAGCCAACGTCGTTCCACAGTAGTGAAGTATCGGGCTTTCAGTTTCAGCACTGATCCAGAGAGATGGGAACATCTGCACGTATTTTCGACGCGTTCTCCTTCCTCCTCGTCAACAAGCTGGAGCTTTGTCGAGACAACTTGGCGTCGCTTTTTGACGCACGTCATAACCACGCACTCAAACACTCGCTTATGTTTGGGAGGCAAAAACACTTAGTTGGGTTTAGGAAAAACATCATGGTTGGGCTTGAAATAAGTAAGTAATCTAAGCAACGTGTAAACGATGTGACATAAGCACGGGGGGGAAATGCATCGCAAACACTGAAACACACACACCAGCCACGAACACAGTTTAAATGTCCTGTGTGTTCTGCGTTTTTGTCTGGACTTTAAATTTCGTCATCACGCGAATACTTTTCCGTCGTAGTTACCTGAAAGCCCGGTGCGTCTCATACAGAAGCCAAAGGGGGCCTTGTGTGTCGGTATGAGACACCGTGGGGGGACGAGGAAGGCTCCCTCTCATGGCTAATACAAATTAGTTGTAACTCATATTTGTATATTCAAACATGAGGGCTGAAAATTAGTTTGGTTTAATAGTCCTTTCTGGTGGACTTTAGGTTGTGAGTGCCTCCTGAATTATCCCTTTTATAACATTGAATGTAGATGAAATACTCTATTTAACCTTATTAGAATGATGGCCAATGGTGTGTGTTGTCTGTATAAAAGTGAGGTCTGTGGCAGACACTGATGCCCTGTATCATAGAAGGCAGGATCATACCATGAAAAGACAAATCAAAAACTGATCACTAAAAACATTTCACTTGAGATCTGATGTCACGGGGTGGAGAGGTTTTCCATCAACAGTAGCACAAAGTTCGTAAAGAGATCTGAAAGGTGCTCGTACAGCTGCAACAACAGATAGAGAAGAAGAAGGCTTGGATTCACTGGATGGTGCCATGTTTTTTTCTCAGGGCTGTTGCATGTAGAGTGGTGCTTGGTAATAAAATCGGGAAATAAGTAAGCATTGTTCCACTTCTTTTTTTTTTAAGTTGGATGCATGAAATAAGGTCTGTGGTTAACAACTAAAGATATTTATGTTTTATTCTATGATACACAATACTTCAGTTAATACTTCTCTAGTGAATTCTGAAACTTCTAAGGGTCTTAAACAAGGTTGCTAACAAGCGGCTAACTGAAACAACTAAACGTCATCATGCCGCCTGATCCGCCTTTTCCTCGTTGTGTATACTGGCGCTCATGCAACGGTGGCGTAGTTTGTTTTCAGCCTGACGTTAGCTTTTTACTTCTGTCGATTGCATAAACTTGAGTTTTCCGCAGAGCTTATTCTCTCCAATAACTCCATTGGCTTTACTAACGGCTAACTATATAGCATCACTGAAGGCTGGACACTCCTGCTTTGCGCTACACTTTCTGTTCGTAATGAACGTCTCCACACAGACTGAGAGTCAAACACCTAAAGAGGCCAGCCCTCACAAGTCAGGGCAGCTGGGATTGTTTGTGCTTGTGGGAATGGGGAGTAAAGGAAAAACACAAGTGCAGGATTCTGTCAGAGCAGATCTTCCTGTGGTGGAGAGTTGCTGAGAGCGTTTCCACATAGATGTGAGAACAGAGGGGGAAGCAATTGCAACGGCCGTGACAGGCATCGCAAACACGAACGATGCCAAAGTTTGTGAGACTTGTAAGGAAGCATGAGTCAGGCAGTGGGACTTTCCTTTTTAATGCAGAGACACTGAAGGTCAGTGAACGTGTTCTTGGAGGTTTTTCACTCTCTGGCGTCTTCCAGCGAACATGAAAGGGAGGTTAGTGGTAGTGGTCCCTTGCTAGGTTACAGTTAATCCACACATGGCATCGGGCGAATGCACGGGGGGCATCAGCCAAACGGCCATGCTTTCTACATATATTATTTACTGGAAGACAGGTACAGATATAGCTGTTATATCCAGTGTGTTTATATAAAGAAAAATAATTGGTAAGTGCCCCCTCAAAATCACAGTTGAGTAGTCCAAAATAATGCAGGGCCGCCTAATTCGATATCAAATGGGTCACTCGGTGACGTTGGTGCGTCTTTGCTCGGTTGGCCTCGTGAATAATCCTTATTATTGAGTCTGGTGCAGACTACTTTGATGAAGCGCAGTGATTAAAGACGGTTCACTGTCGAGAGCAGCTTCACTTGATGGGAAAACATTCAGACTGCTGGTGTGAAGGTGGCCTCGGTCAGGTGTTTCTAGATGGCAAGACTCTCAGGAACCAGGCGGAAGAAATCAAAATTCAAGGCTGATTGCTCAGGTTCAAGGAGACCATCAAAACTGACAAGAGAGTCTGAAGATGTCTCAGAATGATGCTGATGCTGCAGAAAGGAGAGGACATTGTCTCAGCTCTGACACTAGCTCACACTATCACACTATCACACACACACACACACACACACACACACACACATATATATCTATCTATATATATATATATATATATTTATATCTATATATATCTATATATATATATATATATATATATATATATATATATATATATATATATATATATATATATATATATATATATATATATATAGTAGAAGAAGAAGAAGAAGATAATGCCAATCATCACTTTTGATCACATGTCTCCCTCTAGTGGTACATGGTGCGACCTCTCAAATACTACTCTTCTATACTTTGTTCACAGCGACCAATTAAATATTAAACTAAATAGATAATTTACATTAAGTGTAGCTAATGCATGAGAAGGCCTCACTCAAAGAAGTTCTGTGTACTTCCAAACAGTTCCACTGGTACAACCTCCCTCGGTGTAACTTTAAAGCAATGGCTTCAGAAAGCTGAGATTAAATGTATTCCACTCTCGTGAAAGTAAATAGTAGTAATTCCCAAAATTTCAAACAGATTCCTTGGCATTTGTGGGCAAAACAGAGCTTTGACATAAGTAGCAAACATCTAAAAAGTTAACTTGTCCTGTATTTAGACTTTTCATGCAGTAAAAGTTGACAAAAAACTGGCGGGTAGCACAAGGTTCTTCAGGACTTCGTTGAAACGGCGAGCGCTGGCTGGAGTCAGGCTTCCTGCGGTTTGCAGGCCAGGAGGTAAAAATACTTCACAGCCACCACCACCTCCGTCTCCACAGAGGTCACCCTCATTATGGACATCAACCTGGGGAGACAGCATGTCATCATTCAGTCGGGGGGGTTAGTATCACTTCCATCTCCAATATGCCAGTTTTTACAGATCTATTAAACATCCATTTAATAATGTCACTTTCGTCATATGTTGAAAGTATGTTTTGCTCCAGAACGTGTACATGAATGTAAAAATAAATACAATTCATAAGTTGGCACTGCTGATAATAATTTTAATAGAACATTTTCAAGCGTGCGTGATATGTTTGCATGTGTGCACTGCACTGCATGGATGCTGCCATTATGCGTTTCACCTTTGACAGACGTCTTGAGAGAGTGCCCTGGCTTTCTGCGGGTCCTCCTTCAGCATCGCCTGATAGCTGGAGAAAGACTCCACCAGCCCCATATAACTGGAAAGAGGCATAGGCCTTTCCACCCACACACACTCGTGCCTGTTACACATACAACAACACAGTCAATGTACATTTACATACATATCAAACACTCACTTACAGTTTCTTTTTTTTAGACCAACAATGGAATTTGCTGAAATTGATCAAACAAAATAGCATGCTCTCACCACTCCTTGTCAGGGTAAGGGATGGATCCATGGGCCTCCCGGTAAATCTCAATAGAGCTGGGACCGAGGTGGGCACTGCGGTAAGGCTGCAAGGCTGCATAAAACTGGTGAAACCAAGAGACAGGGAGTCATGGGATTGATCACCACTGTAATGTTAATAGCATTATACACATACACACACACACACACACACACACACACACACACACACACACACACACACACATATACACACATACATATATATATATACATTAACATGCAATTTAGTACATAGCTATATGTTTTTGTTAGTTTATTTTATCAACAATGTTTTTATGGTGTCCAACTCATAATCCACATTGCAACTGATTGCTACTAAGATAACTGTGGCCCTCAGGAAAATATTAATTTACTAAAAACCTCCACAAGATGTTGCTGTTGTTAAATTTTTGATTGATGGAAGACACCTCAGATGAAAAGATTATTAGATATCAACATTAAACTTGTTGATTACTTAGATTAGGACAATTGTTTAGTTTTTTTTCTCAAGTTTTCTGAAAATGTAGAATGAATTTGAATAGGAAGGAAACTGGAATGTTCTGTGGATGTAAATGCGACTGAAGTGGGGATTTGAGTCTGAGAAAAAATAGTTTTGAGGAAAAGGCCATTAAAGATATGTATTGTAAGATTACATACATTTTGAAGAAACTACAGATAAATAGGGTGGAAAAACTAAACCATCCTTCCCTAAAGTAAATTACTTAAATTAAGACAATCACTTTTTTGTATTACAAGTTTTGTGAAATTTGATGTCCAAATATGCTATTGATGCATTATTGAATGTTTATAACGCAAATAGACAAAGTATGTCAATAAAACACCTTCAAGTGTATTTCGAATGTCGTCTTTACCACTGGTCTGAAAGAAGCACCCAAAATCTCAAAATTAACGAGTGCGTGTTTTTGCCCTCCCCTTGATAGGCCAATAGAGGCCAAAATGAGGTGAAGAAGAGTGATGATGCTGGTACCAAACCCCAGCAGAGGCAAAGGGGGAGATACAATAATAGTATAAATATCCCTTTGTCTCTTTGTTTTCTACTACAATTACAAAGTGTACTTATATTTATATTAAATATATAAAAAATATGATATATATATTTTTCAGACAGTACCTTTTTTTCTACAATAATACATCTCAATTGCAGGCCTTGTCCACAGAACTCATGCCACAGTAAGAAAAGAAAAACAGGTGTCAATAATGAAATAATGATGGCAGTTGGTATTGTTCACACTGTTTCACACTTCCATGCATTACTGGCACACTCGGGAGGCTATTAGCAACACCTGTGCTTTAATTACAATCTGTGACTATTCCTGCAAGCACCTCTTTGCAGACTTGGTTGAGTGTGTGTGAGCAGCAGTCAGGGTAGTTGAGCTGCATGTCAATGGTGTAGTTGAGCAGAGCCAAGCAGCCACGGGGCTTCAGGACTCTGTGGGCCTCCTGGAGAAAGCGAGGTCGGTCGAACCAGTGGAAGGCCGACATGGCCGTCACCAAATCCACTGAGCCGTCAGCGAACGGCAGCTCCTCGGCCACGCACCGTCTAAAGATAGAACAGTAGCAACAGCCGAGTCAAACTCCTGACCACCGCCGACAGCAGGGTGACATGAGAGAGGCTTTCAGGTACCAGCTCTTGAATTGTAAACCCGCTTTTTGAATTCAATGTGTAAATTTCCAGTCTCACAGCTCACCAAAAAGAAAAGAAAAAGTAGCTTCCAGACCGCCTGGATCCCAACTGCAGTAAATATTCCCGGCTTTCATTTGCTTCAATCACTGATATTTTTGTGACATGCGTCCACGTGGGCTTTTAGTTCCAATCAAACTAAATTCTTGTATCAAATGACATATCAATAACAAATTAATCATTGGATCTATGGCTCTGAGACAGCTAACAAAGCTCATTTTAGGGCAACCCTGCATACCAACACAAGGCCTTTTTTTTAAGCTCTTTAAAACCCACCTGTCCGTCAGTGATGGGCCTATTTGGCAAACCTGAAAAGGAACAGGGGTGAAAGACTAAATAGAGAAATGTGGTGAAAATGAGCATGCCCAACAACATGGCGCAGCGAGAAGAAAACATTGTTCAAGTCAGTTTGATGAACAAAGTAAAACAGTGAGCAATGGACTTCATGTGACATTATTCAAAACTTGGATTACTTTTTTTTTTTTTATCAGTGGACCCTACGGATGAAAGCAATAATCAAGGACTTTATGACCGCTTCAAAGGTAGGGAGTCACCACATTTCTTCATCTTTGTATGCTGGTAATTCTGAATGAATAATACTTGTTGCTCATGCTTTCTGGGAAAAAATAATTGACAAAGAGGCGACACCCAATCAAAATGTTGCAGAGGTAACTCTGAATTAAGCAGCTACTGCTAGTGTCTGTAGTTAAAACCCTCTGCACTTTAATGCAGAGTAATGTTATGTTATGTTTTTTTTCTTGTTATGGGAAACTTTCATCCAATCACATTTGTTTTCTGTGTCTCTATGTCAGCAAAGCAGTTTAAGCAGGCCTTTGTAGAATAAAGTACACCGAGAGTGGACGTTGTGGTTTATTGTCATGGTCTTCAACAAATCAGATCTTTAGTTTGACAAGCTGAGCGGATTCTTTGACGTGCAGGGCCTGCGAAATGGCGTGGATGTGTATGATTGGTCAGTGGCCCAGCGAGACCATTAACATTCGCTGGGATTGGTCAGAGGGCCACGAAGCTATTAGAAACTTCTAGCTGCTACCTAGAAGCAAAAAGCTACGTTGCTGGTGGATTTACTGATGACTTGCTGGTGGATTTTACTGATGACACCTTTCGCACAGAGGATTACGGGCATGTGGTGAGTTAAATGCTGGCTGTGTTGCTGTTGCAGTCGTATTTAACAGCTGATAGAGTAATTTGAAGGCGCAGGTAGGAAATGCACGGCCCGTCACTGGTTAACAGAGCGCTACCTAGCTGCTAGCAGCTCAGTAGGTGTAAGAACAGTTCAGGCTGAAACATAGGAGAAGTTCTGACATTTTTTGTGTTTTGCTTTGTGTAGTTTTTTTAACACTCAATGGCTGAAGGACGCCTTTCTCACGGAGGGTTTTGGGCATGTTATTGGGACTAAAAGCGCACCGATAAACTGTACAACCGCGTCATTGAACTGTTTGTTAACAAGAGAGGAGGTTGCACTTTGTCTTTAAGTGAACAGCATGTGGTGAGTGAACTACTTTTGTGTTTTTACTTCTGCAGTAGCGTTGTGTTAATGTGTCTATGTTTTTTTTAATGATAGTTAATATTGTTCCTTCTGATCGTGGCTCGTGCTCTTGAGTGTGAAGTGTTTTAGTGCCGCGGTTTTGTTGGATTGTTTTGCCATGTTTTGTTATAACTAAATGTGACTGGTTCTTGTTAATTTGTTTTTGTTGATGTGGACAACATGCATTGTCCGTTAATGACGCAGCATCCCGTCATGAGCCTATTTATGTAAAGGATTCACATTCAATGTAGAATGGCACAATCAAGGTTTGGTCTGATCGTTAACTCCCCTTTGATTTCTTTGCATGCCTTCACAGTTCACAGGTCACAGTTTACTTATTAAGACTGTGTTTGTCACTTGTTGCCTTCATATTATAATCTGCACAAAGAAGCCACTCCACTTCATGAGAATGTATGTGTGGCAGCATTACAATTCTCAGCAACAAAATGTATAGCACTGAAATATATTTTTTTTATATTTCTTATTTAGTGTACCTTGTGTGACATGCCACATGTCTTATAAAGGATTTCACTGTCCTGTGCTGGCAGTACATTTCCTCCATTGTCTGGGCCTTACTGCATGACCGACTTTGCCCAGACAAGGGTCACGTTGTTCTTGCTTTGGCTAAGATCCAATAAAGTAGATTTTCAGAGCTGCAACTAATGATGTGATGTTAATGCTGTTGTCGTTGATTTTGACGTTATTATAAATATTCTTTAGTCAGGAATTATGGCAAAGATAAATAGTCTAATAGGAGACATAGGTTGCATTCAGATTGCATTGATGCATTTCCTCTGTAAAATCTTGGCTTAAAAAGATGATCAGGTCCATTCTTACCTATAAGTGATGTTTGGCTCTTTGGCATGATGTGAAGCCATTTCCAGCTGGGCAGGACTAACATCTGTCCCCACCACAGAGGCAAAGTGTTTGGCCAGCAGCAGTGTGCCCTGACCTGAGCCGCAACCGACATCCACTGCCAGCTCAAAGGGTTGACCCATCTGACAAAATGCTTTGCATGTTATATGAAATACTTGTCATGTTAGTTTTGCTATTATCCAATGACAATGGTAATATATTCTTGTTTAAAAAAAAGGTGTTACACAACCAAATACGACGATTTTTACAACTACCTGTTTTTCCAGGAAGTTGAGCACTTGTTGTATTAGATGATCTGATGGAGAGATCCTGTACTTCCAGTAGGATGAAGCATGTTCCTTTCCTTCGTACAGACGGTAAGCCATGGCTAGGTAATCCCCTCTCTCAACAGCTAATCCAGTATACGTTTAGAAAAGAGAATACAACAATGTATTGTATCTTGTGTTTTGTTATTGGATAAGAGGAAGTAACTTCCACATTGAAAATACTGTTTATTCTCTTCTGCCGGCAGTCTCACACACACACACACACACACACACACACACACACACACACACACACACACACACACAAGGGCAACAGGGGTGCATGGGAAAGGGAGGTCCCACTGCCTTCACTGGAACGTGGCATGTTTGACAATTAATTCAATTAAAGGGACAGCTCCAAGATCTTTCGGTTATTTTTCAGGATGTGGTATCGGTGTTTTACTTTTTTTTCTGTCCACGATCCTTTAACAGCGTTATGTTTTCAATGTAATCCATTATAATTATGTTGAATGGAAATCAAAGTCAAGCACACAGGGCTGTGTGAGCACAGTTCAGCTCATGTTATGGTATGCATTTCTGTCAGACGTAATAGAACCCCCCTGGAGATGATGAGGGCCATGTACGAATGAAGAGTGTTACAATAACATCCTGTGTGCAACTATCTTCTATCTGAATCTCAGAATCTGAAGCAATTTATTGCCAAGTATGTTTTCTACAAGGAATTTGACTCTGTGATTAGTGCATAACAATAAGTAAAGACATAATTCAAAACAAAAACGTGTACAGTTGTGCAGGGATGTGTAAATGATTGTCCAGGGGGTATAAGAGTCCGAGGGGCCCGATGTGGACTTCATTATTGTATTCCATAATCTCAAGGTACTCTTTACCAAGAACTGTCAATGTTATTCATTGTCAGTGTTGTAGAAACAGTCTGTTTCCTATTTGTAAAAAGCAGTACACTCAAAGACTTTGCAATAATGGTTTTATTGTTCAACCATATGAAAAGATGTCCCCATACAGTTGACTTTTTTTTCTTAGCATGTGCATACAATGAAAATATCTTCAGTAGATTGAATAACACAGAAGTGCTAATGCTAGTTAAAGATGTGCTAATGCGCTCTGCTAATGTTAGCTCTACAGGTTTTCTCATAGAAATGTAATGTATTAGAAACGTATATCTCCTTCCAACCTCTTCGGGTCACTAGTATCACTATTATACAACATTTACCATGACTAGCTCCAAATACACCAAACCAGCCAAGCCCGATATATCCCAAATCATCATACTTAAAGGTTAGTTACATCCAATGTAGTTTCAGTTAGACTTTTTTTTTTTTTTTTTTTTTTTTACTTTTACATTTAAAGTTGAGTGAGTGAGGCTATGTAACTTTTGCTAAAGAACAGCAATATTTGGCAAGTTGCAAAATAAAGGCACATTACCTTTCTAATATTTCTTTGTTAATTTCATTAAAGACATCAACATTAGAACATCTGGCTGAAAGCAAGTGGAACTGTACCCAAAATAGCAAACACTACAAATGCCTCACAATGAGGTACGCTGTCTACGTTTATCTGTTTTACCTTTGTGATAAAACTATTGAAATGTTTGCCTGTGACATGCTTCATGAGAGAAAAGAGTTTTAAAGTTGGCAAAATGACTCAATGCAGTTCTTCAGCAATGTCTACCTAAGGTAAACTAACATCAAACCCTGGAGTTAATTGGTTTGAACAAGGGTGCAACTTATATTGTTTTTTTTTATTTGGAAAAGAAAGAGGCCATCTTTTGGCTTAACAATTCCTAACTTATCATAACTCACCCTTTATGGTGTGAGGAACAAAAGGTTCATGCACAAGCCCTTATAGATGGTATTCGTTACCATTGTCCTTTTTAGGTCACTTTTTCACAATTTATCTTTACTATTGCACATTTTATGCTAATTTATACACTCCATAATACACCCAGTCTAACCAATGATGCCGATAATCAGTTGGACTCTTGCTGTGTTGTTTAACACCACAACTCTATTAGGAGTGTAATGAAATATCCATATCAATTGAGTGTCAAGTTTGTCAAAATTGGTTAAATGGATTAGGTGAGTGCCTTTGGTTTCCCAAGGACAACTATTGCTATGTTTCTGTATATATACACATGCATGTGCACCTTCTATCTCTCATTAATTGTTATAAAAAAGATAACACTTTAACAGGACAGATTTGTTTGCATTCCGTTTCTTTGTGAGAAGCTGTAGCGTGAACCCAAGTTACTTCAGCTTCATTTGCAGTGCACAAGGCGCGTATAACCTCTCCGAAGCGCCAAGCTGCCTTCTATCCCTGTGAGAAAGAACAGAGAATAAAGAAAGTGCACCGAAGCAGTAAAAACAAATAAATGGGCCACCAACTGTGACATGTTTTCAAGAGCTTGGCAAAAAAACAAACTTGACTTCTCGTTTAAACTAAAGCATCTAAGCAACCCTTCTGTGAAACAACAGGGATAGGTTTGTTATGTTTGAAGATAATCTCCAGTTGTGTAACTTCTCTCTTTGTTCAAGGGATCAGCTGATCTATTGGGAAACGCTTTAAGACAAGCAAAATACCGTTTGTCATCCATAAACTAGTCTCAAAGTTCTTCCTTAAGACAATAAATAAGCAGTGTGTTAAGGATTATATATTGTAAGTATTTTTTAAAGGTGCAGTACACAAGACATTGGGGAAACAAGAGTTCTACTCAGAAAAAAAAGAGTTTATTTAGAAATGTCCACATTCAACAAACACACTCCTTTGTGCATACATAACTGGACTGTTTTCAAGTTAATAAATTGCAGATTGCAGCATCTAAGGCCGGCAAGCTCTCTCTCAAAACACCCACCCAAATGCCACGCTGTTGGTTATCCTGGTTTTGACGCCAGGACGCAGAAATATTCCAGTTCATGCTCTACTTCAGTGTCAGGAGACATGACTCCCATCTCCTCCAGGAACCTGTGAAGCAGTGCGGTGATTGATATTCAGCTCAGTACTCAGTGGAGAACCACACAACGCTTAATATTTACCCCCAAAAAAAGGATCATTATAATAGCGAGCATGTACAATTTGTGTGTGTGTGTGTGTGTGTGTGTGTGTGTGTAGATAACCGACCTTTTCTGAGTCTTAAGCAGCAGTTCCTCAGCAGCCTTGGGAACTTTCTTCTTGTAACTTTGGAACATGGACATGCTCTCAATGAAACCCACCAGGTTCCTCACCGAGATTGACGACTGCACCGGAACCCTCTCAATCCTGTTGCATCATTATATTGATGTATTATGACACGTAAAGACAATCAAAGAATACTGGGGCCTGACCTAATCACATTTATTTTTGGTATTTTACTTGGCAGAGTTGCGATTTGGTTTGTGTGGCGCTTACCTCTCTTTGTCGGGGAAAGGGATGGCTGAGTAGAGCTCATCCAGCTTCCCCTCGGCTACGGTTACTCGAGTGCTAGTGAATGGCAATAGCACCTGCTTCACCTAGAAGTGAATTGCATATATATGTTCAAACCGTCCTATTTCCTATTGAGTTTGAGTTGCATGAATGCTGTGTCTGTCTGTCCGTGTGAATAATCAATAATAATAAAAACAGTCAATAAATGCGCTTGTGGCATTTGTGGATGATGGATCAGGGGACTGAGTAGGTGATAATAATACATGTAATAATATGATGGAAAGCAGGTGGTAGAAGGTTCCACTATCACAATTGTAATATTTGCACCGGTTGTGCTACAGTTTCATTCATTCATTTATTTAAAAACATTAAATACAAAAAGAAGACTAGTACGTCCTTTTGAAAGAGTAGTGAAAGTGTGCTTGTACCCATAACTATGGCATTCTTTCCAACAAAATATATTTGTACATGCATGACTTGTGGATGCATGGATCCGGTTAAACAGGTCTCCCGTGACAGTAGGGCATGGATCCGTTTAAACAGGTCTACCGTCACAGTATGGATCCACACCCACCTCTTCGTACAGGTGATTGAGTCGGTCTCCGCAGCCCTGGTAGCGAAGTCTGGTGCAAGTGTCGCTGAAGCCCAGCAGGGCCACGCAACCCCGGGGCTTCAAGACCCGATTTGCCTCGGCCAGGAAGCGCAACGGGTCGAACCAGTGGGCCGCCGTCGCCGCCGTCAGCAAGTCCACGGAGCAGTCCGGAAACGGAAGCTCCTCAGCGGTCCCCTCTCTGCAGTAAAGTGTGGCAGTGACACTTAATTCGTCATTCTTTATTATTATAATAGTTGGCACGTCACTCCTACCTGTAGGTGATGTTGGAGAACCCCGGCACGGCCCTGGCCTCCTCTAGCTGACACTCACTGACGTCGATGCCCACCACTTCCTGGAAGTACGGCGCTAGGACCCTCGAGTTCTGGCCCGTCCCGCAGCCCAGGTCCACTGCCAGCCCGTGTGGCTGCCCCTTCTGAGTGAGGTTATTGTGCAAAACATAATGTTGAATCATGCAACATTGTTCTGTGCATCAGAATGAATGCACTGCGATGATAACACAGTTTATTTGGCCACGGCATACCTTTTTATCGAGGTATTGCAGAATGATGTTCTTGATCTCCTCTGGAGGTGTGAAGCGATACTTTTGGTAGGTGGAGGCATGATCCTTCCCCTCAAACAGCCGGTATGTCATGATGGGGTTTTTCTTTCTACTCTTCTCTTTCTGTGCTGCTGTCAATTCTCTACCTCTCTGGCCCTCTCTGAAAGCAATCTCCTTTGTTTGGTTTCCTTTTGCTTGTCCTCTCCCCTATTTTTCCTGCTGCTGCTCTCTGTCTGCACTTTCACACACTCTGCACTCACTTCAGCTGCAGATTACAAAAGCAATGACTAACTGCCTAACAGCCTTTAGCTTAACCCTTTAACGTTCAGAGAATTTTCTATAGGTTGAGACTTGACAGCTGCATGTTGAGACAATAATGAATTATATTGTGAAATCACAATTACAAAACACATTGGATCTCAGTCTCACTTCTACAAGCGCACCGATATATCCGCCTGTGCCTCAGTCTTTCGCTTTGAAGCACACTTTTGTGGCACAGCTTGGTTTGTTGTCATATCCCTTTTAGTACAACGTCCATTGAATGAGCAAACCATGAAACATTTGTCATAACCCACATGATCTCACATGAATGCGGGAAATGACCACAACCACCCAACAGTGCATCACCACAGAAATAATTTACCATTACATAACCACACAGTTAGGTTTTGCACAAAAAAACACATCATGGTTGGGCTTGAAATAGCTACGTGAACAAAGTACAATATGTTGACACATCATGAACATCAATTCACATTAACTCAATAACACTTTGAAAACACTGGTCTTGGTCTCTGAGTTGATGTCCTCCTCCCCTACCACCTGACATAGTCTTTCTCACTGTTTTTTGTACATTCACGTGGATGCGTTTTTTTGTGTGTGTCCACCACAAAAAAGAATCCTGATTGTCTTTCATCGCTTTCATTGCTTGTGCTTGTGTCAGGAGATCGTGGTCACTTCACGTACTTCTGTGTGATCAGGCTGGTCGTCACAGTCAAGCATGTGCGAGGTCACAAGGTCAGCCGTCTCTGTTTTTGCAAACCAACGACTAACTTCTTGCTGGCTACACTTGTGTGTTTGTTTGTTCATTCTCTTGACCATTTGCGCAACAGAAAAACATCTTTGTTTTGGCTTTGGTTACCCAGGGTGGCGCTCCGGGGCTGCAAGGCTTGTTTAATTGTTCTCCTGGGATAATGGAGATAATGGCCTGTTGACCATTTCCAGCTACATTAAGGACCTTGGAAAAATTAAGCCTACACTGTGACATCCCATGGGCTCTCATTAGTGTCGACTGCATCAAATGTTGCATCAGAGGCGTTGAGCGAAACCCATTATTATATTATTATCTAATGTCACTGAAAGGAATCTCAAGCCACAACACAGCGTAACTATCCCTCAAGCACTGCTATCGGGGCAGTGGTGGGCATTAAGGAGGCCTGAGGGACCAATACAAGTACAGAAACCCTACATCCCTCATGACTTGCGTGTGTCTGTGACCAGTTGTTGTACGATACAAAAAATAAGCAAAATATTACATTACATGCGTTCCATAATCATTTGTTTTCTTCTGATCCTGAGTAATTCTGATTGGTACACATGGGTGTACAGAAGTTATTGTTGGATACTTGTTCATGTGCAGCTTGAAGCAATTATTTGATAATCAATCATTTCTAGAGATAAATCTTTCTAATTACAATTCTCGCACACTACTACATACACACATACACACAAACACATGTTCATTATGTTCAAAGTAATTTGCTGAAACCTTTAACCTTTTAAGCCCCGTTAAGCATCAAGGCATTTTTTTAGGATTTAGCTCGAAATAGCATACCCAAACTAAAAAGGGTGTATCTCTGCAACCACAAGGGCTATATGAATCATTTTGGTGTTATAATAAAGGCAACCCATGTGAGCTTTTGGTCGGATGTGTAAATATTAGTATATATGTTGCTGGCTAAGAGTAGATAAAGATTGAAACACAGAACAAATAGAAGTTCCAGGTCCGCCTATAGAAAAAAGCACTTTCAGGATGATTATCTCCTTGAAATGATGCTTCACTAAGCCCTGAGGCTCTCCCAAATCATAGCACAATATGTGAACAGTCTCTCTGCACTGTTTTCACTTGAAAAAGTGAAGCAGAACAAAGTCAGATTGGGTAGAGTACAGAGAGAATTCAGGCGAGGTTTCCAAAATTTGCATTTCGGCACATTTGCGCATATTTTCTGTGACATTTGAATTTTTTCATGTAGCAAACCTTATATTTCACTTTCATATGACTAATGGTGTTAAATAAACTTGTATCAGTGTGGATTTACTGGGGGAAATGCATTTTTTCAACAACAAAAAAATAAAGTTTCAAAATGTGCTGACTCAGCGATTTATGTTGCTGTGTTCTTTGGTTCGTATCTCGGTGATGCTTTGCAGCAGAGGGATTTGGTGAATAGATTTGGAATCTGTGTGTCATTGTCTTGCTTTTTGCTGTTTGTCTTTTTCTGATAGCGCCAAGCTACGGGCTGCTAGTTCCGGAAACATGCAGAGTGGGCTGACTAAAATTATAACTATTTTATTTTAATAATTATTTTAGTTGGTGTTTGAGTTATGTTGAAATGGCTGACTAATTATTGTAGACCAGGTTCTCTTGTTTAATTTGATGTGTAGTATCAATATATTTGTTCATGATTATTGGAATGTTTTACACAGTTTAATTAAAATTAAAAAAAAAGGACCTTTAGAGGTCCATGCGGGGCTTAAAGCTGGTTTGGCTCAAGGTGTTTTTATCTGTATTTGTTAAAAAGTGTTTGAAGCCTGTAAGTATCAGAGATGAATGCACAACCTACTGGACTTGTGTGTTTGTTTCTTGATTTATTAATTTTCCAAATGAAACATCCTTAAAAAAGGAAAAAATATAGGTCCCAACAAATCCCATGAAAACGAGTCAATCGATCCTCATAGTAGCTGGTTGTTTGTGTTAACAAGGTCTGATATACCGTTGTCCAAAACTATTACTTAACACATCAATGACCAGCATTGTTGGACTGGGGGACATGTTCCTTCATCACAATGAACATTTATTTTGGCCCAGTGATACATACACAAGCCTGCTGCTGTGCACAGAATATGCCTCAGTTAGCTTCAAATTAAGCGATTGTCACATCATATCAAAGCCTCTGAAAACCCTTTCATGACTGCAAAAATAATGTGAGGCTGTGTAATTACACGGCCTCATCCGCCTTGTGAGTCACTCGGTAAACATGAGTGGTGAGTCAAGTTAACGTCGACCACGCTCTTTTCTTAAACCTTATACTCATTTGTTTTGTTGCCTGAACCTAACTTCCCTGAAGACAGAGGTTTATTTTGAAAAGACACAATGCATGTTACAATTGGAAACTGACAGACCGGCCCCGTCAGTGAGACTGCACTGGTTGTAACATGAGGTAGACAGCAAACCAAGCTCCCTTTAATATATATGTGAGTCAGAATATAACTGTATGGCCTTGAATCTTCAATGAAGTGCATCTAGTCGTAAAAAGTGAGTGAAACGAAAGAATACAAATACATTACAGCTTCTACTACGGCCATGCTAGCAGCTTTGTGAGGCTGTACTTCATGGGTGAAGCAATACTTTGAGCTAAATGCAAACATCACCATGCTAATATGCTCACAACAACAGTGCTAACATGTTGGTGTTAAGCAGGTATAATGTTGACCATGTACTACATCATGCCAGCCGCACAACAATTTAAGCTAAGGCTGGGAATTTCATGAAGACATGGAAAGTCTTCTGGTGTCCTTATAACCAAATGAAAGTCTGTTGTGACCATAGACCATTGATGGGCCGTCAGGGCCAGCTAAGCCTTCCCTGCTGGCCTAAACAGAATCACAAAGTTATAGCTATTTTATAATTTAATTGTTTTTCACAAATACACTACATGTATTATAATTATTTTTCCCTCCTAGCTTATCTTCTCATTGCACAGCTCCTGTCTTCCTCTGTTGCTCTGTTTCCAGCCTGCAGCGTTGCTTCCATTGCAGGTTTTTTTAAAGGAGAGCTCTTATCCAATCAGATTTCACCTCCTATGTCTCTATGGAAGCAGAGCGGCTTCAAGCTGGCCTTTTCAGATTAAAGTACATGGGGACGTGATTGTCATAGTCTTCAACTAATCAGATCTTTAGTTTGACATGCTGGGTGTATTCTTTGACGTGCCAGCGCCTGCGAGCCGGCGTCAGCACTAACATGCCCTGTGATTGGTCAGTGGGCCAAGTGTGAGCAATAACATGCGCTGTGGTTTGTCTGTGGGCTAGCGTGACTTTAGTCAACAGAAAGCTACCTAGCTGCGAGCAGAACTCAGTAGTAGTAAGAGAGTTTAGGCTGAAACATAAGAGGTGTAGTTTTTTAAACACCCAATGGCTGAAGGAGGAGGAGAAACAGACTTGCTGGTGGATTTACAGACAGCGCCTTTCTCACGGAGGGTCACAGGCATGTTTGGCGGTGACGATCCTAATATCGACTGCCACTGTCGAGCGGACATTTTCAGCCCTAAAACGGGAGGCTTGACGGTCCTCACTGGCGTCCATGGCCATCGAGAAGGACCTGTTACGTGAACCTCTGAACAACCACAAAGAGAGGAGGATGGACTTTGTCTTTAAGTGAGCAGCATATGATGAGTGAACTGCTTTTGTGTTTTTACATCTGCAGTAGCGTTGTGTTAATGTGTCTATGGTGTTTGTAACGAATCTCCGTTACCACTGCGAGTCTTGGGATGATGTGGACTACATGCATTGTACGTTAATGACACAGCATCCCGTCATGCGCGTAATTATGTATACGATATCAGACGCCGCAGAAGGCCTAGGTAGAAAATGCACGGCCCGCCACTGCCATAGATTGTAATAAGTGGACATAGCTGTTGTCACATCACCCATTGGGTTGTGGACTGTGGTTTTGAAGCCTCCAGTTTGGCATTTTGGCTAAAGCCATCTTGGCTTTTTGCAACTAGTGAACTGAAGTGACCATATTTGGACTGCGGAGGAAGCCGTGGCAGAGATGCCATATACAGCTCTTGTAGCGACCTGTCAATACCCATGTAGCCCCGCCCAAAAGCATCTAAATGGGACCAGAATTTACTAAATGAACATCATGCTGTATTGAAGAACACTTAAAACTAGAGATTGAGACCATAAACGTGTGTTTACAATGTTTTACTTAGGGAATAAATTAAGTGAGAAGTAGAGTCCTTTTCTCATAGGCTTCTATAGTATCATACTTCTTTTTGCAACCAGAGGAGTTGCCCTCTGATGGCTATTAGAGAGAATGCAAGTTTAAGGCACTTCCTCATGAGCTTCTCCTTTCAGAACTAGCGTAACCAGTATAAACCTTCCACTGGAGCATTAAATTGTCCGTGCTTGCTGCTTCCTTGCTGGTGTTGTGAGACTCAATCACACGAGAGCAACCAAACGAGGCATAAGAGACCTCAAATACCACTATGCATTTTGTACTGAATTAAATAATGTGAAAGTGAATGAGTTATACAAATGCTGTAGAAAGAAAATATATAACTCAACAATTACAGATGGTGTGTTTACGTGTGTCTGCGTACTCCATAACTTTTTTTAGTGATCACTAAGGCCCGTCATAATAGTGTGCAGAGGGGTCCTTTATATACCTTACACCACTGGTTTTGCAACTGGAATGTATAGTTTGAATCCAGAATGTGGCCTTTGAATTGATTTATTCTGTCAATGTGTTGTTGATTAAACTAAAAGTTGTATCTGATGTAATTGATCATTCTTCATTCAAATCTTAACTCGCAGAACTCAGTGGGAAAACTGTAAATCAACATTGGCCAGATATTGTCGTTAATCAGTTTGTTAGAAATGGACACTGAACTATTCATCTACGAAGCAATCTTCATCATCAGCAAACATTTTGGTATCTTCATCATCGAATCCCCATGCCATTACAAAGGGAAAATCAATAATTGGTGGATGTGTGTTGCATACACATTTCCTATAGATTCCCCATTGAGTGATGACTGCAGTGACATAATCATGTGTGACAAGATATACAGGCTCTCCGCTGCTCCTGTGAAGCCACGGCAGGTATACCTGCGCTCCACACAGAGGACACACTCAGCATAAACAATATTCAGGACTTGGTGATTTGCTTCAGTGTTGGATTTAAACAGTAAATATAAGTGTCTCAAGCCATTCTGATTTAACATACTTACTTTTTTACTTGTTGTTGATTATGATTACATGTTTCTTCCTATTTTTCACTGTGTTATCTGGTTTGATTGAGTGCTTCCCAGATACCCGTCACTGCCTTAGTTAATGTCAAAACCAACTCTTAACTAAACAGGTAACAAGGACTCCTGCATTGTAACCGCCGACAGGATCCAGCTGTAGTCTTTATTCATCAAACGATTTCATTTATTCTATGGCCTAAATGGAAAACAGTACTTTCCCTCCTTATTTCAACCTCACCATGTTTGTGAACATTGGCAACTACCGCTACCCAGCATTTGTCCTGTGTCTCCTGTTGTACACTTTCATTGTCTTAGCTAATTTTGTGGTAATAGTGTTGATATCACGAGAAAAAACTTTACATGAGCCCATGTATATTTTTATCATGTGTCTTTCTATTAACTCTCTGTATGGCTCTGCTGGCTTCTTCTTCAGGTTTCTGAGAGACCTGCTGGCTGATACTCATTTGATCCCACGCACAGCTTGTTTTGCTCAGATCTATGTCATTTACACCTATGCATCCTATGAGCTCACGCTGTTAGGCATTATGGCCTATGATCGTTACGTCGCTGTATGTCAACCTTTAAATTACCACAACATAATAACATCCAAGATGGTCTCCAAGTTGATTGCATTTGCATGGATTTATCCAAGCTTTTCTGTTGCAGCTTGTGTTCATCTGGCCTCCAGACTTCCTTTGTGTGACAATAAGATACCGAAGGTATTTTGTGCCAACTGGCCTGTTGTAAAATTGTCGTGTTTCAGTACTGTGACTAATAACATTGTCGGCATGTTTGTGTCCACAAGCACCGTCTTTCTGCCCCTGGCTTTTGTCATGTATACATATATTCAAATAATTCTCATTTGTAGGAAACGCTCTGCAGAATTCAAGCGCAAAGTCATTCAAAACTGTCTGCCACACATTGTTACATTCGTCAATTACTCCATCACTGTGTTTTGTGATGTTGCTCTGAGCAGAATTAATCTTGAAGCACTGAATCCATTTCTAGCAATATTTCTGTCACTCGAGTTTGTTGTGATTCCTCCCATTGTGAATCCTCTTGTGTATGGCCTGAAGCTACCCAAAATTCGAAAATGTGTGTTAAATATGTTTTCATGCTCAAAGCCAGAGAGAACAAGCCAAGAAAAATAAAAGTGGCATGTGCCGTTTCCATTAGTAAGGAGTCTGATCTAGACTAAGGTGTTTTATCATCAATTTTAAACTGGCTGCAACAATGACGTGTTACATAGTAAATTACCTTGTTCTAAATCAATGTGTAGAGATATATGTATTTTGTTTTCTGTTGATCATTAAAAAAAACATAATCACTATTCAGTGTTGTAATTAAATCAAATATACGTATTTTTCAGGCACTCCTGAGTTTGTCATAATAAGTGGGCTTATTGTATGACATACCAGTGTCATTGTTATGTCAAAATAATGAGCTTTGAGAGTTTTAAAGTTGTTTAAGATTGTCTAACAAGTTAATGGTTTTATACAATATATTGGATGTATTAATAATTTATTTCAGAAGCTATTTTAACATTTTCAATATTGAACACAATACATTCTCCCATAAGTTTACTGTGGGAGAATATAGTAGACTGTGCCACTTTGCATACAATTAATACTTTGAAGGGATAGGGGAACAAAAGAAAGTGTAAATAATGGAGTAAGAAATAACGGCCAGGATACCAGGGGTCTCAAACTGGCGGCCCACGACATAATGCCAAACTATTTTTTAAATAATTTTCTTTTTCTTCATATAAATTCAAACTACCCCTTAATATACAATTGAAATAAAAACAACTTTTCATTTTTATTTAGTTTGTCTCAAAAAAATGACATGACCGGGCAGTTTTGGATAAGAAGCGAGCAGGTTACAGGGCAGCTGTTTGCAGACCCCTTCTCAGCAGATGTGGAGAGAGTCCCGAGTATGTTGCAAATGGAACTTATTGACTTGCAGTGCAACAGTGATCTAAAAGCAAAATGCAGAGAGGCAATAGGAAAACCAGACATGACTGGACAATTTATGAGAGAATCACCTCCATCCTTCCCTGAGCAGACAAAAGTGGTCAGTTGGGTAATGTGCCTTTTTGGAAGCACATATCTGTGGGAGAAACTTTTCTTGACTATTAACTTTAATAAATGTACAGGTCCAGGCTTAGTGATGCCTATCGTGAAGCTGTACTCAGGGTTTCTACTGTGACCTGGATCAGGGTTTCCACTGTGACCTGGATCAGGGTTTCTACTGTGACCTGCGAACAGGTGTCTGGCAAGAAATAGAATAAAGTACAAATGTATTCAGGGTTGGTTCGGTGCAATGTTTCAAAAAGTTATTTTTTTTAAATCAAATATGTTTGCACTGTTAAAAGCTAATATAAAAATGTATAGAAACTGCTGGTTGCCTTTTTTTAATGACGAAAATATGTTATTAATGTAAAAGTAAATAAATAAACTTTCAAAATGATTGCGCTTTCTGTGTGGCCCTCGTATGAGATCACAATACCAGCGATGACCCCAAGCCAAATTGAGTTTGAGACCCCTGACGTAAACCTTTTATGATCCCTATTCAAACAGTTTTTCTGCTGTAAATATTTTAAATGTAGTACATATTATGGCAAAACGGGGGGAAAAGCGGAGCAGACAGAGCACACGGTTGGCAGATCTCCAAGATCAGGTTGGGGGAGGTGATCGAGGGAGTCTACTTCCCGGTTCAGGTGCTGCAGGCAATTGGCAAGTAGCATTGGTCACACCTGCAGCCAATCAGAGGTAGCATATCTTCTCATAGTTGGCAAGCAGCAGGGGGAAGACAGACTGTACAGGAGGCTACGTATATCTCTTATACCTCTAGAGAGGAGCCGCAACGGATGTGAGGTAAACCAGTGCACTGACCTCTCTCCTCTGCTAGGGCAAAGGAACCGCCTCACACCAGGCGTAAGACCAAAGACTCCGACCAGGAGGAATCTTTTGTTGAGTTTGACACCATCCCCCTTTAAGCTAAGCCTATTTATTAAGGGACACTTTTAGTTAAATTACTACTATTTCTGAGTCTCCTGTTTTATTGCTAAATCTTGCCTCCAAGTCATATGGGTTGCCACAGTATGATAAATCCATTAAATGATAACAAAATTGTCGAGTTCGCTTCATAGCGCGCGTGAGACAGACTGTGTAGCAAAGCCGACATGTTTATTCCGAGCTCACCCCATGTCTCAACCCCGCCCCACACATTCACTCCCTCGTCTTATTGGTCTACAGCCTACCAACCTAGAGCATCCTATTGGTTACACATACATGTCAATCAACTGTTATGAGCAACATAGAACAGTACCACATCTTCCCTTTTTAAGATAACAAAGAATAAATTGTTGTTCCAATCAGACCATTCAAACCCTATAAGGAAAACAATGTTAGGCACTTTGGTGAGCATTGGAACTAGTATGAAACAAGTGTATTAATTAAACAACTGCAGTTCCCTGAATTTTCACATTGTAACATTAAGTGTTTTAACTAACCTTATTAGCTTCAACTAAGCCTTCACATAACCATGACACCATAACACAACAATAACTCAACATATATTTCAAAGATTTCTTTCATTTCATATCAGTTCACAAGTTAAGCCTATCGGGCTTAATGATGGCTCTCCCAGACCTAGTTCTGAGAGTGGGAGACTCTGCAGGTAACACTGGCGGTGTCACAGCAGGTGACATGGAAGCCTGCTCTGACATGTGCTGCTCTGGTGATGTCCTCTCTTGTGTAGGCTCCTGTAGAGGTATCAGATGCAGACGGTTACGTCTCACCACCCCCTGAGGTACATCCACCAAATAAGATCTAGGAGTAGAGTGTTTCTGGATCACAGTTCCAGACGTCTTAGCGTTGGTGACCCATACATGTTCTCCTGGTGACAAGACGCTGTGCATTTTTGCACGGTTGCGCCTGTTGTAATGTGCAGCATCTGACATCCTCTTCTCCTTTTCCTTCCGAGCCAGTGCGCAGCTGTCAGGCAGTGCAGGGTCCAGATGAGAGGGAACAGTTGGCACCGTGGTGCGTAAACGTCGGCCCATGAGAAGCTGAGCCGGGCTGTATCCATTCTGAAGAGGAGTGGCTCTATAAGCGAGTAGAGTGCCCGTTCTGCTTCGCCGTTACTTTGCGGGAACCTCGGGCTGCTGGTGACATGTTTGAATCCGTATGCAGCTGCAAACAAGGCGAAGGCCTGTCCAGAAAACTAAGGTCCGTTATGTGACATCAATACCTCTGGGATGCCATGGTGAGCGAAGATTGACTTTAGATGAGTGACGATGTCGGTGGACCTGGCGTGGGATAAGAGAGCAATTTCAATATATCTCGAGAAGTAGTCGACGACAAGTAAGTACGTCTTACCAAACAGTTCAAAGAGGTCCGCCCCCAACCTCTGCCATGGTCGGTCAGGGTGCTCTGAGGGCATGAGCGGCTCATTGTGATTGTGTCTCTCTCGTATGCATGTTCTGCATTTGAGTACCATGTCATTTATCTGCTGACTAAGTCCCGGCCACCATACAGACTGGCGTGCGCGCGCTATACATTTCACGACACCTTGGTGTCCTTCATGCAGCTTGGCCAGCACATCATTCCGCAGCGTTGCCAGCCGTGAGTCTTTTAGGAGCAAACCGTCTTCCACTGTGAGTGTGGCTCGCTCTAGCCAGTAGTTTTTCAGCACTGATTCCTGTTTGTCATGCGCTGGCCATCCTTCTCTGCACAGCATCATGACCCGTGAGCAGACATTGTCAGCATTGAGCTGCTCTTTCAGATGTTCTATGTATGAGGGGCTGGCAGGCAGATTTTCAATGATAAAGTCCACATAAATGTTTGTGCTCTCCCTCAGTTCGTTTTCATCTGGGGACATGCTTGCTTTCACAGGCGAGCGTGACAGTGTGTCTGCTGTCCAGAGTGACTTCCTTGGTGCATGTATGATTGTATATGAGTAGCGCATGAGCCTCATTCTGAAGCGCTGGATTCTTGGCGGCAGAAGATCGAGTGCTTGGGCTCCAAGAAGACTGAGAAGAGGCTCATGGTCGGTCTCCAGGATGAAATGCTTTCCCAGAAGGTAATCCCGGAACCGTTCACAGACCCATGTGAGGCCCAGAGCCTCCTTTTCAACTTGTGCATAGCGTTATTCAGTTGGAGAGAGTGACCGCGATGCATAAGCCACAGGACCCCATTCACCGTTCACCTTCTGGAGAATAACGCCTCCCAAGCCATACGAAGATGCATCGGCTGATACTTTAGTGTCCCTGTTTGAGTCATACATGGCCAGAGGAGAAGCAAGTGCCTCCTTCAGCTCCTTAAACGCCATTACCTGGTCCGTGTCCCACACCCAGCAGTTCTTTTTCGAGAGGAGGTTGCGGAGTGCTTTGTCTTTTTCAGCCAGCTGAGGAATGAATTTTCCCAGCTGGTTGACCATGCCGAGAAAACTCCTCATCTCACTCACATTTGTGGGCTCCTTCATCTCCGTGATAGCCTCTGTCTTCTTCGGATCGGGCCGGATGCCCGTGGCTGAGATGATGTGGCCCAAAAAGGCCATCTCGCTTTTGGAGGTCACACGTTTCCACATTCAGGGTGATGCCTGCTTTCTCTACTCTTTGTAGCACAGCATGGAGTCGAGTGTCATGCTCGTCTTGGTCCCGCCCCCACACTGGTTAGTCATCAATGTGGCAGACCACACCCTCCAACCCCTCTGTAACTTCCGCCATCATGCACTGAAAGAGTTCGGGTGCCGAGTTGATGCCGAAGGGAAGGCGGTTAAAGTGGAACCGCCCGAAGGGTATTATGAATGTGGTGTACATGACTGACTCTTCGGCTAAGGGGATCTGCCAGAACCCCATGTTAGCATCCAATTTACTGAACACCTTTGCTCCGGCTAGCATTCCAAAGGACTGATCCACAGACGGCAGAATGTACTTTTCACGGCACACATACACATTCAAGCCAGTATAATCCACACACAGTCTCAGGCGTGTACTGCTTTTCTTTGGTACGATCACGATACCGGCACACCAGTCTGTTGGGTCCTTCACACGGCTGATGACGCCCAGCTTCTCCATTCGCTGGAGCTCTTCCTTGACTTTCCCCACCAGCGGCAGGGGAATTCTCCTAGGGGTTTTCAGTGAGAAAGGCACAGCATTTGGTTTAAGTTTTATGTGATAGGCCCGTTTCACCTCACCTAGCCCACTGCACAGTCTAGGGTACGTCGACTTGAGAGTTTCCAAATCTATGCCGTCAACACGTTTGAGCAGGCCAAGGGTTGTAATGGCTGGAAATCCAAGCAAGGGCGTACTCAGATTTTTGACCACATAAACCTTCTGCATGGTCTGTTTGACTCCACTACTCAGCTGCATACTGGCGAACCCTGACACATCCAGCGGCATCCGTCCCAGACCAAGCAAAGGGTCTCTCTGCTTTCTGGAGAACAGACTGCTGCGTACCGGAAAATATGCGGTTAATATCAGTCTGTGACACAGCAGTGACATCCTCTCCGGTGTCGAGTTTGAACCTGATTGTGGTGTTCATTATTCCTATGTTAGTGGTCCATGCAGCTTTGTCGGACGTCACAGAACCCAGAAAGAAACTTTCATCCTTCTCCTCCATCTCAATACCGTCCACATTTTCGCCTGCACGACAGACATGCTGAAAGTGACCTTTTTTTCCCACATGAATGACATTTTGCATCATTGGCAGGGCACTCATGTCTAGGGTGAGGTGAGCCACCACATTTGTAGCACTGGGAACTATGTGGATGTTTACTCTGGCTGCCGAAGTGTGGCTTTGCTCCATCACTTTTGTATTTGTTAAACTTGGGCTTCTCTTTTTGCTTCCTGCCTTCGAACACTCTGTCCACAGTGGCTGCATCCATCTGCACTACACTACTGGCATCACTCCTCAATGGGTTTTGTTGCTTTTTTATCTCCTCTGATTGTCTTGCCATGTTAATGGCTTTTTCCAGGTTTAAATCCTTCTCCATCTGCATGCGTTCGGAGAGCCTTGCATCAGCCAGTCCCACTACAATCCTATCTCTGATTAGCTCGTCATGCAATGTCCCATAATTGCAGTGCTCTGCTAATGCATGTAAGGCAGTTACAAAACCGTCAACTGTTTCATTTGCCTCCTGTTTGCGCATGTTAAACCGTGCACGCTCATACACGATGTTCTTTCTAACAATGAAGAATGACTCCAATCCGTCTCTCACTTTTGTGTATACATGCTGGTCTGTAGCGCTTAGTTTTAAGCCTCTCAAGACGTCATCTGCGTCGTCTTCCATGCAGTATATCAAGGTATTCACCTGGTTGACTTCGGAGCTTGCAGACAGGTTACTTGCCTGACGGAATCTCTCAAATCTCCGAATCCATTTCGTCCAGTCGTTTGGCTTGGAAAAATCAAAGGGCTCAGGCGGCTGGATGCTAAACGTAGCGCTGGGAGCGTTAGCCGCCATGCGTAGCAGCTCGTTATAGAGCTCTCAAGTGTCACGCATTGAGCTTGACTGTCACGCATTTCGGTCTTAAGTCACGCCCTCCCGCCACACATCGTATTTCTCACGCTGAAAAAAAAACTCGAGGCTATTTAATGTGCTGCAGCGCACAAACATGACCTGGTTGCGCTGCCCTCACCATGGAGGAATGAAGCACGTCTCCCCCGATTCCCCTGGAGTTCTGCCGCGAGGTGCCACTCATCAGCCAATCAAAAAAAAGAAATGGGCTACACGAATAGCCAATCAGAAAAACGTATCTGTTGTATCTGGGTGAAATGTAATCCAGCAACCAATGAAAATGAAGCTAATAATAATATGGGGGGCAGGGGGGCTGGTCTGTGGGCATACAGCATGGGCGGAGGCGCGGCCGGGGAGGGAGGTGGAGGATATGTCACTCTTACCTGTCTTAAAAACTTGAGAGCCCTGTCGTTATCACTCATCTAACTTCACCGAACACTTCTTCCGAACTTTTACCTACGTCCCTACAGTAGTACCACTTGTACATATCCTGCTTTAGCTACACAGCACTTCTGACACCATGTCGAGTTCGCTTAACCCTCGTGTTGTCTTGGGGTCAAAATGACCCATCAACACACATACACTCGTACACGGGTCATTTTGACCCCCAAGACAACACAAGGGTTAATAATGCGCGTGAGACAGACTGTGTAGCAAAGCTGACATGTTTATTCCGAGCTCACCCCATGTCTCAACCCCGCCCCACACATTCACTCCCTTGTCTTATTGGTCTACAGCAGTGATTGTCAACCACTGTGCCGCGGCACACCAGTGTGCCGTGACAGATCGTCAGGTGTGCCGTGAGAAAATTTCCAATTTCACTTAATTGGTCCAAAAAAAATATTATTTAGCTGCTGCAAATAATTTTCCATTGTTGAGTGTCTGAGCCTGCAATATAGTGGCTGGCCTAGTAGTTTCCTATAGAACAGGTCTGCACCTTGTTCTGCTATTAAACAAACTAAACGGCCGTATGTTATTGATCGTACACGACAGCTTGTAATTTCTGGGTCGCGTCTACAACTCTTTCCGCCCCGATGCGATGCACACAGGAGAGCACACAGTGGACAGAGAGAGCGGCGAAAAATATGTCGCGTGCTTTTCACAATGGGATTTGCTGCTTTAAGCTATCACTATTTTAAGCTATGAGCTCTCATGTTTAAAGCCCAACAGCAAACAAACATCCAACAGGCTGCAGCCTGGCGCTCCATCAATGACGTTTCTGACGTTTCTGAGGCTCTGGAAATATTCTTCCAAAAGCCCGAAAAACACACTGCAGTGACAAAGCCTGCTCACTTTGTGGTCATCATTAAAATAAATGAACACTATGTTTCCTTTAAGTCAGTATTTATCAAACTGGGGCGTATTACAGGTGGGGCGCAAGAGGAAATGTTGATTTTACCGTACGCCGTTAATGGGTCTCGCCGATTCTTGTCATTTTGCCAAAAGCCGATCTTTATGAGATCTCCGTAAGGTTGTCTTTTCTGCTGTTGCGTCGCTCAACATGGAGCATGAATTGAGAACGGCTGTATCAAATCTACCTCGTTTTTAAAAGAGTTGTAGAGGAAAGCAGCTCACTGCAGCCACTATTAATGATACAACGTCATGCTCACACATCTGCACTCATTCTGTTTTGCAAAAAAATAGCTTGTTGTTTTCCACAATAAGCTATTTAGTTGTAACTAAATATTAGTTATTTTTTGCACGGATATAACTTTATTTTCAGTTAAGTGATAACACATTTGTTTTTGTCTGATGGAGCAATCTGGTTTAATTGAAAGTGATTTCAATGTTCTATTATTTATAAAAGCACAGATGGAGTCACTAGTACTGTGAAGTATTACTTTGTAGTACTGTGAGGTGCCACGATGTAGTATGTCCGTCAGTCGCTCCCCCCCCCTAAAGTTGTAAACCTAGGGGAAACACTGAATACTGTGACATTCTGTAACTTTTTGGGTTGTTGGTGTGCCGCGGGATTTTTTTATTGTAGAAAATGTGCCGCGGCTCAAAAAAGGTTGAAAAACACTGGTCTACAGCCCACCAACCTAGAGCATCCTATTGGTTGCACATACATGTCAATCAACTGTTATGAGTAACATTGAACAGTACCACAAATGGTTTCATTGTTCCAGCTTTTCAAATATGAAAATTAGCTGCTTTCCATATATAGTATTTAAATGCATTCAATAATTTTGCCTTTTGGACTGTGAGTTGGATCAAATGATTGTGAAGATATCTCTTTGGATATCAGGGGAATTGCGGTGGTATTTCACACTCTTTTCAGATATTTCAACACAATCTATTAATGAAGAAAAAAAAAAAAAGAGCAGCAAATGATTCCATAATGAATATCATCATTAGTTGCAGTCCGATATGAGGTAATAGCTCCACCTCAACAACTGAAACAGTAACATCCTGAACGGTACATGCGTAATATAATCTATGAGTAATAATAATCCAATGAACTCAAGGGAAACTCTTTTAATCATTAGTATAAACTGGCAATCATTCTATAAACTCCCAGTAAGTAGTAGTTGGAATCAGGTAGATAGAGTCGTTGCAATGAGGACCATGGGTTGGGCGCAGGCCCTCCAACAATGTGTTGAATGAAGATCAGGCTTTTTGCAAGTGATTCAGGGTGAGTGATTACTCAAAGTGGGCAAAAAAATGGAAGAATGGAGGGCTGGACAGGGTTGAAGCAGAAAACCTCAGACTGATGGCCTACGGCAGACCTGGGCATAGCAGGTATAGCTGAAACACATTCAATGTTACACGAACAGTAGGAAATTACAGAGCATCTGCCCAGTACAGCATTTAACTTGAACATAACAGCAGAGTTGTTATAGTATTTTTGAACTTTTCCTAACGCGTGGACTAAAACTGTGTTGCTTATATATATTTTTTATTTATACTTTTTTTTTTGTGTCCCTAATGACGCGATATGTGTCGTAAGTCATTGTGTGATGAGACGAGTGATTGACGTTACCTGACATTACCTTGTCACAAGATAGCCAAGAATGCAGAGTTTTCAACAAAACATTGACTGATAAGTATTTATTTTCTGAAATCAGAGGTAAAGCCGTGTGTTTAGTTTGCGGAGAGCAGATTGACGTTTTTAAGGAATACAATTTGCGGGGAAATAGAAAAACTTGACCGATGCTGAACGGGCACGGACATCAGAAACATCTTTGCTAGCTAAGCTACAGAGGCAATACGGCTTTTTACCAAGCTTCACATATCCAGTGATGCAGCAACCAAGACCAGATATCCCACAAAATTGCTAAAAACAGTGAGAAAAGTGCTGAAAACATTTTGGGACCTGTAATCCAGAGATTCTGGAGTTTTGTGAGAAGAAAGGCAAAGACATCCCAGAGCTCTCAGATGGGGAATGGATGGCAGCTTTAGCATTTGCTGTGGATGTGACTGCACTGATGAATGAACTGAACACCAAACTGCAAGGCAAGGGCCTTTTTGTTCATGAAATGCACAGCCTGGTGAAGGCTATCATGAGAAAGTTGCAGTTTCTTTCAAGCCAACTGGAGAGCAACACTCTCACCCACATGCAAACCCTGAAAGAAGTCACACCATCAGCTGATCACTTCTGCAAGTACTCATCCAAGCTAGGAGCACTGCATGGCGAGTTTTCAAGGCAATTTGAAGATTTCAAAACAGTTGAGGATGAAATGCACATGGTCCCCTCTCCATTTACCTGCAGTGTGGATAATTCACCCAGTGATGTTCAGCTGGAACTCATTGACAAATGTACAATTATTAGTGTGACAATTTTTTATGTGTAACAAACTGTTGTGTTGTGGTGTTTACCCTGTTAAAGAGTGTTAGCTGTGAGTTATTAATTGATGTTATAACCATGACTCCATCTCAGTGCATGTAAAACAAGTAGCTCCGATCGCTGCGCCTTCAGCGGTAAACAATATATTTCGTTGCCTGCCGAAGAGCCATAACAGTTGTTACAGCTGTGCACCGGTATGACGGTATGTGGAAAATTCATACCATACAGAAATGTGACGGTTGTCATTACTGGACATATTAATCAAACTACGGACTCTTGCAACCTGCCAAAAACCAAATCCATGTTCCATGCAGCGACAAGCCGGGAGATACAAGAGATGCAAATAACTGGAGTTCCACAAGGTGATTACCACCAGTTTATCACCGCTGGACTCTTTGATAAAATATTTCAAAAGAAGCGTTAGCTGGCTGTCCGTGCTGTTAATACAGGTGTGCGGCACCCCTACCCTGTCTCCAGAAAAACACCTTTGTGTGGCACTAAATTGTTTTTCAGTGAATGAAGCACAACATATAAGAACTGCATTGCAGTCACAGAGGAGCGTTCAGGCTGAATGGTTGGCGTACAGTGTCCACAGCACTTGGGTTAAGGTTCGGAAATATGGTGATTTTGGTTGAACGATAAGAAAACACATTGTGTTTCAAGTCCCTTTAGACTTTTTGTGTATTAAACCAGACCACAGCCTTTCTCTAACCTTGTGCAGCCAGTGCCTAGACATAAGCACAACAAGTTAAACATATTTTTAATGCTGCAGTCACTATCATTATTGCAGATAATATCCTACTAGAATATCAGACATTGTAAAAAAAAAAAAGGAAATATGTTGTCAGTGATCATTGTACCAACATCATATTTGCAACTGTTCACAACTTTACATCATTATGTGATTATAAATTATAGGCCTGTTTTCATTACAATGTTGTTCCCAGCTGGAAGTCCAGACAAACAAGTGTGTTGACATATCAACGTACTCGTGATTGGCCAGTTTAGTTTCCAAGGCCCTGCTGTTGTTTTTAGAAAAAGGATTTAATGCACCACTGCAGTCACAGTGAGGAACTGTCACTTATGACAGCATACGGCAGACACTCTGCAGTTCTCCTCTGATTCTTTGGTGACCAGTGTCATGCTTAATTTCATGCAGTGAAACAGAAAGCTTTTTTTTGAGAAATTGGTGAAATTTGCAGAGAATGAAAAATGTTTCAGGTGTTACACTGTTTACTCTTTCAGGTTTGGATTTTAAATTGGAACACAGAATTACCCTCTTCTTTCTAACTCTACTGTGGTACTTAATGATTCTTTCGGGAAATGTTGCTCTTATTGTTGCAATTATTATAGATAAACAACTCCATCAGCCAATGTATATCTTCTTGTGTAATCTATGTATCAGTGGGCTGTATGGAACTGTTGGTTTTTACCCTAAATTCCTTCTGGATCTTCTTTCATCGCATGTCATTTCTTATGCCGGATGCATGTTACAAGGTTATGTAATACACTCATCAATTTGCAGTGATTTTTCCATTTTAGCTCTGATGGCATACGACAGATATGTGGCTATATGTCGCCCTCTTGTTTACCATTCAGTTATGACAAAACAGAGAATCTTCTTCTTTGTACTCTTAACCTGGTTTTTACCTCTGATTTGTATGTTCATGAATACAGCATCATTATTAGGAGTGAGGTTATGTGGCTTACACATAAAGAAGATCTACTGTGTGAACTGGATGATTGTTGCTCTAGCTTGCTCACCACTCAAAGCAAATACTGCGATCGCATATTTTAATATCATGTTTTATTTTGGACATTTTTTGTTTATTCTTTGGTCTTACGTTCATCTGATAAGAACATGCAGATCCTCAAAAGAGAAGTGGGGAAAGTTCATGCAGACATGCTTGCCACATTTTATCTCTCTGATTGCCTTTTCAACAGCTGTGCTTTTAGACTTATTATACATGAGATTTGGCTCAGCGAATTTTTCTCAAAACCTCTTTAATTTCATGGCAATAGAATTTCTGCTTATTCCTCCAATGGTGAATCCACTTGTTTATGGATTTAGCCTTACAAAAGTCCGCAGTAAAGTTTTGAATTTAGTTCTTATTAAAAAGAAAGATGCCAAGTGTCATCCCATGACTTTTCATATGAGAGAAAAGCTCTCAAACTGAAACATAGACAGGGTAAATAAATGCATTTTTCAGATTTAGAAATGGAAAGTATGGATTTATGTGATAAAATATTTCTTTAATTTATTTTTAGTTGAAACTATTGATGTTGTAGCTTATTGTCAATACAAGATATCACAACAGTGCCATTCATTCTACCTTAATGTTGACACTGAATATCTCACATTAAATATGTATCTGCTTCAAAAATCATTTGTTCTGTGTTCACTTGTCACATGATAGCAGTGGGATGCATGTATCACCGTTTTTTTTACAAGAATCCCAACAGATCTGATGTTAAGAACAAAATGTAGCTCATAAATTATTATGAATTGTCAGCTTAATTAAAAATATTGCAAACTTGTCTGAAACATGCATGAGCTTTTGTTGTATCTAGTGTATTGAGTAAAAGGGAACAATATAGCCTCAGTCACAAGGATAAGGTCTCAGATTTAGTCAGGTCGGGTCTGAAAATTGCGGGAAAGGTCCCAAATCTGCTCTTTTTTTTAGATTGCGTACGAGATGCATACATGGTCGAAGCTAATGCGAATATAAGTGTGTTCTATCGCCTGACTGCCAATCAAAATAGCTGTTTTCATATGAATGTTTAAACCTGAGAAACCCTCCATCCAAACTCCATATGAAATGTATTAATCATGAAAGTTCCTTTAGCAAATGTATTGAGGAGGAGGGACTGACTTTTTGTATCGAATAAAAAGTAACAAAAATATAACGTTGGTCTCATGGTTCCTCAAACACTTAACAACTTTATTGCAATAGAATATCTTGTCATACCTTAGATTATGAATCCTCTCATTAATGGCTTTAAATTGACCACAATTCGGAACAGAATTCTAGGTCGTATTACTTTTCAAATTAAATTACTTCAATGATAAGGAAACTCAAAGGCCTATAATAATGCATTATTTAAATATAAATGATTGTAGTTTTTCACATTATCTGCTTTTAGCTAATGGGCTAGGTTAATGTACCGTTTTTTTGAATTATGCGACATGACAAACGTGAATTCTTTGGAAAACAGGGCAACGTTCATGCAAGCATTTGTTCCAACTTTAACCTCCTTACTTACTTTTCTTGTGACAATAGTTTTGATGTCATGAAGATGCACATTTTGCCTCAAAATATTTCCCTCAAACCTTTAAAATGTTGTTTCAATAGAACCTCTTGGCATTACTCTTACAAATCCTCTCATGAATTCAATGTAACCAACATGTGGAAGAGAATTATGTGTGTTTTTACTTTTAATAACCATTAGTAGGATTCATTTAAACTAAATATACATTTTATTTATGTGCACTGCTTATCTGACCCTTACCCTTATCCTGTGGGCTGCATGTTTTGCTCTGGGGGTTAAATGTAATATTATTAGGCTGCATGTTTTGCACAGTTAGCAAACATTGGCTCATTATGCCTTGAAAGATGTCATTTTTATTGAAAATATGCATTTTATTACATTTGTTTGCTGGTAAAGAATGTTCTTATTTCTCAGGATTTATGGTGCTGAATCATATCCCCTTTTTATTGGGTAGTAATTTTAAAATAATGATAACATGATACAGTAAAATATGTACTTTATTTTGTTTATCTACATCCGGCCTGGCCAACCCGCGGCTCCCGAGCCGCATGCGGCTCTTTGCCTGGTTTCATGCGGCTCTTGCGTTCATATCGAAGTTTGTGTTTGTTTTTGTTTTTTTTAATCTTTTACAAATACTTTAGACCACTGGTGTCAAACTCAAGGTGCAACGGCTTGAAAGCCATGAAATCGCGGACCCATTTTCAGTCATTCGCGGACCCGTTTTCAGTCCGTCAGGACAGTCACTTTACATGGGCAAAAAAAATCCTGTGCTTTTATTTTGAAGGGATTTTTTAATGCGGCAGAGTGCAATTTATTCAGTTTCAGTCATATTGACGTAATGTGTTGTAACTCTGATACGTTGTTCATTCTGGTCACATGACATCTATTCTTCTGTCCATCCGGGAGAGTGATCCTCCTCTGTTGCTCTCCTGAAGGGTTCTTCCTGTTATCCCTGTGAAAGGGTTTTTACTATCTTTATTTCGGGAGTTTTTCCTGATCTGATGTGAGGCCCCAGGACAGGATGTTATGTGTACAGATTGCACATTTTAATTTGTGATTTTAGGCTATATAAAATAAACTGAATTGAATATTCACACACTCCTCAATGCTGCGTTCACAACACACTTTACTTGCGTGAGTTTACACACCGGACTATTTGTGATAGTTCGCTTCATTCCCAACCTTTTTTTTTATGTTATGTTAAAAAAGGCTGAAGTTATAACATTATTATGTGTGTTGTATTACATTGATGATGTGGCTCTTTGCGGTAACACAGTAAAAAATGTGGCTCTTAGTCTCTGACTGGTTGGCCACCCCTGATCTACATTAATCTCATTCAGTCAAGTCGTGTCATTGGTTCAGTGCGTCTTATTGTTGAACGTATGTGTGCACAGATAAATTCACAAGATCCAGTAACAAATATATATTTATTAACATGATTGTCATTGACTTGCTTGTGATTTAACATTTACATTTATTAAGTACAATATTTTAAAAAGCTTGTCAGAACTTTGAAAAAACAAATTACCACTTCTTTTTTTTCCTTTAAGCAGGTTTCCGTCTTGAGCAGCCTAATTACCTGTTGAACTAACAGAGCAAATCATGACCAAGATGTGAATAATTCTGCTTCTGCCTGCCATGATTGTGGCTCTACCTTGATGGTTTTCTCTTCTTGTTATTTTCTTCTTGTTAATTATTTTCTATGTATTATAAATGCTATTAGCTGGTTGAGCTGGGGGTGATGTGTCGCCCCAATTGGGGACAGACACGGACAGGCACACATTTTTGTGTGGCCGCTCCGAGCACTTTGTCATTGACATTGTCAGAAAGACGCTTGACTCCCCGAGCAAAATCATAAACCGCATACCATACAAATCTTTCTCAAATCTCCCGGACAACCAGCCATGTCCTGAAGTCCCCGAGCTCCCTCCTTCTCATACCACACGTCATTGCTAGCATCCTCGGCTGCGTTTAGCCATCCACAATCCACACGACTCTCGGTATCCATCCTCCGACAACTCGTCAGCCATCGCCTTCCAACAGCCCTGAGGGGAGACCCCGACTTTGACATCCCCCAGTTCCCTCTCCCACCCGCCGGATATCCAGGCTCTCGAATGACGGGCAAAACCACCACGACCCTCATTCTCCATTCTGACGCTCCGACAGTCTCTACATATCTCCCTTTTCCGAGCAGACAGTCTCTCAGCGAAAGAACGCAACCAGCACAACACCACTCTCGTTCTCCGAGCCACCAGAGCACTTCCGGGTTCCCCGTGCCATGTCAGCCGCAGCACCGATGACGTCACAACGCATCCCATGGCCGGAGAAACCCAGACCTCCACATCAGTCCTTTCAGAGGGCCAGGACCCTATTCTTTGTACCTGGTTTACTGAGTTAGCCGGATAATTTGCAGGATAAGATTACGTAGATCAGGCTTTTTGGTTTCTCAAAGCAAGTTTAGAAAACTCACCATAGCAACACATCGAAATCCCTTAAGCCCCGAATGGACCTATATAGGTCCTTTTTTTAAATTTTAATTAAACTGTGTTAAACATTACAATAATCATGAACAAATATATTGATGCTACACATCAAATTAAACAAGAGAACAATAAATAGTCAGCCATTTCAACACAACTCAAACACCAACTAAAATAATTATTAAAATAAAATAGTTATAATTTTGTCACGAGTCAGCCCACTCTGCATGTTTCCGGAACTAGCAGCCCGTAGCTTGGTGCTATCAGAAAAAGACAAACAGCAAAAAGCAAGACAATTACACACAGATTCCAAATCTATTCACCAAATCCATCTGCTGCAAAGCGTCACCGAGATATGAACCAAAGAACACAGCAACATAAATCGCTGAGTCAGCACATTTTGAAACTTTATTTATTTATTTTTTTTAAATGCATTTCCCCCAGTAAATCCACACTGATACAAGTTTATTTAACACCATAAGTCATATGAAAGTGAAATATAAGATTTGCTACATGAAAAAATTAAAATGTCACAGATGCGCGAAAATATGCGCAAATGTGCCGAAATGCAAATTTTGGAAACCTCGCCTGAATTCTCTCTGTACTTTACCCAATCTGACTTTGTTCTGCTTCACTTTTTCAAGTGAAAACAGTGCAGAGTACTGTTCACATATTGTGCTATGATTTGGGAGAGCCTCAGGGCTTAGTGAAGCATCATTTCAAGGAGATAATCATCCTGAAAGTGCTTTTTTCTATAGGCGGACCTGGAACTTCTATTTGTTCTGTGTTTCAATCTTTATCTACTCTTAGCCAACAACATATATACTAATATTTACACATCCGACAAAAAGCTCACAAGGGTTGTCTTTATTATAACACCAGAATTATTCAAATAGCCCTTGTGGTTGCAGAGATACACCCTTTTTAGTTTGGGTTTGCTATTTCGAGCTAAATCCTAAAAAATGCCTTGGGGCTTTAAAGGTTAACCTGCTCCAGCGCAGGCTTATTGAAATTCACTAGATAAGCTGGCCACTCCTCACCGGACAAAAACAGCAGCTCCCTTCCTCATTGATGAAGGAGCGATATTAGTTATATTAGTTTTATAGGGAGAGAGTTCTTCCAGATCGCCAAGATCCGTTCTCACATTATGATGACTTCCTGTACGAGCGCAATTGATTCTGCCGACAAGGAATTTTATTTACGAGACCTCCTCGAGCCGTACATTGCGGACACCACAGGCGCAGCAGAGCACCGACCGTCTCACATACTGTATGCAGACCGGATCACAGACTCTAGCATTGCTTTGCACTTTTTTGCGAGCGGTACATTTCTGTACAGTGTCGGCGATGCCGAGAACATCGGGAAAGCTGCTGCATGCCGTGCTGTTCGTAAAGTTTATTTAGCGCTTAAGAAACGTATGGATGTGTTAAAGCACTCATAACTATATGACAGTGTTATTAGTACACCATACATATCATTATTGTAGAAAATGATTAAGGTGGACTCATGATAAGAATACAGAGAATCACATACAATTTATTTTCACTTCTTCAATTGATTGAATTTCTGATTATGAATAATGCACACATATTCAAACTCCTAGTTATATGGTAATCTACACATACATGTATACACATATAGTACATATATCTTCATAAGTATATATTAATTCATATACTACTGCCAGCAAGCACATTTAAATAAATATAATCTGATTGATTTGGGTGATGAGGCACTTAAAATTAGCCAATACATTTTCTCAACACTGACACATTTAACTTGTCTGATATTTTGCGATGCATGTCTCGCAGTGGAGGCAGTGTTAAGGTGCATTAGACTTTGCCATATGGACTTGAATTCCTCATATGCGTTCATGATCATCTCCTGTTTCTCAGCGGAGACAAAGGAGGCTGTTCCTTTGAGTTTATTTGCCATTGTAGCGTTTGAAGATCATGATATCTGTGTTCGACTATGCTCACTTTTGAAGAGGAGCGTGCACGTGCAATTATCCAGATGACTGACGTCTGGCTAGAATTAACATGACCGTTTGAGGTCGGATCAGCGTTTGAGGAACGGGGAAAGCCTGATGTCAATCATCTCGGTAATTTAAGCTGGATAAGGACATTTGATCGACTTTGTTGAACCACGTACGAAGAATACCCCCCCGCTCGTATCCCACCCTCTTCCAGCTGCCTCTGTAACAGAGACATCTCACCTTGCAATTGCTTTTCCACAGAATTCACTACCATGCAAGGTGAGCTGCATGACAGAGCCCTGTCAATAAAAGACACCTCTTCGTAACCTCACGAGCTTGTAGGAGTCTAATAAAGCATTATAGATCGTTGTGTGTAGTAAATTAGTACCTGAAAAATCCAAATGCGGCCGGACTGTTTCCCCCTTTCTCCCCCTACTCTCCTTTGACATTTTCGACTTTGCTGGCTTCCGTGGTCGTGGGAGGAACGTCACGTCTTAAGCGGAACTGTATGCTCAGTTAGATACCCAGCATGCCCCAATCCGACCATGTTTTGGCATAAAGGTTAGAACTTTTCCATTTTTTAACCGAGCGACACAGTTCTTTGACTGAAACTCCTTCGTAACTCCCCAATGCCTTGTTTTATTGTGATTTTCTAGGTCCTAATCTTTCCAAAAAGGTGTCTTATTAGTATGTGGGATGTTGTTAAGGCCCTGAACCAAACAGTTTGAAAAACTCGGTGACCGCTCGAGAAGGCAGTTTTGGGAAATCTTGCTCATATCATGCTGGATGTTCATGGTTATGATCAAAATATGTTCTAAAAGTTTTTTTTTTTATATATGTAATTTATTTTTACAAATAAATTCTGAAAAAAATTATATCAAAGAACACAAGCATTATAACTCATTTGGGGTGCATTTTTGGTGGTTGCTTGCCTGTTTGAAAGTTCTTAAATGTATCATTTCATCAATGAAACTTATGTCCTAATGAGTGGGACAATAAAGGAAGAGAGAAATAAGAGGACATAGCATTTCTACCTTTCAAATCTAAGCTGCCTTTTCTTGGTGAAATGTTAAGCTTTGTTGACTCACTTAATAAAGGTAGTCATTTTTCAATGTTGAAATGTATGTTTTAAATTTGCATTACTTAATTTCAACACAATTAAAAGTAGCAAATTATTTCATTGTCTATTTTACAAAACACATATATGAGCATTTAATCATATTATATATTTTATCTTAAATATTTACCATAACTCCCAAATATCTTTTAACCTAAGCTTGGATTGGTCCACAGATGAATTCACGAGATCCAGTAGTCACTTCACTGTTTGTCTTTTTTTGTATTTAGGAATAAAATGAATATAATCTGAAATAAATATATATTTATTCACATAAATGTCATTGACCTGCTTGTAATTTAACATTTACAAATACAAGTAAAATATTTTTAAAAGCTTGTCAGAACTTTTAAACAAATGACCACTTTAAAAAAATAAAAATGCAGGTAACTGTATCAGTCTTGAGCAGGTCGGGTCTGAAAATTGCGGGGAAGGTCCAACATCTAGTCTCGTTTTTAGGCCTTTGCAAGACCCTAGTTTGGACACAGCAACAGCAAGCTACAAAAAAAGGTGGACACTTTCGCGATCCAGGTGCCTTGCTCTTGCAATAGATTGCATACGAGATGCATACATCTGCATACATGAATATTAGGTTTGATGCATTGCTCATACAGTAGATTGCAGCACGCTGAAACAAGAAGGAAACTTATTTCTGAATGTTGATTGGCTGGTTTGAATTTCCAAAGCTCATGTGTGGCTGTAGTAAGAGAATATATTAACAACTGTAAGATGAGGGAGCAAACACTGTGTTCAGGATGGACGTGCATAACACAGGGCAAAAGGCAATTTCCGAACCATGATGCATAATGTTTCTCATCTAAGGTTGTTTTTTCTTTCAGGTTTAAATGACACAGTGAACTACAGAGTTGCTCTCTTCTCTCTCACTTTACTGTGTTACTGTTTCATTGTGCTGGTAAATGTTGCTCTCATTGTGACCATCATCTTGGATAAGAACATGCATGAACCAATGTATATTCTAGTGTGCACTTTCTGCATGAATGGACTTTATGGGACAACAGGTTTCTACCCCAAGATGCTCTGGGATCTGCTGTCTCCTGTTCATGTAATCTCTTATTCTGGATGCCTTATTCAGGCTTTAGTGATGTACTCGTTCGCCGGCAGTGATCTGTCTTTTCTTGCAGTCATGGCGTATGACAGATATGTGGCTATATGTCGACCCCTGGACTACCACTCTATTATGTCAAAGCAGAGAGTGTTACTGTTAGTCTGTTTCTCCTGGTTAATACCTTTTTGCATTTCTGCCATACATATTATTCTAACATCTAGATTAAAGCTATGCAGCCCATATATTGACAGACTGTATTGTGTGAATTTTATTATTCTGAAACTTGCTTGTTTCCCAGCTGAGACTATTGTTAACAACATAGTTTCATACCTAGCAATAGTAATTTATTTATTTAATGTTTTTTTCATAGTTTGGTCCTACATGTATCTCCTTAAAACTTGTGTGAATTCTTTAGAAAACAGGGCCAAGTTTATGCAGACATGTGTGCCACATTTAACCTCCTTGCTCATTTTTGCAGTGACGATACTGTTTGATATCTTTAATATGCGGTTTGGTTCAAATCGCCCTCCAACCATTCAAAATTTTATTGCAATAGAATTTCTTGTCATACCTCCGATTATGAATCCTCTCGTTTATGGTTTTAAATTGACCAAAATTCGGAGCAGAATTATGGCCGTATTACTTTTAAGATCACATTTTTTCGATGATAAGGAAACGTAAAGGCCTATAATAATGCATTCTTTATATTATAAATCATTGTACATTATCACTATATTACAGTACATTATCTGTACTGTTTTTTTAATTATTTATCATGACTTCTTAATCTTTTATTCTATAGAAAACAGGGCAACGTTCATGCAAACATGTGCTAATTCTAACCTCCTTACATACTTTTTCATGAAGATGCACATTTTGGTTCAAAAGATTTCCCACAAACCTTTCAAAATGTTGTTTCAATAGAACCTCTTGGCATTACTCCTTAGTCTTACAAATCCTCTCATGAATTGTTTCAATATGACCTAAATGTGCAGGAGAATTATGTGTGTTTTTACTTTTAAAAAACAATAGTAGGATTCATCTAAACTAAATATAAATAAACACATTTTATTTACGTGCACTGCTTATCTGACCCTTACCCTTATCCTGTGGGCTGCATGTTTTGCTCTGGGGGTTAAATGTAATATTATTAGACTGCAGGTTTTGCACAGTTAGCAAATATTAGCTCAGTATGCCGTGAAAGCCCCCAAAGCACTTTCGGGTTCCCCGTGCCATGTCAGCCGCAGCACCGATGACGTCATAACGCATCCATAAAGAATGTTCTTATTTCTCAGGATTTATGGTGCTGAATCTTATGCCCCTTTATCGGGTAGTAATTTTAAAATGATGATGACAACATGATGATACAGTAAAATATGTACTTTATTTTGTTTATCTACATTAATCTCATTCAGTCAAGTCTTGTCAATGGTTCACTACGTCTTATTATTGAACGTATGTGTGCACAGATAAATTCACAAGATCCAGTAGCCACTTTTTTTGTATTTAGGAATAAAATTAATAGAATCTGAAATAAATATATCTTTATTTACATGAATGTCATTGACCTGCTTGTGATTTAACATTTACAAATACAAGTCAAATATTTTAAAAAGCTTGTCAGAACTTTTAAACAACAAATGACCACTTTCTTTTTTTTCAAAGCAGTCTTGAGCAGCCTAATTACCTGTTGAACTAACAGAGCAAATCATGACCAAGATGTGAATAATTCTGCCTGCCATGATTGTGGCTCTACCTTGATGGTTTTCTCTTCTTGTCCACTAAGGAAGTGGTTTAAGGGTGACTCTTCTACACCTCATGTTTCCATGTATGGCATATGCATATTTACATCATCTGCTTTCAGGTGATGTTTTTTGTTCATGTCCAAGAGACCATGTGAAGGGAGGCGTCAACCACAACGCTGTCGTACACGTCCTTGACAATGTCACGCTGCATGTAGAGTGTGCAGGGTTCACAGTGGAAGGGTCTCTTCCCGCCTCCCTATTAACTTGGGGCTTTACCGGTCACGTCATCCCTGAAGCACGCAAATAGCTGTTCTGTTTCTCTGATGAGGCCTTTGTTTTCAACATAACATGCAACAAAACATGAATTGGGCAAATAGTTTGTTCATTTCACATGGTCTCTTATCTTGTGTTCACTTTGTGTTCTTATTTTGGTTTCTTATTTTGTGTTCATCTTATTTTTTGAAAAAAAAGAGGATCTGATGAGTTGAAAAAAAAACTTGTTGTTATATTACCATACATTGTCACTTACTGAAATAAATTGCAAACTTTACTGTAACATGTATTAGCTTTCAACTAACAATTACATATCAAATAAACGCAACAAACATCATCTGCAATTAATTTCGATGTATTATTAATGATATTAGCTGCTCAGTTTCACTGTCAGCAAGGGATTTATTTACTTTGAGGTATACTTTTTCCAAATAACAAAAAAAGCTGGACAAACATAAAATAGCAGTAGATAAAACATAAAATACACACTCAGATGTGTTTACACTGACGTATAAATGATTTTTCACATAAATAATACAAAATAAAATATCCATTCATCCAAGGCTTCCCTCTCACCTGCAATATTTTCTAGCTCATTCTGGGGGATCCCGAGGCGTTCCCAGGCCAGCTGGGAGATATAATCCCTCCAGCGTGTACTGGTCTTCACGGGGTCTCCTACCAGTTGGACGTGCCTGGAAAACCTCCAGTGGGGGGCGTCCAGGAGGCACCCAAATTAGATGCCCGAACCACCTCAGCTGACTCCTTTAGACACGATGTCCGAGCTCCTTACCCTATCTCTAAGGCTGAGCCCGGCCACCCTACGGAGGAAACTCATTTCAGCTGCAAAATAAAGTGTGTGTGTATGTATGTATATATATATATATATATATATATCTCGATTTAAAAAAAATATTAGAAAAAAAACAAACATTTTCATAATTTGAACTTAACAATAATTTAAGTAAACGTTAGGGCTCAGATATTCCAACTGTAACCAATGCTACTAAATTTAACCACTGCCATGACCTGGATGTCCCAACTCCGGCAGGCTCCGCCCCTCCTGGAGTCTATGGCTTATACTCCACTCCAATCATGAGCACGAGGTCGGCCACTAACAATTTGCATGAGTTTAGCAGCTAATCAGAACTTTCTGGCCCAAATGCATGGGAACGCTACTTTGTCAGACCTCAGATAGACGGCCCTCCTGCAGGCAGTCAGACACTTCCACGGGGTATGACCAGGGCGACGTTGACCGTCTTGCAGGCGCTGGGGTTGTGGGAGCTGCACAGGTGGATGTTCGGGAGCACAAGTGAGGCTTGGTTACCATTCCCCCCTCCCTGACAGGGTCCTTCCTAGTAGAGTTGGAGGGGATGTGTTGCCTCAATAGGGGACAGACACAACATTTTGTGCGGCCTCTCCAAGTACTTTGACTTGAAAATTGCTGACATCTTCAGAAAGACCATGGAGTCCCCGAGCAAAATCATGAACCGCATACAATACAAATCTGTTTCAAATCTCCTGGACAGTCAGCTATATCCTGAAGTCCCTGAGCTCCCTCCTTCTCATACCACACACCAT